>NC_089427.1:319643-639287 GCF_013426205.1 Metarhizium brunneum
GGTATTACTCTAGAAGCGCGGGCCACGGGCATCGTGTCCGTGGTCAACATCGACGAGGGCAAGACGGCGCCCTGGGGCAACGTGGTCAACCCGGGCACGCTGGCCCAGAACCACCAGCACATCTTCTGCGCGCGCATCGACCCGGCCGTCGACGGGCACGGCAACTCGCTCGTGCGGGAGGAGAGCGTCCCCGTGGCCGTGGACCCGGCGACCAACCCCAACGGCAACCTGTATGAGGTGCAGACGACGGTGGTCAAGACGTCGGCCGGCATGGACCTCGACCCCTTCCGCAACCGCGTCTTCAAGGTGCAGAACCCGTCGAGGCGGAACCCCATCAGCGGCAAGCCCGTCGGGTACAAAATCACCACGCCGCCCACGCAGCTGCTGCTCGCGGCGCCCGGCAGCATCCAGTCGAACCGGGCGCTCTTTGCGCGGCACCACCTGTGGGTGACCAAGTACAGAGACGACGAGCTGTACGCCGGCGGGCGGTACACGCTGCAGAGCCGGCGCGAGGTCGACGGGCTGGCGGACGCGGCGGCCCGGGGGGACAATGTCGAGGACGAAGATATCGTCGTGTGGAGCGTCTTTGGGCTGACGCACAATCCAAGGGTCGAGGACTGGCCCGTCATGTAAGAATCCCCCTCTTCCCCTTTACGCTCACTTCTGTGTGTAGGCGGCTGCTAACTTGACGCGATTCAGGCCCGTGGAGATGCTGCAGGTGCACATTACGCCGTCCGACTTTTTCACGGGCAACCCTGCCATTGACGTGCCGTCCAGCTTGGACAGCGGGTCGAAGCTGGCCAACGGGGAGTGCTGCAAGCCCGCCGTCAATGGCAACGGCGTGTAGATGGTGTAGATGGTGTGGACGGGGTAGAGTTAGTTGGAGTCAAACGTAGGCTAGTTGTGCGCGCATAGAGTAGTCCAATCTTCAATGTTGCATCGACATGTACAGACCGATGAAGCCTGTCACCGCATGGCCAGACGTGCATCGTGCATGTGTATTTCACTCGTGAGCAGTCACAGGGCATCTTTGCGCGAATTTGTTTGCGGGTAGATTCCTTGGCCCCTGTATATTTTGTTATCTACACATGTAGTCGCTTGCCCTCGGCATCACGTAGTTGTGTCCTATCGCGGGGTCAAGATGACGAGCCGCCCATGAGACGATATATCCATCCGGCAACTTGATTCTGGCTAGAATTTGTCAAATTTCCGCCGCTGTTTAGTTTTAGTTTTCTCTTTTTTCTTCTTTTTTTTTCCGTCTCATTTTCTCCAGTCTCGCGAATCGCCGGATCTACTTCCGACGTGGCGGACATCTCGCCGTGTGGGTTTCCGAATTCCGACTCGCAGCCTCACACTTGGAACACACGGCAGTCTACCGGAACACATGCGCCCTCCACTACAAAAAAGGTACGTAGCATTTAAGAACATTGAACCCACGTATAACCCAGCTGTCGAGTGCCAGAACCCCATTTCTACCGCTTTGCTCGCGCACCACCCCCTCGACGCACAACCATGGCACCGATTCACCGCGTCACCCTGTTCAAGATTGAAAGCGAAAATGACCGGCAGCACTTGCTAGAACTGTACCGGCAGATGCCGACCAAGGCAGTCAAGGTACGCCGCCCGCTCCTTTTGCAACATTGGTTTCTCACTCGTCACACAGGATGGCAAGCCGTACATTCAGTCGGTGACGGCTGGGCCGACCAAGCCGGACCAGCGGGCGCAGGGGTTCACATTTGCCGCCATTTCCGTCTTTGCGTCCCTCGAGGACATGGAGTACTACGACAATAGCTGCGCGGCGCATGCAAACCTCAAGGAGTTTGCGAAAAAGGCGCACTCGGGCGCCATGATGGTGTATTTGGAGAATGGGCTGTAAATGCATGTATCAAAACCCGGGGGGTAAAATAATGAAATAAAAAAATTAAATAAAAACCATATATATAGTTCCAAAGCGCCAAGGCAAAAATGCCATATATATACACATAATTGCATCATCAGCCGTCACATGAGCCCCTGCAAGAAGCGCCGCGAAATGTCCAGCCCGTCGCCGCCGACGAGGTCCGCATCCAGCGCATTGTAGAGCCCCGAGTCAAAGTCGTCCGGGAACTGGCTCCCCTGGCCCAGGGTGTCAAATAGATTCAAAATATCGTTATTCAGCTCCGTCATGTCGGGAATGTCGGCGCCCAGACCGGGATGTGTCAGGGCGCCCGGGCCCGTTTGCCGGCCGTTTGCCGGCCAGACCTGGTCGTCGTCGGCGCGGCTGACGGACGGCCGGCCGCGCACAATATACGACGACATGGACGAGGCGTCGCTCCCCAGGGTCCCCGCGGCCGAGGGGCTGTGCATGCGGTCGCCGCCGGCGCCGGCGTCGCAGTCCTGCAGGCCCAGGCTCTTGAGGCGCGGCAGCAGGCCCCGGATGCTCTTCCACAGGCGGCGGCTGGCGATGCTGTGGCGGCTGAAGCCCCTCACGAGGCCGATGGCGTCGATGAAGCTCTGCGCGCAGCCGGCGGCGAAGACGTTGGGCGCGTGGCAGATGGCCAGGGAGATGACGGCAAAGGCGCCGAGCAGGAAGTAGTTGAAGGCGTTTTGCTGGCGCGAGTAGATGTCGGACGTGGCGTTGAGGTGCACCAGCACCTGGACCGTGTCCTGGGCCAGGTCGACGGCCACCTTGGCCCGCGCGAGGTCGGCCTTGATGGTGGCCGCGCTCAGCAGGTGGTGCTGGTAGATGGAGATGCGGGTGAGGTTGCCGCGGAGGTAGAGGAAGGCGCGCAGCCGGTGCAGCACCCGCGGCTGCGAGCGCGTCGAGTAGAAGGCCCGCGGGTGACGCATCTGGAGATGGGGGGGGATCGACTCGAGCCACGTCTGCGTGCTGGCGTCGAGCGCGTTGGCCACGTCGGCCGGGATCGACTGGCACGCCGAGCCGAACGGCGGGATCGCGTCCCACAGCTTGGAGCACAGCCGGGCGTAGCCCACCATGCATTTGAGGTATGACGAGTCGATGTCCTGGAGAGGTGGTCCCGGTTAGTATTCAGGGTTGTGTTAGGGTTAGGGTTACTGGGTGAGGGGCCGAGATACGGACCGGCTCGAGAAGCGCTGGGTCAATGTCCCTGTCCGTCAGGGAAAACGAGAGGCTCGTGCCGAAACTCCACCGCCGGTCGAGGACGTAGCAGCACCAAAAGACTCTCAGGGCGGCGTGCCGCGACTGCGGATCGGTAAAGTTGTCGTAGAGACTCCTCCGCCGGTGCAGCCCCATCTCGAGCGCCTCGCGGGCCGCGATGCCGATTGTCCTCCAGGCCAGCAGCTCGTCGTCGCAGTGGAAGTAGTAAATGCTCTGCGGGCGACGGTCAGTCCAGCTGCCGCTGCGTCTTGTCAAGTTTAAAAAAAAAGGAAAAAAAAAAAGAGCGCGCGAGCTACGTACCAGCATCATCAAGAGCTGGATGCCCTTGAGCTCCACCTCGGTCCTGGATATGCGCGCCGTCACGGCCACGACCGACTCGGCAATGGCGGCGCAGAGGTCGTTTTTGCCGTGCGCCTCGATGGCGATGCCCGTGGCCACGGCGAGCTTGGCCAGCCGCACGTCGGTCCAGGTCAAGGGCGGCTCGTGGACGTCGACCCTGGGCGCCTCGTCCAGCAGCGAGGGGTGGCGGATGACGCGCAGGATCTGCTCCGAGCGCGCCGCCAGCTCGAGGATGTTGATGAAGGGGTACACGGATTCCACCTCCTCCTCGAAGACGGCCAGCAGCCTCGCCATCTCCTCGGGGGAGCACTCGGCCCAGAACTCGACGTCGGTGGCCTCGGCCTGCTCGGGCTCGGCCGGGGACGGCGCGCCGCTGGGCGACGGCGACGGCGAGGCCGGTATGCCCATGCGCGTGAGCGACCGCTCGGCAATCACCAGGCCGTACGACGGCCGCGTCGGCCCTACGAACTGCGGGTGCTTGGGCACGTTGTCCTTGGACGTGTTGGACGGGGAGCGCGCCGCCACCACGTCGAAGTGACCGGCCATGGTGGTGCGCGCCCCGGGCGACTGGTGCTTGAGCTCGTCTACGGTCCTGGAGAGATCCGTCACCTGTTGCCGCAGCTTGGCCAGCTCATCCCCCAGCGCCTGCATCTGGTGGTTGCTATGTCGCCGGGCGTCGGTCAGCATGCTCAGAGTCCGTGACGTGACATGATATGGGACGGGGGATCGCGTCCACCCACCTCTCCTCCTTCTTCTTGCTGCTCTGCGGCGTGACGGCGGCAAATACGCAGTGTACGCCGCCGGCGATGCATCGCTCACAGCTGGAGCCGTTGACGGGGATGCACTTGAGCTTCTTCTTCTTGCACTCGTTGCTTCAAACATGGTCCTCATCATCAGTGTCAACTGGTCTCTTGCCCGCGAGGGACGGCGGCCGCCCTGGCCAGGGTGTCTGGCAGGCACACCCGTCTACGCAAGAGGTCAAACGGTCAAACGTACCATGCCACCGACGTGTACTTGCCTCGCTTCGGCTTGGGAGCGGCGTCTGACGACAGACTGGGCGGCACAGGTCGCTTCGGGGGCTCCACGTCGGCCGTCTGGTTGCTCACGGGCGACGAGTTGTCTTCCATATCGACGGGCGGTGTCATTTCCGGAACGCTCTTCGGCTGCGTGGTGGCATTTCCGAGTGGGAAAAAAGCAAAGATGACCACGGCTTGCAAACCAATCTTCAGTGAATGGGTGGGACGAGGAAGTTATGCAACGCGTCTCCGCGCCTCGCCGGAACCGGTTCCGGATTTCCGGCCATGGCGTTTTCGCCGGCCAACGCACCCAACAATCCATCCTCTTGGCCACGGCGGGAGCGGGGCAGGAGGGTCACGTTTGTTTGACTCGCGTTTTGAATCCTGGAGAAGACGAGCTGAGCGACGCTCTGCAGCGCATTGTTGCTCGTCTAGCGCCCTACGTTCTCGACTTGACTTGCTGGTGCTCCCCGTCGGCGGTCAAGCGGCACGAGACCAGCCAGGCCGACCCGTATTGTGCGGAATCTACGCCTCCAGATCGTCGTCGACTCGTCGGACAGGCTCCCCGTGTCCCGATGCCCAGGCGGGCGGCGGCGGTTCTGGAACCGACAGGAACCGCGGCGTCCCCTCGCTGTGCCTCTGCATTATAATAAGTGACACGTCCTGAGTCCTGGCCAGGGCTCCTCTCACACGGGCCCAGATCGACGTATTGAGTGTAGCAGTCTGCCGTGATCAACCTCGACGCAGCGCAGCCGCCAAGAAGCAACAGCGTCCCCTGCGTCCCCCATCTGAAACCACCACACACACACAGTCGCGATGCTGTCCGTCGTCGGGCTGCTCTCCTTGATCAGAGAGCAGGAGCGGCGGTTTACCCTAGAGACGCTCGCCGTCACCTGCATCCTCGCGCCGCTCGTCTACATTCTCGTCAACGAGGTGATTCGCTACCATGCGCGCATAGGAGGCATGAAGGGGCCCAAGGGCCTGCCCGTGATTGGCAACCTCTGGGACATTCGCGTGAATGCGGCGGAAAAGTACCGCGAATGGGCTCGCAAGTTTGGCGATGTCTACCAGATCCAGCTGGGCAACATACCCGTCGTCGTGGTGAACTCGGCGGCGGCGGGGAGGTCTATTTTCGGCCAAAATGCGCAGGCCATGAGCTCGCGGCCTGAATTCTACACGTTTCACAAGGTTGGTTCAATGTTGCCTTTTTTTTTTTTTTTTTTTTTTTTTTTTTTTTTGTTATTATCATCATTATTACTATTTTTTCCCACAACCCTCCCTCCTGCCGCTTGCTCACAAACATGACAGGTCCTCTCCGACACGGCGGGCACCACCATCGGCACGTCGCCATACAGCGACTCGTTGAAGCGGCGGCGCAAAGGTGCCGCGTCGGCGCTCAACAAGCCCTCGATCCAGATGTACATCTCGCACCTGGACATTGAGTCGCGCGACTTTGTCCGCGAGCTGTACGAGTACGGCGAGGCGGGCAAGACGCCGACGGACCCGATGCCCATGATCCAGCGGCTGTCGCTCTCGCTCGCGCTGACGCTCAACTGGGGCGTGCGGCTCAAGAGCCAAAAGGACAACCTGTTTGACGAGATCACGCACGTCGAGGAGGAGATTAGCCGGTTCCGGTCGACGACGGGCAACCTGCAGGACTTCATCCCGCTGCTGCGGCTCAACCCCATCAACATGCACTCGACCAAGGCCAAGGAGATGCGCAGCCGGCGCGACGTGTACCTGACCAACCTCAACGACGGGCTCGACGAGCGCATCGCCAACGGCACCTACAAGCCGTGCATCCAGGCCAACGTCATCCTGGACGAGGACGCCAAGCTCAACAAGGAGGAGCTCACGTCCATCAGCCTGACCATGCTGTCGGGCGGCCTGGACACGGTCACGACCCAGGTGGCCTGGTTCGTGGCCTTTTTGTCGCAGAACCAGGAGATCCAGGACCGGGCCGTGGCCGAGATTCGCAAGTTTTACGACGAGCAGACGCCCATGTGCGACGAAAACGACGACCAGCGGTGCGCCTACGTCGTCGCCCTGGTCAAGGAGTCGCTGCGGTACTTTACGGTGCTGCGCCTGGCGCTGCCGCGCGCGTCGACGAGGGACGTTTTGTACGGAGGATGCACCATCCCCAAGGGGTCGATTGTGTTTCTCAACGCGTGGGCCTGCAACATGGGTAAGTAGAATTTGATACCAACCTTGAACCTCTCTCTCATCACCAGACTGCCTGCTCACTCCCTCGCCCCCCCTGCAGACAACAAGGTCTGGCACGACCCCGACGTGTTCCGCCCCGAGCGGTGGTTCGAGCAGCCCGACGCGCCGCTCTTCACGTACGGCGTCGGCTACCGCATGTGCGCCGGGTCCCTGCTGGCCAACCGCGAGCTGTACCTCGTCTACATGCGGCTGCTCAACAGCTTCCGCATCGAGAAGCACGACACGGTCGACTGCCACCCCGTCACGGGCAACTCTGACCCGACGAGCCTGGTGGCCCTGCCGCACCGCTACCGCGCCCGCTTCGTGCCTCGCCACCCGGCCGCCCTGCGCAAGGCCATGGACGAGACGAGGGCCATGGGCGGCATGGACGAACTGGTTTCAGCCTGAGGGGGCCAAGTGCCGCGTGAACATTTGAAACTGCCGTCTTTTACGGAACATGGAACCCGCGAACCGTTCCATGCTAGGTACACTGTATGTAGTCAAGTCTTGTGTGAATAAATAATGCACCGGCGCTTTTGCGACTGTAAAACAAGCTTAATTTGATCGACTGCTCGGCGCATTACCTGTGAATCCAGTGCATGATTTCTTTCTAATCCCATGTTTCGGCGTCGTGCGGCGAATCCGGTGCGTTGGTGCCGGCACTTGCGCTGGCCTCAGTCTTGTCCGCACGGCATCAAACATTGAACCCGCCTCTCTCCACCCCCGACATCGAACCCCAAACTTGGGCCGGTCTCGACAGGACTCGGGTGACAAGGTTTACCCCAGATGGCCAGGCGCTGCAAAGGCGTAAAGTGCCGTCTGGTCGGAACTGGCTGGCATTACCGTGACTCCAGCGTAAGGTCGGGCACCTCCAATGGCAGTGTTTTGGTCTCGGTCCAATAATCTCCACGATGAGAAAGGGCGCAATCTCGATTGATACCGTATCCCCAATCTACGGTGGACCCTGCGGCCTGGAGTAATCCATTGATACCGTAACCCATTCCTATCCTGTAACATTGAACGCAAAGGTCCTGACTCCTCCAGTCTTGTCGGAGCCGATGGTCACTGTGGAGCAGAAGTCGAGCAACTAGATAACAAACCCTCGTCCGGGCGGAAAACCCAAAAAAACACGTCGTCTTTGAATTTCACATCCCTAGTATGTATACCTGCGACGAAAAGAAACATCCGCCCCGGTATTCTGACGCCAACCTCTCTAGATAGCAGCTTGAGGTCTACTGGATAGCCCTCGCAAGCATGGAGCACCGCACCGACGAAACCGACGTGCCGGGCACCGTATCTCTGGAAGATTGTAACGGCCCCCCTTCAAGCAAACATCTCGTACCCCCTACACAGACGCAGGCTAACGTGCTTTTCAAAAAAAAAAGTAAACAATGTCTCGGACAAGGTCGTCCTGCACCCGGTGCCGACGACGGACCCCAACGACCCGCTCAACTGGTCCTCTCTCCGAAAGACGGTCAACTACGGGCTGGTCCAGATCTACGTCCTGTTCACCTTTGTCCAGCTCGACATTGGCTTCACCGCGTGGAACCAGTACCAGGAGGAGCTGGGCCTGAGCGTCGGCACGCTCAACGGCGCCACGGCCCTCAACTACGCCGGCCTCGCCGTCGGCAGCTTCATCTTTATCCCGCTCATGCATAAGTACGGCCGGCGCCCGCTGTATATTGTCAGCACGATGCTGCAGCTCGCGTCGTGCGTGTGGTTTGCCCGCGCAAATACACAGGCGGACATGTGGCTGGCCAACCTGGTCTCGGGACTTGGCGGCGCCGTCTGCGAGACCGTGGTGCAGGTCACCATCTGCGACATCTTCTTCATCCACCAGCACGCCGTTATGAATGCTGTGTATTTGCTGTTTACCAGCGTGGGCGCCTTTCTCGGCCCCGTCGCGGCAGGGTACATCGTGGACAGCCAGGGGTGGCGGTGGATGTGGTGGTGGTGCGTCATCTTCTTCGGCGTCAACCTCTTGCTTGTGGTGTTCTTCTTCGAGGAGTCCAAGTACGTCGGCGCCATTCAGGGGCAGCCCGTGGCGGACACGGCGTCTATACAGGACGCGGTCAAGACGGACATGGACAGCCGGCACGTCGAGGAGAAGGCGTACAAGTCTGATTTCCGCATCAGCGAGGACGACGTCCAGCGGACCGAGTCCCGGAGCTACATTGACGGCGGTATCCCGATGAAGTCGTACCGCGAGCGCATGAGGCTGGTGACGCGCACTGACGAGTCGATCCTCCGGCACATGCACGAGCCGTTTCCTGTCCTGTTTACCTTTCCGGCGGTGGCGTTTACGGCCATTACGTACGGCAGCATGCTGGCCGTGTTTGCCATTCTGGTGTCGGTGCAGGCCATCTACCTCTTTAGCCCGCCGTACAACTTCTCGGCCGCCGGGGTCGGGCTCATGAACATCGCCCCGTTTGTGGGCACGATCCCCGGCGTCTTCATCGGCGGCACCCTCAACGACAAGTCGATTCTTTGGCTCTCAAGGAGGAACGGCGGCGTGTACGAGCCGGAGATGAGGCTCTGGCTGGCCCTGCCCTGCGCGATTGCCGGGCCGGCCGGCGTTCTCTTGCTGGGCGTGGGATTGGCAAATGTAGGCTGAGTGCTCTTTGCTTCGTGGGCATCTTTATTACTACGACTATAACCAGTCCATGCTAATCAACTGCTTCGCCAGGGCGTCGCGTGGCCGCTGCTCGCGGTTGGGTTTGGTCTTTTTGGCTTCACCCTGACTGTTGCTGGCAGTATTGCCTTGTCCTACGCCATGGACTGCTATCACGACGTAAGTAACTTGGCATGCCTGCACCCGGGTGATGGGAACCGGGTGTTATTTGTATTTTATTTTATTTTTCCTTTACACTCCCGCCCTGCCGTCGGATGACTGACTAACTGACTGACTTTTGCCTCGCAGATTGTCGGCAGCTCCATGATAGGCATCATATTCACCCGAAACGTGCTGTCTGTCGTGGTCCTGTTCGCGCTCACCCCCTGGATTGAAAGCATGGGCCTGCAAAACGTTCACATCTTGGTCGCCGGCATCTTGGGTCTGATTCTCCTTATACCGGTGCTTCTTCTGAAATGGGGCAAGAAGGCGAGAGCGCGGTCTGCCAAAGCTTATCGAGCCATGGCAGCACGTCAGTCAACGAGCAGGGAGCTGTAACCGGTTTCAGCCCCAGGAATCAATGGATAAATGGCACTCGCCCTAGACGCGCTGGGCGTCGACCTGGGGGGCAGCTTTACTAGACACGAGTCATTGTTCATTTCAATGTTGTGACAGAGTACGGCTAGTCGAAATAGAAACGCGCAGAGTGTGGTGTCAATCCGAAAAGCCTGAGCGCCCGACGTGACTATGTTGGTAGACCGGCATGTGTATGCATGCGATGTCGTGATGTGGTGTCCTTTGGTCACAGACTCACAACAGACAAGGCACTTGACGACGCATTTCCCGTCTCGATTCGTACACTCGTCTTGACCAAACACCGGCCCAATGAAGTCTGCGCATTATCCCCACGTAATCGTTTGCATTGAGCCCGAAAACGGGGGCAGGGTTGCGATAGCGCCCGTCAACGGCCAAGTCCTTCGGAACCGCCAATTCCGCACATCTTGGCTCTCAATGCCAGCACATGGCATTATTCAGCGGCGGTACACATGTCCCCATTCTGCGTGCGACTCTCCCCGGTGGCGCAGACGCTTACCCCCTCAATTGCTTATTTGCTCCCGGTCGTTCTTAACGGGGCCCTCCGTCTTCATCTCGCTCTCGGGGCTCAACGTCAGCGATGCATTAATGTGGCAGAGATAAACCCCAGGCACACCAACATCACCGGCCAATCAATACCCAGCTCATCCTGCTCCGGGCTGATTTTCCAGTGCGGCGTACGTACTCGACCTCGCCATGGCTGGCACAGACAAGCGCGGGCGCGACAGGATTCGCAACATCCTCCCAGACATCTACCTGGGACGATGGCCGACCGGACGCCTCAACTCCATCACCGACGTCCCCGGCGTCCTGGTGCATACGCAGTCGATTGAGCCGGATGACCATGTTCACACGGGCGTCACCACCATATTGCCGCGGCCGGACTGGCACGAGTACTCGAGCTTCGCCGGCGTCTTCCGCTTCAACGGCTGCGGCGAGATGACGGGCTCGCACTGGCTCAACGAGACCGGCCTGCTCTGCTCCCCCATCATCATCACGGCCACGTCCTCTGTCGGCGAGGGCTACCGCGGCGTCACCGAGTATGTCTACCGCCACCACCGCCGAGAGGGCGGCGAGGTAGACCTCTTTTTGCTGCCCGTAATTGCCGAGACGTACGACGGCTTCCTGAGCGACCCGGCGCGGTTCGCCGTGACGCCCGAGCACGTCATGCAGGGGATCCAGAGCGCCACCGCCGACGCCGTGCCCGAGGGCAACACCGGCGGCGGCACGGGCATGATATGCCACCGCTTCAAGGGCGGCACGGGGTCCAGCAGCCGCGTCGTCAAGGGCTACAGCGCCGACGGCAACGGGGTCGACTACACGGTCGGCGTCCTCGTCCAGGCCAACTACGGCCTCGCCGAGACGCTTTGCATCGGCGGCGTGCCCGTCGGCCGCATCCTCCAGAGAGAGGGCAAGCTGGCTAAGCCGGCCGACGCGCCGGAGCCACGCAAGGACGGCAGCATCATTATTATCGTGTCTACGGACGCGCCTCTCATCCCTATCCAGCTGCAGAGGCTTGCTCGACGTGCCACTGTTGGTCTGGGCAAGGTCGGCGGCTATGGAAACAACAATTCGGGAGACATCTTTCTTGCCTTTTCGACGGCGAACAAGGTCCCCGTTGGCGATGTGTCCATGCAGTCCAAGCCTGGGTTTAACGACTTCACGCCGGCGGAGCGCGTGGTAAGCATGTCGGATAATGACACCATGAACGGGCTGTTTGAGGCGGCTGCCGATGCGGCCGAGGAGGCTATTTACAATGCCATGTTCATGGCGGAGTCGATGACGGGGTACAAGGGCAGACATGTACCGGCTTTGGATCTGGGTGATGTAAGGAGAATTGTAGAGAAGAGGCTGTGAGTCATGGAGGGGAAACGGGTTTTCCCCAGGCTTAAAGGCACTGTTAGAGTGATGGAGAAAAAAAAGTTCCTCGTACCAATTGCGTGAAATGGTTGCAGTTGCACTGTGACAGTGAGGGTAGATTGAAGCAACTCTTTCTGGTAAAGGAGGTCTAATTACACCAAAAAATACCTTGCGATGGACACTCGACTTTAACAGTACAAGCAGCGGGGGTCATCGTTGCGATATATGCGGTTCCTTGGTGTACTCGTCTTTATCACAGTGGTAAGCAAGTAGTATTTGATCAGACCAAAGCACTGAGCTATTGCGCACTAGACCATGATGAACGACAGTGAATGCGAGTTTTTGGCGGCTCATCGAATGAAATTGAGGTGTAAAAATATGCTATAACATACTATCAGTTTATACTTGCTGATGAGCAAACACGTTTCGGGATAAGCCTTGGGCTATATTTTGCAGCCTCCCGAAAGCAGGAATACAGATACTACCTGCTCAGTTCATGAGTCATCTGTACTCTCTTGGAAACTTGCATCTTTCAATGTTACACGGATGTCACGTTGCCATAAGCCACGGGCCGTACCTTGAACATGACGATAGTTACACAAGGGCTTGAGACCTAACAGAGGCCTTAGGCATCTAGGACAGCCCTTTGACCGCCTCTTGATATAAATAAGGGTCACCCGCCCCTTGAGGCCTTGAGGAAAACCAAGGACCTTTGATATCAAAGCGAATTATTAGCTGAATATCGAACATTGTTCCAAGCCCTATAAATATAGCCCTTGTCACATTCAACGTCCGTAATCAGGTGGGAATTAACGGTAGCTTTGAGACTCAAAACTCGGTAGATAGAACTTGATTTTTGTATTTAATCACAACGCTATACAGGAACGCACCCATTTATACGCTCCACCCCTAAATGAATAGTTTATCCTTTAGCTAGAGACTAGCCGTGCGTTAAACCACGACGATATGATGGGTCAAGGAGGGCCTGTCGACATGTTGATCGCCATTGATCTCATGACACCATGCTAAAGGGCGAGTAAGCTAAGGGAAAGGAGCGCCGAGTACTAGTGGCCGATATGCATGGCTTCGGCGCTGGGCTTGGTATTTCGTAATACAAGAGGCGACACCGACCATGGAGAGCCCCATCAATGGAGACTACGACATGATACAAAATCGGTTGCTATCTCGTGTGCTAACAAGCTAGGCTATGTGATATCCTTCCCTTTACTAAACTCGTGCAAATGCGAATACAAGTCACGCCAGCACGGTCTTGGGCTACAACATGAATGTGCTGATAAGTGACATGTCTGGACCAGAGTGCATGTACATTTGTGCCATGACGCACTACATAGGCAGACCAGCTTGACAGGAAGGATGGTTGTGACTAGAAGATCCCGGCAGACTCTGAATCGCTCCGCAGCTTCAACGAGCGCAGCAGGCCAACATTGAACGAAAGACGACGGCTTGATCGCAACTTGTTTCCACGCCTAGATTGTGAGCTCGCCCGCAACCCCTTCACCACACGGCGCCGTGCACCGTCCATCAATGCGGGCTTATCCTGATATACAAACCCGGAAGCAGCTCTATCCTGCGGTCCGGAGAACCGAGTAAAATGACTTCATGAATAGCAAACTCGTTGCCCCCGAGCAAGACGACACTACCACTACCCCGAGAAGTGGACGTTTTGGACGGGACACCAAACCTCCAGAGATTGGTGGGCACTTTAGGCTCGTGAATCGCGTGGTACACCTGACCGAGAACCTTTTGCTCGCCAGCGGGAACCACGACACGAATCGCCGAGATGCCACGCGCACCACACGGATGCCGAGTCCGCAGCGGATCCTGCTCGTACGGGACGCGAAGATGTCGCGGCGTCCTGTCGAAGCACCAAAAGGGCAGCTTGCCCGGCTGCACGGCGCCGCCGCCGTCGTGCTGGGCCGTAGCCACCGCCCACTCCAGGACGGTGCCGTCGTCCCTCGTCCGGCCGCCCGGCTCCGGGGCGGTGTAGTGGATGGAGGCGCCGGCGCGGCGGACGCGCTCTCTCACGGCTTCGAATTGTTCCTCGTGGCCAAGCGTGTAGGCCCAGTCAATGACGGTGTTTTCCTTCTCCCGCCCCCAGCGGTGCTTCTTTCGGAGCTCGGGATCGAGGCCGTCGACGAATGCGATGAGCTCAATGTAGAAGCCGTCCTCGAACAGAATGAGCTTGTTGGTTGTGGCTCCGTCGGCGTGCGTTCCGCCGGGGGAAATGGCGAGGACATGCTGGAGTCGGCTTGGTAGTTGTACGAGTGTCGCATGAGACACGAGGACTACCACATGGTCCAGCAGCGGTCCGGAGACGGTCTCGTTGTCCATTTGCGTGGTGGTTGGCAAAGAAGTCTGGTATTGAATGGAAAATGCTAGCTCGCCAAGTCTAGGACTCCAGACATTGGCGCTGTGGTCCGGTGCTGTACTCCTAGGTGTGGCAAGGTGTGGCAAGGTGTGACAAGGTGTGACAAAGGCTCACTCAGGGCTCGTGAATAGCTTCAAATTCAGCCAACAATTGCATGCATCTTTCGGTTTTCAAAGTCCGTGGTTTTTTTTGAATCTAGGTCCTGATTTATTACCCTTATATATACACCATGTCCTATATGTGCGTAACCTGACCTAGGTGACTGAGGCATTTAAGCCATTGCTGCCTTGGGTATCTACCTCTTATCCCCCAACTCATCTCCCTGACCAGTCATCACTTCGTGTGTCGTGGCGATGCACTCCTTATGCACCCTTTATTGCGTTGCAGCCGGCGCCGGGTGCTATGGGTAATCCGCCGGATTAGGAAGGCCTTGGCATTTATCCTATTGACACAAGGGCAGGGTAAATGGGCTGGGAACGTGTGTTCAAATGTCAATTCAATAATCGATTTTGAGGTATCAAACGTCCTTGGTTTCCAGGAGGCCTTGAGGGACCGGCGGTCTCTATAAACCCTAACCCTAACCCGCACGTGAGCCGGGCTCTCGTGATACCTTCCTTTTTTGTTCAATGTTGTCTGGTCCTTTGCCGTCTGGTGTGACACGAGGCGGGGTTCGGAGCACGTCATGGATCCGTGTCCTTCCCTGCCGACCTGGACATTTCCCAGAGGAGTCTTTCGTCGGCATACCTGTCATGCGCGGCAGGACTGGCATCTGGCTGTCGTGGCTGTGGTGAACCGAAAGCTGCCGTTGCGTGGATAGGGCCATGACCGGGCGAAACACGCCTGGGACCATGGAGAGTTCTTGTGGCTTGCTTTCGCCCGCGGCCTTGCCCAAAACATCATGCAGGATCCATGAACCACAACATGGCCACTATTGGTCGTGTATACTTGGGGCCTGATAACGCATGGCCCCTGGCAAGAATGGCAAAAAGACATGACGGCAGCCAAACACCTCCAACACCAACCCGTGTACGATGCCACCAAGAGAGAGAGAGAGACGACCTCTGGAGGCAGATTTCCCGCTCGGCCGGCGACATCATTCTTTCCGTGATGGTGCTAGCCAACGCCATTTGCGCCATTGCCTCGTTGGGGGAAACTTTATCGAAGGAAGACGGGAACTGCTTCTGCAGTGGCCACATACTCCAAGGTTGACTGATTCTTGATTTTTTTTTTTCAACCAGCAAAACCGGAAGGAAGATGCTACGAATAGTATATCTTGCGGCAGATCTGGCCAGCCGAGTGTCGCGACAGCTCTTGATGCCGCGGGCGGCCAACGACGACATCCTCCCCCCTCTCAAGTTCAACGACAATGGCACGTTCCAGATGTCCATCTTCTCAGACATGCATTTCGGGCAATGTAAGCGCCGACAGCAACGGTTCCATGACAGCCGCTTCAATTGTCGCTAACCCGGCCCATCTCGTCACTAGCTGAGTCCAGCACCGGTCCGGCCCAAGACCGCAACACGGTTCGCGTCATTGGCGATGTTCTCGACTTTGACCCTCCCGACCTCGTCGTTTTGAACGGCGACTTGATCAACGGCGACACCACCCAGAGCCACAACAGCACGCACTACATTGACCAGATCGTCGCCCCCATGGTGCGCAGGAACCTCACATGGGCTTCCACCTACGGAAACCACGATCACAGCTACTCCGCGGACAGCGCCGACATTCTCAAGCGGGAGCAGATGTGGCCCGGGGCGCGAACGCGCAAAATGGTGACGGCCAAGGACGCAGGAACCACAAACTACCACCTCCCCGTGTACTCGGCAGCCTGTGCCCGCGACGGCTGCGCCCCCGAGCTCATCCTGTGGTTCTTCGACAGCCGCGGAGGCTACTACTTCCAAGGCGCCGCGCAGGCCAACTGGGTACACGCCAGCGTCGTCGCCTGGTTCCGCGAAACCAACGCCCTCTTGACGAAAAAGTACCAAAGGGCCATTCCCTCGCTCGCCTTTGTCCACATCCCCATCCACGCGACGTGGGCGATACAAACCCGTGCCAAGCCCAAGCCTGACTACCAGCCCGGCATAAACGACAAGCTGGCCGTCTCGCAGCAGGGCGAGGGCTGGTGCCGCAACAACAGCCAGCAAGCGACGTGCGACTACGGCGGGCAGGACGAGCCCTTTATGCAGGCTCTGGTCGATGTCCCGGGCCTCATGGGGCTCTTTTACGGCCACGACCACGGCAAGACCTGGTGCCACCGGTGGGATTCCCGCCTGCCGGGGATGGATGTCGCCGGCAACGGGCTCAGCCTGTGCTACGGCCAGCACTCGGGGTACGGGGGGTACGGCGACTGGATCCGCGGCGCGAGGCAGATTGTCGTGAGGCAGGACGAGCTTGCCGACTTGGCTGTCGAGACGTATGTGCGCCTCGAGTCGGGGGCTGTTGTCGGTGCCGTGACGCTGAACTCGACGTTTAACAGCGACTGCGAGCGTTACCCGCCTACCCCGAATCAATTTACGTACATGGACAAGACTGTCAATGGGCGCGTCAAGGTGTTTCGATCGGAATCGACGAGGTTGGGCGGTTGGGATGCGTGGGCGTCTGGTTATTACGGCGTGGCGTGGGTAGTCATTTGGCGTGTATTCTTTTGAGCGAGACGAAGTTGGGCAACTTGAGCAAGGAAGCTTTGTGTCTGGGGGCACAAGTGCTATCTGGTAGCCTATACGAGCATTAATTGTGTTGTATTTGTTATAGTTTTGAGGCAGATGAAGCCATGCCGTTGGTTGTCTGCGCGTGCAAGGTGCATATGCGTCTTGAAGCATCTCGACCGCAAAGCAGGCCGGGTCAACACGGGGCTCAGCCGTTGCTCCAACCTCAAGCCAAGATGCATTGTCTTCTCACTCCTTTAGCTACGGGCTCTTGGTGCGAAACGTGTGCCAGATGTAGTGCATATTAAATGCTTGTCTTGGGGTAAATTCCGTCATGCAATCGCTTCCTCACATTAGATGTTCGCTTCGACTACAAGCAATGCGGTTGGACTTACTCGTAGGAATACCCCATGTAATTATGGATGGGATCGAGACCTGGTGAGAATGGACAAGTGTCTTGCCACTCGTCACAAGTATAAGTGGCCTTTGCTTGGGCGGGAGTGTCGAAAATATGGTCGCCCTGCCCATCACAGCCCCCTTCAAATGTGTGCAACAGCCCCAGCCAGTGACCAGCCTCGTGCACAGCTGTTTTCCCCTGGTTATATCCAGCGGTAGCGGTGCCAGGAAAAGTCGTAGGGCTTACGAAGCAGCCATCGGAAGACAAGGGGACGGTTTGGTCTATAAAGAGGTTGTCAAAGGATATGCACGCGCCGATTCCTAGACTTTGGCTGGGGAATTTGGGAACAAATAAATTAAGAGTGTTGGCATCACCCCTGTGGTATCTTGCAATCATGGAGGCGAGATCTTGGTGATTTTGTATAGTAGCGTGGAAGGCATCGTTCCAAAACAAAACGTGTCGCATTGTGAATGAAATACCAGATGGACGAAAAGCGTTGTTCAACACATAGAGCTGTCTCTTGGCCGCCTTTCTAAGCTGCAATGGGATGAGCATTTCTCCGCAACAGGATAAATCACAACATACGAGCTTTTTGGGAGCACCGTCGTCTGGTGCCACGAAGTGCAAGTACAAGTCAATGCTAATTGGTTGGAGTGCCTGATTTTGCCGCTTCTCCATCAAGGAACTGCTATTGATGGCAAGAGTCGAAGTTTCTGTACTGCAACGCAAGATTCCATCGTAATCTAGACTGTCTTGAGCTGCTGCCGCAAGAATGAGCGCCAGGGGTATTGAAATGATGAAGCGCATATTTGATAAAGAAATAATTCTTGGATATAGACGGCTGGTTGTGAGAATCAAAGATCAAGGTTAGATGTACGGTGAAAACAAAGTGTACGGAGTGAATGCAACATCTCGGCTATGAAGCATTCCTTCAACGAACATGGCACAAGTTATTCTTGGAATAGCTTTATGGAGGCTATGCAGGGGCCCATGCCCTAGGGTTAACACCTCTCCACGTTGTGACCCTCGGCACGGGACATTTTTTGAAATCTCTGACGCGGTGTGAGCCCGCTTGACGTCTTTTCAGTTCATGTAGCTCCAATTCGTACAAAATAGAAAGCTGGGGTACCTGCAGCCTGACTACGTCTGGTACGTGTGGGCCATGTGAGAATCAGACTGAGCAAAACACTTGTTTGCAGGAGCTCGGCAAATATGCTCATTATCACATGGAAATGAGCCAATGTCACACGGTTTCACAAGGGCTACGGTCACGGGATTAGGGCAGAAGGTCCTCACCAACTTCTTGTATTTAAAGACGTCTTTGATCTTTAAGGCCTTAAGGAAAACCAAAAACCTTTGATACCAAAGACTGTTATTAGATGAATTGAGTAATTGCTCCAAGCTAGGCCCTTGTCACACTCATCATTTGAAATGTGTCATGGTTTTGAGATGATCGGAAGGCATCTGGAGTTTAACTCATAGAGCCATTCATCTCGCATCTAGAGGCGGCAAATTCAATGGCAAAGTTCACCTCAAACATCAGCTAGGCCCCTGCTTGATTCAGTGTCTATGAGAATCCAGTAAGATAGCACTGTTATTTTTACGTAGGAATGTAACGCTTCGCATATTATTTCCACCATCTTTTCAGTTGGATTCATTCAAGCTCACATTCACTGAAAGTAGTAATAAGATAAGACGGCAAACTGGAACAAGAGGCTAACTGCGGAACTGGTAGGTAGATGGTAGATCGATCGAAAGAGGGGCTTGGTAATGTCAATTAATTCGCCCTGTGAGCTATAGGATAGACTATAACCAGAAAGCAATAGTATAAAACGGGTAAGAATAATAAGGAGGGGGGTCAAGGAAAGAGCCAAGTTAAGGACGAGGAGGAGAGGTAGACGAGGCAAGGGACCAGGGATTTTATAGGTGTAGTTAAAAGAAGACAAGCTAATTATAAATACATACATAGTTTTAGCATACTAAAATAGTTGAAATTACAAACTAACTACTAGTTAACCCTACAAAGACTTCTATTTATTAAGTTATAGTCCCAATACTTACTCCCCACCCAGACAAGACAAATAGACTCCCATTAGGATTATACTTTTTATTCATCCCTAATAGTCAATTATAGGACGCACCATAAAAATCCTCCTGAAAGTATAGAGTAGATGGGTTGCCCTCGTTCACATATGCGTCTGTGTGGGAGCCCACTCTCTCCTACCTTCTCTGTCGTTTTGTTCCGCCAAGTCGCCATCTTACTTGGCATCTTCTTTGGCGTGACCGTCTTGTAAAAGTTGGCACTGTAGCTCATTGCATGGACGCAAGTTGACCGCCGTGCTAGAGCCCTCTGCTATTGAGCCTTTAAAGAAAGCGCGGTGGCTAAGATATAAAGTCGCCCTAAAGATCACGGCCGAGAGAATATCGGTACTAGATCCGGCCACTGCTTGCATGCGTTGAATAGCTAGCTTAAACAAGATGATGGCGGCCGATGGAGTCATATTGAATGCATAAAAACCCTGCGAAACACGCATGCCGAGCTTGGGTTACCCTGTGCTACCATGGAACCAGCTAGACCTGAATACATTAAATCAGGAAGATGCTGTAGCAGAACGGCGAATTCCTTCCAGGTCGCTTAATACGGAGCTGAGGTCAACGGTATTATCGGCTAGCGACAAGCTCAAGATGGAATTCACGAGTGTCGTTAGAGCAGCATACGTTTTCAAGACGGGCTCGGTGACAATGCTATACTGACCGGCAGCACCGCATCGGATAGCCCACAAAGGATCTTGGTTTTGAGTTTCGTCAGTGAGAATGTGACCCTTTGTCGTGACAACTGGGGCTTGATAGATGTCGGTGGCGAGGCCATAGGTGCTGGACAAGGGGCCGTGACCGCCGCCTTGAACATGACCGCCTAGACTAACAGCTGCGTTGTTGCCGCTTACAATTACTCGTCGCCCGTATAGGGCGGCAAGAACAGCTTCGTCGCAACTCAGACCACTTCCAAGTGCGAGTACGGCACGTATCTTGTTTGCCCCGGGAATACGCCAGTTACTCACGAGTTTGACCTGCTTGAGATGACGGGCCCAGGCCCAGATGGACAAGGAAGGAGCGCCGCTAGACCTACGTACCAGTGTAAGTGTCCCTTTATGGTAATAATCGAGTGAGTTACAGCTTACCTTTTATTGAAATCATGACTAATACTGTAATAATAAGAGCAATATTCCTATAAGATGCCAACTAAGCAGCCGCAGTAGTCTGAATATTATTCGTAGCATTCACTATCCGCTACTTAGAGGCCTCTACTCCAAAGACAGCGATAGAAGTTTCGCATGGCGGGTGGATTTGCTCAAATATGGTCTGATTCATGCAAACGTGGCCTTGGTCGGACCATTAACGTACCGAGGCTACTCGGCAGTCCAGTCACAGACGAGTATCCACGAAGCTGCGTAGCAGTGTTGTAGCAATGGGGACACGAGTTCCTGCACAAATCATCTCTTTACCACTGATAGGCTCTTCTGACGTTCCCTGACACGTGTTGGCCTCATCCCAGCCGTTTGATCCTTGTCGCTTTAGGAAGAGTAAAGAAAATTGCTTACTACCTAGTTGTCACAGTGACACCCGTGGGTACAGCATGAAAAGTAATATTACAACTCACTCTCCACTTGGCTTGGCTTGGCTTGGCTTGGCCTGTCTTAGAAAAACCAAGTATTAATGGGTTACAAGAGATTTGAGAAACTCGTCCAATTCGTCTAGGCAAGCTCCATTTTCCTTTGAAGGAATCTGCTCGCCACACTAGGCGGAAATATTCTCACCGCACCTTCCTGTTTTTCCCCCTATATGCTCATTTCTTGCCTTGTTGGAACAGAAGGCGGCCTCGACACCCTTTTCCCCGCAATCCGCTTACGCAGCCCATGTGTGGTCTTTGACCAATATTCCTGCATATCCCGGTGCACACGTAATGGATACAACTGTCAGCTGATGCCACGCAAGAGCGTCTTCAGTTTATATTATATAATGCGAGCGGGGCGAATGGTAGGCTTCACATCGTAGTTTATAGATTTATCACTAGTGTAGCAAGCTACATGACTAGAGCGGACACGAGAAAAGAGAGGTATAAAGCAGCTGGGTACCAGTTAAAGGTGACGACATATTGCTAATATATCCTCCCTTATGTATCTTTCCAGATTATTTATCTTGACGCCGCATTAAATGAGGGGCTCGATAACCCCTTTCAGTGTCCTTGCGGGCCTAGCTGCATCCAGTGCGTGGACATTACCAGATATCGCAGGCCTAGAACAGCCCAAAAACCAACTCTGTTTTGGAACTGGATCAGGCATTCAAGGCTGTAACTTTGCAACAGACGACGTACGTGGCCTAGTCTATGTGCATCGGAAGTCGGATTGTTGGCGTGGTACTAATACAATATGCGACTATAGGGAGACGTGCTTGGGAGTATTTACATCGGGGATATTTGTATTAAAGGAAAAATCAACCCTGATAGTTGGATAAAGAGAATTCCAAACTGTAATGAACTGGTTGGCTAAAAGCTGTCTTATTGATTTAACAAGTCGTGGTACTATAGTTGCTACATTAAAACTAAAATAAAGCGCTAGTAGAGTGTCAATATAATATAGCTGCGAATAATTTTGCATTGACGAATATAGATAATAGATTGCAGTATAACTCACATCAAATAATACTACGAGTCCACATGTATTTATGCTTATATATTAGTAGCGCTACTAGGAGTCTTGGATACCTCGAGTCATTTAAATTAATATAAATAAAACCTCAAAGTTATGCTATAGGGGGTGGCCCAATTCAAGAGTCATGGCAAACAGGCTCCTTAATATTACATATACATGACTTTATCCTTATAAATAGCGAGTTCTGCCCTAGTATTTGATATATAATTTCTAGCAGCAACTCTAGGTAACCCTAATTTGCTATCTACCAACTATTTACAAATTATTCACTTGCTATCTCTTTATTCTAAACTATCTTGACCTTTTATTTTTCTTCCAGAAAAAAAATCCAGCTATCAAAATGAAGTACTCTACGACCCTTATTCCTGTCTTTGCTCTCGCCTCTCTTGCGGCCTCTATTGAGACTCGACAGAGCAAGAAACTACCTTGGAAGAAAGGAGTGAACACTATTGAATGCGGACCCTGGGGGATTGACGAATATCTATGCGGTACAGAACTATTCTGCGAGATGATCAATTACCCACGTGTGGAAGCATGCGAAAATCCCCAAGGCTGGAAGACGCCTCAAGAGTGCTTCGACGCCCATGAAGCGAAGCCTTCCAAGGAGAAGTGCAACAAAATACGCAGGGACGCACTCGATCAATGCAGAGAGAAGTCTAAATTCCAAGAGTGCATAACCAAAGGTCAAGATGCATTTAAAGAGTGCCTGGGTTTTCAAAAAATCCAGTCGACAAAGGAGCGAGAAGCAGAATTGCGTGCTAAAGGCTGTGAGGTATAGAGAATTTCAGATGCATTAAAAGCGGCAGCAAAGAAGGGTTTTTCGTCCAACCAAGTAAGTCATAGGCTTGCTTGGCAAGGTTTTCCCCCTTGTATATGCTAGAGATAAGTTGGTAGCTTAAATGTAAATACTACTATTTACAAGATAGTATACTAAGTCTATTCGTGTTAAGTTAAATATAATAATTACAGCTGCTACAGTAATAATTCGTAGGCGTCTACAATGTTTTCTCTGGGGCTGAGTTGGATAGCAAACCCGATAATTCGGCGCTGCATTTTAACAGATAATATATAATATCGCTACATGTACAAGCATATATATACACTTAACTATAGATATCTTACAAATCTATCCAATCGAACGTTAAGGCTGTGGAAGATTGTCCGGCTACTAGTTTCTTGCTGCTATTATACTTATTACCTTTTATTGCAGTAAGTGCAGGACTTGATTCGCTATGCGTTCGGCCTTGTTAGTCCTTTTATCCTATCTAATATCATGGCAAGGCTTGCTCTTGTAGTTCTTGTATTTAACGTGTTATTTCTAGGAGAAGATATAACCCTGATTTACGTCTTAGCCATGCTATAAACCTGAAAACTTGTTAATTGTCTAGTTATTTTCGCCGGCCTATACTATTGACATAGTATTATTGTGACAAGGGCTAGAGGCTTAGAGCATTTACTTAATTTATCTAATAATAGTTTTGGAATTAAAGGTCCTTAGTTTTCCTTAAGGCCTTAAGGGACTAAAAACATCTATTTATATAATAGTTAGTGAGGACTTTCTGCTCTAATCCCGTGACCGTAGCCCTTGTGTAAACAGCTATTTCCGTGTAATAATTATCGCCCATGTAGGCGCTCTTGGTTTGACTGGTAGTCGTGCACATCGCCTACATGGCCGTCTATACTGCTTTTATCCGTAAATATATAGATAGCTTTTATTTTACTATAACTACTGTATTAATATCTCTCTTAGCCTTTTTAGCGCTCTGTTTAACAAACAGTTTAGGGTTTATCTACTATAGTAGAATAACATGCCGGGTTATTACTTTTAATTTCTTTAGACCAAACTGTTGTTTATCTTGTATACCATTCTGTATTACTTTAAAACAGCTTATTCTCGTTTTCTGTGTCTTTAGGCCGTCTACACTATACTATAGCTAATTATATTTTTCGGCTATAGGATTCTTAGCTGCTATTCTTGGATATAGAAGAAACGTACAAGACCAAATAATTTAGGTGTAAGACAAAGAGGCGACCAACTTAATATATCAGTAAGGAGGGCAGAAGCTCGGGCATTTCAATGGATTATTGTTAGTGTCTAGTCCCAGGCACCCACAAAGCGAGTGCATTTGACATCAATGATCGCTCGCATCCTATACCGCGCTACGGAATACCAAATTTCGGTGTTATCAAACTCAAATGCTCCAGTCTTGATTGCTTCTTAGCCCGTCGACTTCCCATGTAATACTCGCACAAGGCTGGCAGTCACAGTGCACTGTCTCCTGATCAGTGAACATGGATGCAGTGTTCATGTGCAAATCAGTGTCATCAAGACAACCGGTCGATTTCTGTGCTTCGACGATTTTATAATCTACCAGACTTTCATGCTTAAATACGAGTCAGGGAGAGTCCGTAGGAGTCAAATTTACTGGGATTTCCCATGGTAGAATCCCAGGTCTGAAGGCAGCTCTCTTACGAGCTGCAAATAGCGTGGCACGGGTAGTTGGTTATGATTACGTTATCAATTAAATCAAAGGGGGGGGAAGCAGACAGAGGATGAAAAAGGACAGATAACAATAAATATAATGGGATTTTGCCGAGACAGCTATTTAATTTTACACCGACGCCTTTTGTGAACAGCAATAGGTGTTTCAAGTACGCTGGTAGATTAGTCGCATGTTTCATGTGCCTTGGTCAAAGATGATGCATTAATATTTGACCCACATGTGCACATGTGCAGTTCCGACGTAGTTGGCCCGGCCCTATTCCACCACTGATTAAAAAAATTGACAGTATTTGAGCCAGCAGGGACTACATCACACTGGGTTACATGAGGGCTACGATTGCGGGACCTCGGGAAAAAGACGCTCGCCGACTTCTTATATTTAAAGAACTCTTTAGTTAACTAGGCTTAAAAAAAAACGAAGGACTTTTAATACAGAAGACTGTTGTCAGATGAATCGAGTCATGGTGCTTTAAAGTTCTGACTCAACCCTTGTCACAGACTAGGATTATGCACTATAACAAATCACGACGAATTGAGAAACTTGCAAGACGAAAAGGTTTAAATTGTGGGGTTATGCCAGATTAAAAGCTGGTCAACTGCCTGAATTAATGCGCATTTTTTTTATGGCCGTTGGGGGAGGGTGTGGTTGAAGATAAAAGACCTCAACTCTTCGAGCATGATAATGTGACAAGGGCTTGTGTTATAGGTCGCTTGGATCGATTTGGTCTTCAGCTAATGATTCGCTTTAATTTTAAAGTTTCTTGGTTTTCTCAAGACCTCAAAGGGCGGGTGACCCTTATTTGTATCAAGCAGCGGTGAGCAAGCGAGCGTGGAAGCCCAAGGCCTCAAGCAAGCACGTCTCGAGCCCTTGTGTACACCCACTGTAACTATCGTCGGGTTCAATGTTCGGCCCACGCCTTTATGAACGTGACTTTCGTGTAACAGATAGAGCTTGTCAAGCCGTTCTTGCTCTGGTTAATCAGTACGTCTAATCGGAGCTGTATTTCAGCGCGTCCACACGTGATACGGCTGTCTTCTTATCGCCACGCTCACAAGTTGTTCAATCAACGAACGTACGCCCGAGCATCGTTTCCACGACTTCGAGATCCAATACACATGCTTCTGTGCGGTGTTGTTCAAGGGGATCTGTCTTGGTCCAGAAAGGGCTGGGAAATGACTTTGGACATCTCAAAGCGTCGTGTCGTCTTGTTACCTCCACCTTGCAAGGCTAGCTCCAGGCAGCTTTTACTGCATGATGAGCTGAGACAACCTCGCTGTGATGCATGACTTGGCATAATGCTTGTGTTGTTATTAGCTAATAAAAGATTCTGTAAAATGGGTCAAATGCGGTCTGCTTAGATTCTCAATAGACATTTCTGGGGCATAACATGCTGTCAGGAAAGATTATGCCCAGATTATGCTAGCTAGTTCTTGAATCTCGGGACCGGAATACACGAATCACTACAGGTACTAACATAGTCTTGAGAGATGCGATATTTTGATACACGCGCTTGATTATCCAGAAGACAAGAAATAATAAGTCATGAATTGTTTAGACGGGTGGTACTGATGCCACCGCGGATTACTTGCTGTGAGAAAATGGCTGGGCGCGACTAAGAGGGGAACAATCTTAAACATCCACCCAAGGTCGGCTCACATGACTTTACATTACGTAAAGCAAGCAAATGCCAAGTCAAGATGATAAAAATGGCACTGTAAATAGACTAACCAGAGATATGGTACGGCACTTGGCCCGGCTTCTGTGCTGTCCGCCGCTACTGTCCGGCATCTTGGTAATCCGCGCGCAAGGCGCTTCTTGGCTCTTGGCAACCAGACACCTTGCGCACCATAACACTTGGGAAGTCGCTATGAACACACGAAGCCGAGTATATGTTCTATTGAATTTCTGGAAATGTAATGGTTCATTATCTACGTGCGAGGGTTTGCTTCCCTTTTGCCGTGCGCTGAAGGCAATTCGTGTAAACACAGCTATGGGTGGCATCCCGCTGAATGATGAACCTATCAAGACCGCTACATCTCAGCAGCGTCTGGTTAAGCCCTTCATGTCTGGTGGGGTAGTAATGTCGTCCCGTCCCTAAAAAGTAAGAACTTGTGCAGATATGACAACAGACGTCGGCAGCTTGGCAGATTAATGTGGCGTGCGCGGGTCGTGAGCCAAGCAAGGCGGCAACCTTGGCGCTGACGAGGCTAAAACATTCCAATTGCTCTATTTGGCTCGGCAGTCATCACAAGTGAACACTGACTCCGGAAGTGAGTGCATCGTGATTCTAATCTAGACTAAAAAGTAAGGCTGTGTACAGGCTTTCGGGGAATTCTTGCCCTCGTGCGGTGTTGCCTATCTTGGCGACAATCAAATTAGCTTGAATTACCTGGTTTCAATCTCGTATTCAAGTAGCTCCAAATTCACCTGGCATTGGAAATTGGAAATATATAATTCGAGCTTCTTCTCGTCATGATGAAAAGTACTTCATCTCATCTCCCTTGGCCATTTCCCCGTCACTTGACAAACAAACATGAAGACATCAGTGTTTTTTACAGGCTACATCTCCATTGCCGCGGCCAGCCCCCTTTTAAACATCCACATTGGGAAGCATAGGACTTCAGGAGAACTATTCCAATTCACCTCGACCTACAGCGTCAAGGTTGGCCCAAGGGCTGTTGTCGACGCCGACAACAACCCTACCGGCGGACTAGCCGGTGCATCCGGGCTCTTTCAATACGGCATCGACAGTTATGAAAATATTATCTGCTACAATCTCACCCTGGATGGATTCCGCGGTGAATATCAGTCGCCTGCTCTGACGGCTACTCACATTCACGAAGCACCAGTAGGAAAGGCTGGGCCGCCACGGTAAGACTCCGCTTCACATTACTGTAAGCGAGTTGCTAACAATTGAATGGCCATGTAGTATTGCGTTTCCCAATCCACAAGACTCTCAAGGGGGACGTCGAACTAGCATTGGCTGCCTAAGAGGACCGTTCCTTACTGGCGTAAAGGTGGACGGCAAGGATACGGGCCAAGGCTTCCATGTTGAGCAGATTGAGAGAAACCCGTCTGCATTTTTCACAGACGTTCATTCTAGCTTGGCTGTTCCTGGTGCCGTCAGAGGTCAATTGGAAAGCAGAAACAAGTGCTAAGGCTAGCCGGGAATGACTGGCAATAAATAGTGTTGAGTACACGAATCAGCGGTTGAATTTTATATTGTCCAAGTCAATGTCATGCTAATTGGTGTATAAGATCTATCAGAAATAATGAGCTGTATTTTTATTAAATAATAACTCAATGTGTTGCATATGGTAATCCTTAGTCCAGGTATAAGCATTTCTAAGCTATTGTACAAATTCTAGTGTTTGTTCTTCAAGCATATTGCACCAAGCTTTCATATGTTAAACATACGTTGCCAGAGTAAGAAAATTGTCGTGTAAGCCTTTTATTTCTCCAACTAGTAGGTATAAATTGGAATGAGCGTATTGGTTCAAGAATTCAAATGCTACCATGCCATGTTCAATACTGAAATGGATAAATGTCCTGCCTGGTCGCGGCTATTGACAACGCAGCAGCGGCCTTGCTACACCAACTCATAATGGGTATTTCTGAAACAGTAGTAAAGTATAATAAGATCAAGATCATCATTTTCCCAACATTTCATCAAGACGTGAAGTCAACTTCTTTGCCGCGATTATAGATATTTAGTAACAATACCCGCAAATATCACCATTTTGCCAATGCTTCTTTGGGTCATGGCTCAAACTTCAGGACGTGTGAACCTCATAAAGAAATCCTGGATAATCGCACTGGCTTGAATATGCGTTGGCTTATCACCAGCCGCTAGTTGCGAAAAGTTTGGCTCTGTCGATGGCCAGTCGTGCTCTGCCCGCAAAAAGGTTAGCAAGTGTTCCAACATAGCCCCAAGTCTCAAAGAGCAGGATTGGGTTATACTTTGATCATCGGTCTTGTAGTGCTGCACTACCCCTTCTTGCCCGCCGCATGCCCAGCTAAGATGGTGTACGTCACCGTCAAACAGATCCTCCTGATGATGAGGCGTGTCGCATTTATTCCGGGCCGCCCACCAGCCGAGCCTTGACATGTTTTACTATTAGCATTCGTTGTTGCCATGAATCTGTCAAGTTGATGCGCGTACCAATTCGGGATTGCAGGCTCAATACCACCTTCACCCTGACCGCCACCATACTTGACATCCGCGTCAGCTCCTCCATGGAACTCTAAAATGGGCATGGGCACACGTGCAGGCTCGCATAAATGGTGGTTTGCATCGTTATTAGTATAAAAGGACCCGGAGGCCGGGGCCATGGCAGCAAACTCGCCTCCGACGGTGCTGTTGCAGGCAATGGTATCCACGAAGCCGCCACCGCTGGACAAACCTGTTGCATAGATGCGCGAACTGTCGATGCAGAAGTTCTGACGCAAGTCGGCAAGAAGATCCCACACAAATTGCAAGTCTTGGTCGACAGTGGCCTGGGAGTAGTTGGCTCCGGCCCAAGCGCCGCCCAGTCCGTTGGGATAAACCATGATCTTGTCGCGGGTAAATCGAGCCTCGTCGAGTTTGGTATCGGCCTGAAAGAACAGCCCGATACTACTGGAGCCGTGGAAGCCTAGAATAGTAGGGTATTCATGGTGTTTATCGTATTGGGAAGGGAGATGCACGCTGTAACTGCGATGCACGCCACTAGACTGTATCCCGCGGTAGATCGGAAGGCCGATGACTTGAGCAGTGTGCATCTTTCCACAGCCCGATGTGTCGCCTCCCGTGTATGGGTTGGACGCGACCGAAAGGGTCGCGACGGGGTTGATGTTGATGATGAGAAACGCGAGAAACAACATCGTCACTTTGTTGGCCATGATGACAATGGGTAATGATGGGATTCCTTTCTTCCAGATAGTACCAGATACAGGGGCATCAGACGTATTGAGTTGTTACACGGTCGACATTTGACATGATATTCTCAACCAAAGCAGAAACACGCCCACGCCTGGCAGCCTGGGAGGAGCAGGATGAAGGATCGGCGCCAGATCGATCGACGATGACCTGCTCTAGGTAGCCACAACGGGTCTAGTGTCTGCATGTGGTCAATCTAAAGCGGCTGGGTCACAAATGAGGAGTCCTCGTGCCCCTGGGCGCTTTCTGTCTCGATCTCCTGCTGGCGCCACGTGCAGTTGACCATGGGTTTTGCTTCATGATGGATGTTGCCCGTGCTGCAGTGCTCCGGACATGGCAACGTTGCTTGAGTAGTCACTTACTCCGGGACGTTCAATTGTCAAGTAGCAACATCAATTGGATTTGCAGCAAACACCTGTGACTTGTGAAGTGAAAGTACATACAATCGGACCCGACCATGCAACGCATAGCCCATAGCAACATCCTCTTCCAAACCGCACACAGTATACTCAAAGACTCGAACATCTATAATCTATTCCGTACCCAAAAATCACTCTACGATCAACGGAAGCCTAACATGCGGCCATAAACTGTCCCAGACCCGTAGGGACTGAAAGCATACTGCGTTCCTAGAGGTGAAAGGGCTGGCCCACCACTCTGAAGAAGAACCTGAGAGTTCTTCGCAGTGCCAAAGTACGCGTACCGCGCAACACAGGCAGTTTTATCCAAAAACGGCATGGCCTTCCTCAAAAATTCGCCCTGCTGAGCGGGAGACCCAAATCCTTGAAACTGCACCTCGCGTCAACATGACCTGTCTGCCGTGCAAATTATGAGTCCGGCGACTTACCTCTGTGATCCAAATTTGACGACCCCTGCCCAACCAGCAGATCTTCCTAACCCAGTTCTCCAGGTCAAACTCCAAGGTATAATTGTTGTACCAATGGACAGGGATGAAGTCAATATGACAGCCTTGGCACTGGTTGAGAAACTCGCTCAGCCAGTCGTAGCCGGCATTTGAGATTACCGGTGCGCCAAGCTTTACTTGACCTGCATACGGCTCCATATACGTCTTCCATGCTGTTACTGCCGCTTCGTGGGACATGTTTGCCTGGTCTGGACGGTCGGGCTCGTTGAAACCCAGTAAATGCTGGGTTCCTCGCTGTATCCAGTAGCGAACGTTGTTATGCCATTGCTGGGTGTGATAGCTCTGGGTGCCCCAGAGCATGGGTACGAATTCGGCAAATGGTTGTTTTTGGTTTGTCGTGCTATCCCAGTTGTATTGCCAGTTAATCTGGGACTTGTGGTCTTTAAAAGTTCCCCAAAAGTTGTTGATGGGAATGCCGTCATTGGCGGCGAGGCCGCGTTTCGGCGTTTCGGCGGCGGAGGTTGTCGTCAACAGCAGCGCTGCTGTTATAAAAGAGCTGAAGTGGGGCATTTTGAACATTTTGGTATGAAGCCAGTTATTCTTTGACAAGTAAAGACAGGAAGAGCAGGCGTTGGGCAAGTCAATTGCTTCAGCAGCTGTCGATTCTACGTAGAACTTGAAATGTGGCTAGACCCCAGCTCCTACTTATACTCGGATTCGATTGACAATTTCAGTTCTCCCAACTGCTTGCTCCATTGATTTTGTAAAACCGTTTTCCAAAACTCGAAAACTCGGTAAGAAAAGTCCATGGAGGTCAAAGGTTGGCTACGTTGAGTAGGCGACATGTGTTACCATCCAACACGCCAAGTAGTCGCGGCCAATAATGACAAGCTGTACTGCCTTGGCAACCAGGGATAGAAGGTTCCTGAGGGAAGCTTCTTTACAAATCCCAGAGGAATGGGCCGAAAGCCCAGACCGAGGATTTGTGGCAGGGATTTGATGGAGCCGACTGCTTTGTTCGAGATGCACAACGATGGATCAATCCTCCGCCTACGTGTCGGTGATACCATGCTTTCGATAGTCTTCATGCATAACAGCTATTACATGGACGTCATGCCTATTGCGGCACGGACCGGCCCTTGGACCTGACTATAGTTACACAGGGGTTCGAGACTTGGCTGAGCCCCTGGACTTGCGGGTTCAAATGCTCACCGCTCACTAGATCGTAACAGTGCCGCCGAGTTTTGTGCAGCATGGAGCAAGGCTGTATTTGGTTCTTGGCGCGTCTCGAATCCTTTTTTTGGTGGTACTGCTGGTAGATGTATTCCTTTTCTTTTGCCAACGTGGTTCGGTATTATTTGCCATCATTACGCATGAAGTACGTATAGAACCGCTCGAGTATTATTAGCCATATGCATAGACCACGGTTATATTCAAGTATTCAAGCCTTATGTATGGCATAATTATTTCCAACGCTGACTTTCTTAAACTGACCATGGAAGAAGCTGCATTTGGTGGTTGCTGGAAAGTAGAACTGCGAGTATATATGGGAACAATCGTCCACTACCCGGCATGACCACACACCTAATCTGTGTATGCAGATGTAATTTAAATATGCTATCGCTTCTAGCCTATTGGTTCAAAATGCCTACTTGTGAGCCTCTACTAAATCCCTAGCCCGATACCACTTCTCTTTCACACCGTCTCGTGATCCCGCATAGAAGTACCATAAGCACAGGGCTGTTATTGTTGGCAAAATCGGCTGCCACGCTGGCACGGGTACAGTGCAGACCAACACAAAACCAAAGCGTGTGAGCGTGCCGATCGACCAACAATGGCTAGAAGCCACTCTGTGCTTACAGCCCCGGTAATATGACAGTGGTGACATGACTTACATTCTACAAGTCAATTTTGTAATGCGCCCAAGGCGCTAACAAATGTCTCCCAACCTGATAAATCAGAAGGCTTCCAGAGAGATAAGGCAAGTGAATGTCGAAATACATGGTCTCCAAGACGAGCTACATTTATGCGCGCAGTCTATGGACTATGGCGTATCCAACCTAGGGAGTGCATTTCATTGTCGCCAAAGCACCAATATTGCATCAAGTTATTAATCTATTATGTAAGAATGCCTATGATATGCACATTCTATATGTTCCATTGACCACCATCCTCTTCAGTACCCAAAAATGACGAAAGAGGGAGACGTCCCATAATGTTGTACGGAGACTAACAGTAGGAGCCAAAGTAACATCCACGTCCCCACGCCGGCTCTCTATAACAACACTTTTTATTCCAACACGCAGTAATAGCCTCATCGAGTATCCCTATGCCCGTTGAAGCAAGTGATCCAACAAAATAGACCTTGGCATTGCGCTCAACTGTGACAAACTTGGCATAGACACGACAACCTCCTTGAAGTATCCCGCAATCCTCATGAATTCGAGCCTGTATAGGAGGAAATCCTAGCCTTGGTTCTCTGTTCAGGGGACGAGCTTGACGGCCCCTTCGACCAATCGCTCCAAGCAACGCGTCCCTGGGCTGACTTGTCCCCGTTCGTGTTCTCTTGGGACCGCTCCAGTCCATCATTCTTCTTGCCGGGATGATTAGGCTGAGCCTCCATCTCAAAGTCAGATTGTAATTGTCCGTCAACTGTATTCGTGGACTCCATTCGATCCTCAGAATCGCGATGTTCTTGCTGTGGCGTCGTGCGCCAGGGGACGGCACTCAATTCGTCCAAACCATGATGCTGTGTGCCAACAGCATCATCACTCATGTTGTTCTCCCCGGGTGCATCATCAACCACGTCGTCCATGACAGGCAGCAAGTATAGAGCAATCTCTTCCATATGTTGCTTGATATGCTTCCTCATTTCCTCCTGGGCGAAGGGTATATCCCAGCGAAAGCATTTCCTGAATTTGTCCGGATAGCAGCCGCAAAAATGGCAAGTTGGAAAGCGGAAACCCTCTTTTCTCCGAAAAATTGCTCTTAACGAGTCGAAACCTGATCTTGGCAAGTGCCATTCCTGTTCAAGAAACTGTTCAAATAGATGTCTGTTTTTGAAGTCTTGGCGGGACCCGTCCGGCATCGACATCCAATAAGGTACAGCGACGTGTGAGTCATGCATGTGGGCTAGAACTCCGTCAAAGCTATTGTCTACTTCAAAGGGTTTCGAGCAGTCCTTGAAAACGCAAAAGTAAGGCTCAAGGTCCCTCATGACATGCTGGCTGTAATCATGTCAGCACTAGTCTCTCAGACATTTGGTGATTTATCCAGGCTGAACGGCGCTTACCTCCAGGATATTCCTTCGGCTTCTGTGGAGGGAATCACAAGAAAACAATAGGGACACGTAAAGGTGTCTGATTCCTGAAGTTTTGGCCGGTACGGTAAGTCATGGTGTCCCATGGTGAGTGAAGCAACGCTCTCTGTTGTGCGCGGCGACGAAATCGTATCGAGACGAGTATTCTCAGTTGCTGAGAGTATGACACCACGATTCCCGGCGCGGGACGTGGTATTCTGGCTGTCTGGTTTGTTTACCTGGGTATCGCTTTCAGGAAATGTGGTCAAGGTTGTCCCTGCGGCATCATTCTGTGGTTGGGGTGGAGATTCATGATGCAAACCACAAGCAAGCTTCTCCTGATGATGCTTCAAATATTCAAAGCGCATTCTTCTCCTAGCGAATGATTCCGCAATTCTTTCTTGCATCCAGAGAGGCGACCGTGGAAACTGATGCTCGGCTTTTTCCCGGGCCATTGTCTTGAATAACTCGTAGACTTGGTTCTGACCCGGCTCATTCTTGAACCGTTCAATCCTTGTCTGCATATCATTTTCCCCATCCAATTCATCCAGTCGAGCTTGCATATAGAGCCTGTGAATATTTCTCTCTATGCGAGTCCATTTCCTGTTTGGTTGGGGATGTGTGTTGCGATCGTGTGAGACGGGAAGCGAATCTCGAGACCATTCAGAAGTGTCGGAATCTTCATCGCATTCCTGTTGGCTTTGCATCTTGCTTGTAGCGTGCTCATCAATACTCTCTGGTTCCCGCAACTCTGGTTCGGCGCATCCTATTAGCTTGACACGCTTTATTTGAACTTGCTCCTTTGCTTGGGGTCCACTCACTTTGCAAACACAGACTCAACTCCCACAGGAGTTTTGTTATTGTTATTTTAGTCTGGGGGAGGCCCTTAAGATGATAGTCCAAAGAATGTTGGCCTGATTCATAAATGCCCGTCTTGCCACACCATGAGTTCAATCTGGCGGACTGGGTGGACAGGAAATTAGACTTCTGATGCCCAACGTCGTTTTGTTCGCAATTCGAGAGAAGGTCTTTCAGTATATTTTGGCACCGTATGGCCTGGACGACGAGTTGACTGGCATGTCCGCTGGTTGCTTCCTCCATGATGGAGATGGTGAGCGAGAGGTTGCTTTAATGCTTCGAATGCGCCGCGAGTTGGCAAGCGTTTGCGACTTGGGAGCGACAGTGGGCTATATTCTCGAGACGTGAGGATGAGAGAGGTAGGAGTCGATGGATGGTAATCCAACCAGAGAATTTATCTTTGCATGTGCACATGTGCTTATATAATGCCTTTCAGTCAGTGAAACAATGAACAAAGGGCTGCAAGAGCCAACATGGACATTCACAGCCCTTTGTCCGCAAATCTGACAGGTGAGGGTCCCCAGGCGGTCCCCATCATGTTCAAATTGAACTCATGCATCTCGTCGCCCAAACCGGGATGCGCGTCCACAGACACCCAACCGTGGCGGTGTTCTATTGGGAGATTCGAGCTGTTCAGCATTCAAATAGCAGGTTTGTGTTGGATGCAGCTTGCTCAGCTGATCGTACCGCATGCTCCGTTGCAAAGCCCAGCCCTGTTGCGATTAGGAGAGTCAACTGCGTCCCTCGCGTGTTCAGTCAGTATCTCCTCTTCATTCATGGCATTGTCTCTGTCGCGACTGGCTCGAACAGACCAGGTGATGCCGTGATTCACAATTCCATCACATTTCGAATCTTGACAGTTAGCCAACACATTCAGACACGTCGCTGAATGTGGCACCTCGACCTGTGTGGTGCTGTCCTTTTCATATTCACGACCTTTGCCGGTCAGAAAGAGAATGAATATGACGAAATACGAAATATAAATTCCGATGCTAGCGAAACGCACTCGCAAGCGGTCGAGCTTCTTGGCGACTCGGATGCCATCGATAAAGCGGTGACGAAATCACAGGGAGAATCAACTCTGGGCCACGACGAGTTGTTTTGAACCAGACCATGGACAAATTGTTATTCATAGCGAATGAACATGTGGAGGGGCTAGGCCATAGAGGAGATTGTCATTAAATGATGCTCTCTATTGATAATCTTGAAAAATCTCAGTACAAGGCTAGAGGAAGAATGTGCAGATGGCTTTCATCTGCACGCAAGACTGCTTGCTCGCACGTACAATTTAAGCCCTGAAAGTTTAGCCATGTGTGACATCAGTAGGCGGGGCCAGCTGGCAGGTTATTTGTTAACAGCTGATAAAGTGGGCCCTTTTTTTTTTCCGCGATAAAAATCTTGGAGCCTGCCCGGACTGATAAGGCGATAAGGTAAATAAAAAAGACATAAACCCCAATAAAAAGTCAAGTAGCACTTGAGCTGGATCGCCGATACAGCTAGGGGGCCTTGCTCCATTAACCTTGTCATGTCACGGGTGGTTAATCATACAGGGGTTGGAGTGTAATTACATCTGGTGGGTCCCTCAACAGAACAGATAGAGGAGCGGCATCAATCTGCATGCATGACAACTGTCAAGATGAGATATCAAGACAGCCCCAGTTCTGCCAAATCATGCACAAGCCTCGGACCAGATTTGGCTGAGCAAATCTGGTCCGAAGAGGGCCTAACACGCTATGGCATTCCAACGCCGAAATTACGATATTACTTGATGCGCCCATTAAAGATAGCACGCATCAATTAATCTTCTTTATCAACGTGTGTGACACACCAACTAAATCATGCTAGTAATATCAATGGCTGGGCCATGGCCCGTTGCATCAGTATGCATCAAGATCCCAATAGATCTGGTATTGACTCCACTCACGAACCGGACTTGGAATGCCTTCAGCCTTTTGTATCAACGACTCTGCCAACTTGGAGGCCTCACACAAGGCAACGAGTAGCACGTCATGTCTGGTGCTCCCAGCCTTCTATTGCTGCTGCCCTACATATGTATGATTCTCCAGGGGCATGTCTAGATGAGACCCTGTGGAGGCGCAAGCCCAAGATTGACGTGTCCTGCAGCGGACACCTTGACGGATTGATGTATTTACAGCTGCAGGATACCACAAAACAAGTTGTCCCAGGGGTAGGCAAAGCGGGCGGGAAGGACATCGGCTGCATGCACGTGTGGATTGACTAGGTTACATAGCCTACCGGCGCAGCACCGACTTGCCGGGAGCCCTGCGGCCGCACGTGCGGCTTTAACATCAACAACACTACAATTGCGAGGTTCGCGATGCTAAACACGTAAGTGGAGTAAGACACATTTTTACATTGACCAGTTACCAAAGAGTTTTTTTTTTTTTTAGTAACCAATTAGAGCCCAGGGGAGGCTCTTAATATGTTATATTATAGATGTAAAGCGGCAAGCTGCATACATCTTGTCTGGTTGCTTGCTATTGTGCCGTATTCACTCTACTCGGGCACCAATTTCCATCCCGCTTCCCCTGATAACCAATCGTCGCCGTTAGCGTGTCTCAGGCATACTGTCACAGTAACGATTACGCAAAGGACGGGCTGTAATCACGGGACCTAGGGCAAAAGGCTCGCACAACTTGTTGTATAAATAGAGCTCTTTAGTCAACTTGGCCTTGAGGAAAACCAAGGACCTCTGATACCAAAGACTGGTATTGAATAAATCAAGCTATTGACTCTAAACCCCTATTGCTGAGCCCTTGTCACAGTACTGGACGACTATACTTGCAGAAACTAACTGCCTCCTCCTAACTTTGGCAAGTCAAGTCGATACAATTGGGAAACTACGGCCAGAAACCATGCCTCAATCAGCCCGTCAATATTACTTTCGCGCTCCTGCGTTTGATATCAACCCACAGAGCCCCACGGCAGCGCGACTGGGCAGCATCTTCGCAAGTCTTGGCGAGCTGACCAACCCGCTTAACCAGCATGATGTCATTGCCATCCCGCAGAGCTCAATCAATACGAGCTGTGTGCCCAATTTCCAAGAGGTGGTCAAGAAAGGCATTTCTGTCTCAGCAGGAATCGTTGGGACTCTTTCTCTCCCACTCGAAGTTCTGTATACGTTTGCCAAAGACAAGACCACCACTTATACGTGCGCCGCTATGGAAACATATGAGTTCGAAGCCAGTGAGCAATATGTAACAGATAGCATCACCGCCTCGTTACGTGTCCAGGATTTTATTTCCGCCTGTTTCGTCGGGAATAACAAGGTGTATATGATCACTGGGCTCAAGATTGCTGAAGGCTTCAGCATGTCCACTACCGACGCCGGTTCCCACGGTCCGGCTTGCAAAGTCGGCCTTGATGCGCTGGCGATGGGAGCCCCCAGCTTAATTGGTCCTCGACTGATGTTGCAACGAAGAGTGGACAGGGACGTTTCCCACGGTCCATCCCCGTCTAAGGTTATTTTTGCGTATCGGGCGATCGAGATTGCGCCAAAGAGAAATGGTAAATTAAGATATAAGCCTCGTTACGTCCTGCAGTGTGCCAATAGCAAGCATGAGGATGAAGATGAGGATGAAGATGAGGATGAAGATGAGGATGAAGATGAGGATGAGGATGAAGATGAAGAGGCAGGGTGGGAGCTTGAGCCGGTCCAGGAAAAACAGATGCTAGAAATGTATCCTGGAGCGCTGACTGTGTTGGTGGATTTGCAATAGGGGCATTGCAGTTTCAGTCTCTTGAGGCAAGGATCGGCACAGACCGAAGAGTACATCCATCATGTTTTTTGTCATTTGATTTTTCTTTATGTTTGTAGTTTGTTAGAAGTAAGTACTTGTACATTGCAATAACAAACGACTTTATTAGCCTAAGCAGCACATAAACTACACAACGCATTATACACGATTATCACAATACCACACTATAACTTCAGATTTTAAATAAGCACGGAAATGATTACTAGAAACTGTTTGGATACTTCTGGCACACATAAAACGGTAATAAAGTAAATATTAAAGAAAGGCCCGCTTAATAGCGTTCAAGTAGCTTACGACGTAGATAACTTGTGTTATATAGAATTACATAGCTGTTAAATGGGGGCTATATTCGTGAGGCCTTAGGGCTCTTGGCTTTACGATTCCTTGTATAAATACAACTCTTCTATATACATCTTTAGTATATCATCAAGACTTGTTGCAGCTCTTATTTATACTTTATCACGAGGGTTGAAGAACAGTTGACGAATAATTTTGTAACTCATTTATTGAAATACTGGAAATTTAAAATACCCCCATGAATCCTGCAACTCCACAGCCATATTGAGATGAAAAAAAGCCCTTGCGGGAGAAAAAAACCTCTGGCCGTGAGTTGCCTAACAGAACTCGACATTGTACCATGACCCTCCTTCCTTGGCCTTATTTCTTCAAATAGTCTTTTGCAAACATGTGCTGTCCCCTCGCCACAATGTTGTAGCCGAAACCGTGTTTCCGCATGAAGTCTGATAGGCTGATAGTCCCTTCCACGCCTGTCAACACATCCGCGGGATTTTTCTTGTTGTCGTACGACCACAACGACCAATTGGGTGGGGGTTTGTAGTTAGGTTTAATCTCGACGTCAAGTTCTATGGACGCCTTTCTAAATTCATCACGGCCCGCCTCCTTTTTCCATTGTTCGATAAGCTTGTCGACGTCGGCGACAGTTTGGCCCTCCGAAGCTACCACAACGAAACTACCGACGCCCATAACATATCTGTTGAAACGGTGTTGCTTTGCCGAAAATGTTAGCACTGAGATGGAAATTCCTGCCCAGCGTCAGGAACAATGCTACTATAATAGCTGCACCTGCCAGACACCACAGCATCTCCGCTATAGCGGTGCGAGCCTCCTCGGCTCTAGGAGAAATAGCACCAGGGGTCTTTGCTTTATATTAAACTTACAAGTGTGTCGAGGTAAAGTACGTACATCTCGCATTGTTTACTAAACGGCATTTCTTCCATGGGCGACATTTCTTTCTTGGGCGACATTTCTCTCTCGGGCGGCAGCGGGAATAAGTGTTTGATAAAAGTGATGCTTCGAGCCAAATGTGTAAAAGATGGTGATGATGTGCTTCTCTGATGAGCCACCTGGGGAGGAAAGTCTCGCCGTTTAAATGGTCCAACACGTAGTATTAAATGCATCATGTTGTTGCAATGAAAACTATTGCTAAGCGGCGGAAATACATGCAACGTGTAAAGACGTGAGCCAAAGCGTCCGTGTTTGAAATTACAAAGCATCATTTCTGGGCATCAGAAAGACTGTCGCAGGGCCAAGACGGTGTTTTCTTGGACGCGGTGACATGACAAAGTGAGATTCACAAACAAGGCCTCAAACACCACAGGGCTCCGACAAGGGCCTTGCGTCGTGTTTGGGCCGCACAAAGCGAGTGCATGAACAAGACATTGAAGCTCGGGGATTTGTATGGGAGGGGTCTGGTCCCTCATGGGACTGCCGTGCTGGCACACGGACACATCAAGAATGCACCCTGATGAATGATGCGAAACTGACAAAGAACTCAAGACACGTCGTAAATACAGCCTCTCCAATAATGGAATGAAGTGTCGCCAAGGTGAAACAGAGGCAAAGAATCCAAAGCATCACATGGCCAGTGAGGAGTCAACGTCGGCTCGGTTGCAAGATTACTTGAGCAGGTGCACGACTAGGCTGCAAGATGCGGCATGTTCAGAATAAAAACATCAAGGGCCTTCAAAGAAGAATTAGGAGTCGCTTTTTCCTCGGCCTTTCCCATCCCTTGGTCGGCTACGAATCCATAGCCATCAAGTGTCTGGTCACCCCGGTGGATGTGTTACACGGAAAAGGACCAACAGATCGCGAAGCCCAACAAAAGGGGCCTCACCGATACGGGACTTGTTGGTTACACAGCTTGAACACGTGCCTGGGCCAGAGCCCTAGGCCCGGGCGTTCCTCTCATGTATATAAGGCGGTCACCTTTCCCTTCCTTCCTCTTAAAAACTCAAGCCCTTAGAGACCCTTCGAGATTATTATTGAATTCAACCCTTACGTTCCAAACCCTCTAATCAAGCCCTTGTCACAGAATGCAAGACCTGCATCGTGTGAGGTTGGACTACCGTTTGTCCCACACAGAACCGTCAAGTCGTACGACTGTTCAAAGATGCGGAAGGACAAATGGCAAGCCCGAGGCCTATAGAATGCATACAATCCTCGTGGCTTGCTGAGTGGATGTGTAGAGTACAAGGACCCCGTCTGAACGATCAATCTCAGAGAACAGTCAATGTACTTGCAACAAACTTGGCGGTCATGAAGAGTCACGCGTCTGAATTGTAGCACATCATCATCTTGCTCTAGATAAAGGCGCCACGGCTGCACTGTTTCGCTGGCCCATCTTGTGCCGTCGAGCGGTGAACGTGACGAGAGATATATTGGCGCCGCCCGGTAACGATGCTGCACGACGTCTGCTTGTGATCCGGCAAGGATGCCTGAACCAGCCGGTCCAATCGTGTCGACATTTAAATTAAGAATCGCAGACTAGACCTCTCCTGAATGCGCCACCTCAACACCATGGAACGGCCCGAAGCGACCTCCTGTCGTGCAACACTGGCATGATACTTGGTATCAATAGCTCACCGGTTCCTCTCCTGGTGGCTTGCTTCATGCTGTTGCATGGTTCTCACAGCCGGTGTGGTACACAGAGACATGAATAGATCCTGAGTCTCGTTCGTCCACTCTCCGTCTTAAATGGCTGCATCCGTCTCTCAAATTTCAGCATTCTTCACCTTGCACTTTGCCCTCTGAGCCACTCCATTTCCGACAGTGACGACATGAAATCCACAGGTCAGAATTACGAATTGGTCCTCAGACCTAGCGACTCCGAATATGAGCCTGCAGAAGTTGGCCATGAAAGCAAAGCGGCAAGCTCGTCTGTACGGCCTGTCCCACGACAATTGAGGCGTGTTGAATTTTTCCCTTTGTCTGCCCAGATAGTCTTGACGATATTTGCTGCGCTCTTCATTGGTAACTTTCCCAACCAAAAGCCTTCCAGACGTGAGATGCAACGCTCGCTTGCTAATCGTAGCATTCGCTGCAGCGCTCGCGACCATCGCATTATGCTTGGATGGAAAACCAACCTCTCCATTTGGACGAGTTATCCAGCGCACCATATCGGTGTCACCCACCATCTTCCCTATTGTATTCGCCGGCATCATTGGCAAGTTCTTCAGAGCGGTAGGCTTGTTTGCAGCCGAGTGCGGCGTGAAGCTAGGAGTAAGTTCGAGTCCGACCATGCTCCCACTCCCGGCATTTGGCTAACATGACTAGATATTGGAACTTCTTATCGGGTCTCAATCGCTCTTCTCTACTTTTGAGCGGCAATTCGCCATACGAGGTCAATATCTTATTGGCTTTGCCATGGTGGCACTTTGGGCGCTTTCGCCGCTTGGGGGCCAGTCAGCGCTTCGACTTCTCGATGTTTCCCCGAGGCTGGTTTCGGCCAACTCTACGGTCCGATACTTGCCTATCAGTGCGTCGTTGATGACGGTGGCGTCAGGCGGAAACGGCGCGTCAAAAGCCTGGACTTCCTATGCCCCGATATACATGACCGCCCTTACAACTTCCTTCCAGACGGCGGATTCGACCGAGGATTTATTTGGCAACGTCAAGATACCAAGTATTGATGCAATAACATCGGGTGCCAATATTACAAACGGGTCCTGGGTCACAATCGATGACAGCCGCGACATCCCATACTCGTCTTTGCTGGGCATTCCCGTCGTGGGTATCCCAACTGCAGGAAATCTTTCTTTCAACATTGTCAGCAGATATCTGGCTGTCGACTGCGACTATTCTGCTCAGGTAGATGACTCAGATATGTTGCGGAACTTTTCTGGCGCAGGCGGTGGCTCGTTGGACTGGGGAAAAGGGACAACCTTTAGGATTGAACCATCGAGCTCTCCTCCAAGTGAATCCGAGGTCAACAACACAACGGCGACGTACACCATAGTCTCTATAAACAACTCAAACATTAAAAACGTCAGCGTTGTCAGTTGTGCCATCATGCCTCGAGATGCAGAGTCCTCTGTCTTTTGCGCCGACCAAGAATGCTGGGTCACCGCCATGCGAGCGTTGACTGTTGATCTTGACGGGTGGTGGCGAGTATACTATCCAACACTAAGCATAGGTCTTCGGTTCCTCCCATACGCATCCTTGGGCGCTATACATCAAGCTACCCGACTGTCCAGCTCACTGACGGAGAGGTGGCTCGCGGACCCGAAATCCAACTTCAATAACGATGCCCCCTGGGGTAAGCTTGTCTCGCTGGCACAAATTCCGCTTCCGACGCTTAGCAGGAATCTCGAGGTCATGTGTAATACCTACTGGCAGTCTACCTATGGAGCTCGCTGCTTGTTTGAGAACCTGAGTACGGATATGAGTCTGTACAATAATATCTCGGGAATATTCACCTCTGAAGTAATTGACTTCAACACCAGCCAAGTCATCGTGAACAGTTTCGACGGCGAGATATACACTTGTAACAAGGCATTTGCCGCCATCTTACTTGCCATATCCTCTATTCTGCTCTTGGCCGGGATGTCAACCATTTCCCTCATGAGCATGACGTTGGCGCCCGACATCCTTGGCTACGTGTCTTCGTACACGAGAGATAATCCGTTTGCAGCTGACCATCAGCCATCGCATTTCGGGGGGCTAGAAAGAGCAAGGGCGATGAGGGACGTGCATGTCATTCTGGGAGATGTGAACGAGGATGGGATAGGGCACGTCGCGTTTGGTACAACTGCCACGATGCACCGATTGCAGAAACACAGAGAGTACGACTAAGCAATATGAAACGTTGAAGGCAGAATTCAGCCTTCGGCCCTGACAGATGTGGGAAGAAGCTTGTGTGGTGGAGTTTCGGTCCACACGAAACGGTTGTCCAAGCCATCATGCTTCCGAATCGTCACCGTTCCGACCGGACCATGGTATCATTGGTCACAGGCAAATAACCTCGGGTGAAGCAGGCGATCCACAGAGCAGCGGAAGCTGGTCCTCGGGATAGCTGTCAAAGTCCAAGGCAACAAATAAAGAACTACTACGATTTTGGAGGCCAAGGATAAATGTATATCATAATGCAGGTCCTCACTTTGAATAGACAGACCAAGATATTGTCACAACCTCGAATAAATAAAATACATACAGGCTTATCAACAATCTTCACAGCGTTAGCAAAATCCACCACCATGTCATCCTGGAGCCGCCTCATTCGATTCGTGGATGACAATGGCACCGAAACCTTTGGAGAGCCATGCATAGAAAATGATGAACAACTCACCAATCACCTGGCCAAAAACGACCTCTGGGCAATCGAGCTCAAAGGCTCCTCGCCCGTAGGTCCCTTTACACGTGGTGACAAGATCCACGTGCGCGCTTTACGCAACATTCTCAGACCCAGTGACGTTCCTATCGTACGGTGCATTGGCCTCAACTATCTGAAGCACAGTACGTCAAAATCCCTCTGCCTCCTCAGAGATTGGCATTAATCCGTCCGACGGCTAGTTCAAGAAGGCGGGCGGAAACCTCCCCCCTATCCATCTATTTTCCTAAAGCCTTCCACCACCGTTGCCGGCTTCAATGAAGATGTTCCGATTCCAACCATTGCGCAGGACGGTACGCTCGACTATGAAGGCGAATTGGTACGTCGTCCCCATGTCACCCACTTGATGGTATTCTCACTCCCCGCAGGCTATTGTGATCGGCAAAACCGGAAAGAATATTCCTAAAAGCGCGGCGCTAGACTACATAGCCGGCTATTGTGTTTCGAATGACGTGTCCGCCCGCGGCTGGCAGCGCGATCCCGCCAAGGCCGGCGTCGTGCCGCAATGGTGCTTCAGCAAAGGATTTGACAAATTCGCGCCGTTGGGCCCGTTGCTCGTTGCGCCAAGCGTGGTGGGCAACGCGTCGGATCTCCATTTGCGAACCGTCGTCAATGGCGAGGAGCGGCAGAGCACAAGTACGGGCGACTTGCTGTTTGGCGTGGAGCATCTCGTCAGCTTCTGCAGCCAGGGCACGAGTCTCGAGGCCGGCACTGTGATTCTCACGGGAACACCGTCTGGCGTGGCCATGGGGATGAAGGAGCCCAGGTACTTGGAGGACGGTGACGTTGTGGAGGTTAGTATAACGGGTTTGGGCAGGGTGAGCAACAAGATGGTTTTTGAGAGGGGGAATTGAAGGAGCTGAAAACTGCCGATCCCATGCTTCTTCATATAAAATAGGCACTAGGTGCTCGCAATAGACTGATCCCGTTTTCTTGCTTGACTAGAATACAAGCCCAATTCTCTTTGCTGCCGTTGAGTTCCCATCTGCTCTCCGATCGTGTGACTCTGTGGGATTTTATGCTGTACTCCTGCTATCTTTATATCCTCACACGACAGTGGCAGCAACGTGACAGTTGTGCCTTGCGGTAGGGCTGACGCCGGCTCGCTGGTAAGAGTTTGTGGGATGATGTCACAGCGGCGTCATACGTGCCGTATCATGTTGTGCATTATTTCTAGAGTATTTATTCGCGCTAATGTAAATCATTAAATCTCCGGCAAGGGTCGAATAGGGGGCTCGGTCGGATACAAAAAGGAGGCGTGACGAGGGATTCATCATTCACCGATAAATGAAAGGGGCGTTATTTAAAGTTGAGATATATTTAAAATTTCCGGTATAGACACCAGTTAAAATCCAGAAATATAGTCTGCAAGACCCATTTCCAATCTGTGCCGACTCTTCAAATCGAAAACTCCTCCTTTGTATCCGGGTTGGCCCGGAATGTCCAAGCACCACCACTCCGAAACGTGGCAGCCGTGTCAAAAGTATCCTCCATAAACTGCATAAAGGTAATCTTGTCATTCTTCACAACGCACCAGACAGAAAAGGGAACCGTCTTGGCAATGCCGACGGTTTTGGAGCGCAAAGTCATGCGGCCGAATGCGGCGACATTCTCGCCAGACCCAAAGATGGCGTCCGTCTTCGACCCCTCGTTGTCCCAGAAGTGCGCGACACCCGTAAAAGTGTTGATGAATGCTGATGGCCCGGCATTCTGCCAAGTTCCGCACCAGGGCATGATTTTTTTCAAGTCGGGATTGCTGTGGTTCAGCGACACGTACGTGGCGTCTGGGGCGACGAGCGAGGCCACGACATCGTCGTTGGTCATGTTGCTCAGCAGCTTTTCCACGATTTGGACCGGAGTAGACATGGTTGCAGAATCTTCTGTTGGTTTTGTTAGAGAAACGGTCTCACGAAAGATACTCAGTGTCTTGTCTCACTTGGTGTGTGTATTTATTGCTTGTAGTGCTTTTGTGGAAGAAATGTTGATACTCGACTGCAGCTTTTTGTCCCGAGTTGAGGGAAACAGAAGACTATTATATAGGCGCCAGCTCATATGCTTGAGAAAAACATGCTCAATTCAATAGGATCGGGTTACCAAGGCGCACAGGTTGAGACGTCGGCAGCCTGGAGGGAAACATTGACGCGGGGCAAGAAACTTACCATTTTGAGGACTTGAAGTGTAACGCCTTAAACCTTATGATACCCTAGTTATGTTGGCGGATGCTACTGGGAGGTTGGCTAATCACGAGGCTTGCCTTTGTCACGAACAAACCTTCTTTCATCGCATGTGGTTATGCGCCCCCCTCTTTCAAAGACCAGTCATCTTCAGTAAGAACTTACTAATCCAGCGCTCGAGGCAGTTACTGGCCATTGTGCTGCTGAAGAATCTGGAGCCAGGGGGTTTGTGTTGACGATCAATTAGATGCCGTAGAGCGGCCAAGTGTAGGGATGGTGGGTGCCACGCACCAATGAGGAATGGTTCCGAACCGAGGCCTCAACCCGCAAGTTGGATACCCGTTGGCAACTAGTGGGGTTTTCCTTCATGTTTCCACTTAAGTGGAAGCCCACTTAGTTGCCAACGGGTCAATACTTAAAAACTTAAAAGCATTACAAATCGCTTCATGGACATTGACGTAAAAGGGTCAATGAGCGCACTACCGAGCTCAATGAAGATCTTGATGTCACATTGCAGATTAGAACACATGAGATGAGTATATAGTTGAGAGGTGGCAATTATATCATACGTAAGGGCTAGAAAATTATGCATCAACTCATATACACCCCGCACAATATGGCTTGACCACCAACATTACAAACCCCATTCCGTCTCATTCACAGTCACTTTTGCCGGCTTATACCTCTCCGCACCCCGACCAAGCACGAATGTCAGCTCTGCAGAGTTCAATGTCATATAAACATCGAATGCAACATCATAGTATTTTCGTCCGCGAAAAACTCTGCAGTGGAGCGACTCTTCGGGTATCGTGTCTAGGTCCATGCAAACGGTCGCGAGCGGCTTTTCAAGACCTTTCAACATTGTCAGCCTTTATTCTCGTCTGTGACTCAAAGTCTCTCTGCGTACCTGGAACTGGGTGTCTACTCGTGTGCGGGCGCGGAGGAGGATTGTCAGCCTTGGAAGAGTACACGTCGCAAATGATCTTGGGCGGATGCTCTCCTAGAGCAATGTTGGCTTTATACTGGAGCTCAAAGTGTTTCGGCTCGCCGTCGTAGATCTCGTCACCCTTGGACCTTGTTAGCAACTGTCCTGCCGGCCCTGGAAAACTTTCGCCACGCCGGGCCATGAACGGTTACCTTGTTGACAAACCACCTCATGACCTCAACTTCTCGAGGTCGAGAGCGTCCGATACTTCAAGGCTGCGTTAGTTCCAAGTATGTCAGCGATGCAGATTGGGATCATACTTTGGGTTGATGCCGTTCTGTTGCGCTGAAGCGTTCGACTTTTCTTGCCGGAAGATACGAGTCCCGTAGTGGCAAGGGGCCTCCCTGACCATTACTCGTGGAACGTTGCGCTCAAAGATCCTTCCTCGTCCCTGTTCGTTCTTTTTGTCGCCGTCTTGCCATGCGGCGTGCCGTTGAGGGTTGTCTATTTTGGCCAACCCGGCCATCAACGCGCCCCTGACGATGGCTGTGCGGCTGCAAAATGTTAACGCTGCAAATTCATGCCACGAAATGTAGTCTTTACTACCTGTTATCGATTTTCTGAACTTTGATCGTCTCTCCGACTGTCTTCTCAATTTCCCGCTTCAGGTAGGCGTTTTGCCCGAAGCCCCCGGCAAGAAGAACCTTCTTCACCTTTCTCGTCGGTCGAATAGTGCTGTCAACTTGATGGCGTACGAGCCTGCAAATCTTGGATACCACCGGGTCGAATACCTGTTTGCGCAGCTCATCCACCGGAATCTCTATCAGTGTAAACTCGGCACCCCGAGGACCAGCGCTGGGAAACGGTGTGTTGAGGTACAGTGCACCACTGGTGTTCAGCCCCGTGAACTGCGGCTTGATTCCTCGTTCAAAGTCGCCCACGGCCGACTTTAGAAGCTGCAGGCCGTTCTTGCTGTTCCAGTCTATATGTCGTAGCTGGCTCCTACTCATCAAATAGTCTTCGAAGATTCTGTTGATGAAACAACTGCCGCAAAGCTCGCCGGGGGTGCCTGCGACGCGCTTCAGAGCAATGTAGCTGTCCTTTGACAAGATTTCATACGAAGACAAGTCGACAGTGCTGTCACTATGTTAGAAACCAATCTCCGTGTCTGAACGGCACGTACGTACCCGCCACCGGCATCGCAAATCACAAACGTGTCGCCAGCCTCGAGACCAATGTCAAACATTTCAGACAGAGCATATATCCCCGCTGCCTCGGGCTCCGCGATCATGGAAAGCTCTTCCTTCTCGCTAGGGTCTCCTAGAAATGCCTCTGCTGCGCATTCCCGCATCGCTTCTTGTGCCCCGTGGCTCCACATGGCAGGCACGGTAATGATGTATTCTCGGGGCAGATTGTAGATCTCCCCTACTCGCTGTTCAAACAACCGATCAATTGCAGACTTGACTCCCTGAAGATACCTGATGACCAGTTTCTTGCATTGGTCAGGGTCCAGTGGAGGTAGAGCCGTCTTGCTTGGGTACCTCCTCAAGAGATCGGAACCGAGGGCAAGGGAATGCTCAATTTCTGGACAAAGGCCCAGTTTGAACCATTCGTGTATTTTCTCCCCGGGTTTTCTTCTTCGGTCAGCTTCGAAACCCCAGGATACAGAGTTGACAGTGGCGCCATGTTCGTATCTGAGGATGCTGCAATGGAATTACTCATGATATTCCAAGTCAAGGTCGAGAGGCTGGATAGAGCAACGCACCTTGGGACTTTATCACCAGTAAGCCCCTCTCCCCAGTCCGTGACCAGACTTTCTTTCTGAGGCTAGTCATCGAGTCAGTGACGTGCATGGACCTTGTTTGCCTCCTTGACCGGGGCCGTACCTCTCCGGCGTTCACGAGTGTATAAGCCACGCCAGAAAAGGTGGTGCCTGTGGCCTGTCAGCACTCCATTCCTATTGTCACTAAGAGGGGAACGCCATGGAAAGCCTACCAAAATCTACTGCTATCAGAAATTTCATAGGCTTCTCCTCGGTCTCACTGGCACTGTGAACACCTGGTCTCCTTTCCATCGTAGGGAACTCGCGGAGCAATCCAGCATTTAGAAGTGATATACTTACGAATAGACGTAAAGGTGAGCACGAAAAGAGGAAGATATGTGCTGGGATCCTTCGGCAAGATATGTCAATCAAACGCTCCTCAGAGTGAGGCTCCAGTGATGCTGCGGCTGAAGGTCTTGTCGAAGCTGACCACCCATCGGTGTTCCCAGGCAGCCATGCCGGATACATATGTAAGCAACAGCCTCAAGCCTGCAAAACCGGTGAGGGAAGTGGTGTTGGTCAGTCGCCATGAGTCGACTGCACCCTTCTTCTGGACTAGCCCCTAGACATTGCGGCAGGCTGAGTTTGACACATCATCTGCAGCAAACGTTGACTGTAGTTACACTGCATGTCATTGTCTCACTGGATTCTGGCCATTCGTACCTCTGATCACTCCCGTAGTGTTAGGCCGAAAATCTCTTGGGACCTTGGTAAGGTTGTCCACCTGACTTTTGTTCTCTTGTCGACACCCTGTGGTTCTCATGAGAGACAAATCCGCTTCACTACTTTCAAAAGGTTGGTCACGACTTTGCACTATCTAGTCGTCCGCTTTTGACCAAGGATGGAGTCCCGGGAGGAGTGGCCAGCGGAAGCGGTGAGCAAAATGAATCAGCTGGAACGCAAGAATCGCGAGCTTTTGGCTCGAGTGATGATGGCCCAAGGCGTATTGGACAGCAACCAAATTACAGACACTGAGATACAATCTGGCTTCTTACAACTTCGAGATGCAATCTTCAGCTACATCCAGGCCATCTATCGCCGCCTCAGCGACGAACAGCCAGGGTGGTCTTTCAAGGACGCGCTTCTCGATCGACTCAGTCGCAACCCGTCGGCCGGAAAAAGGCATTGGATGAAATGGCTTGCGGAGCACAACAACAACACGTGCATATTGTTTGTTTTATCCAGAGAGATCTGGGACTGCATAAGTTCCAACATTTTTCGAAGCGATTTCCACGACAACTACCAAATGTGGCTTCCTCTCGGCATGTCCGACTCGACGCACTTGATCTTTGAAGAGATTATGAATAGTATAGAAGCCGGCGCTGACAAAGACTGTATGCCTCACTGCCTGATCTGTGCCAAATCCCACCATCTGACCTGATACTTTGACCTCATAGTAGCTAACCGCTGGAGATCGACGACGTTGGCCGCACTTGTTGGAACGGATACCGCACAAAGGAGCAGAAGCGAACAGACGGGGAGGGCACTCGGAGAGCTATCCGAATCTCTATTGAGATACCTAGGACTCGAGGAAAATCCCAATCTTTTTTCGGGATTTCTTCCGAGCCTTGGAGAGTGTATCGTCAAGTCTGCCGCGGATCTGTATCAACGAATGGCCTGTTCTCGCCACCAGTACTCTCTCGAAACTCCAAACATCACATGTGGAAAACCGCTGTATAAAGAAGAACTAGCGCAGTGGGATCTGAAAAGCGCCACAAATTGGCTTGATATCAACAGCGAAGATGATGCCCAGGGCTTACTTTGCTGTCTTTTCCCCGGTGTCAGGCGACTACAGCCCGGTGAGGGGGGCGACCTGTCCGTCGTGAAGCCTCTGGTCCTAGTCTACGATACACCCAGTCCAGAAACCGCTTCGTACACCACGGCCGAGTCTGATGACGGCGAATTAGAACTCTACGACTTGACCTCGGAGACATGCAGCGATTCCCAAGTATGCGAAAGCGAAGGAGAGGCTTCGGACAGCACAACAGAGCCGGGAACAATTAGGATCCAGCACAAACTAGACTGTGAAAGAATCGCATCACTGTTTCGTGTAGATGAAGCACCACACGAGCCGTCCTTGCCCGGAGGTGGTGCCGCGCCGCCTGCACGCCATGCCGCCCCGTCCAAGGGTCAAGGGACGTCGAGGACGAGAAAAACAAAGGCTAGGAAACGGGACGAAGGGGCTCTCTCGCGGTTTGGAGACTATCTCTGGAAAAGCGTCAAGAAAGCCCCGTCGTCACCTCCCGCCCAGCGCAGAAACTACACTCAGGGGAATAGTTGTTCTCCTTCTTCGAGTGATGATTCATACCACGGACCCTCAAGGGCAGCTCAAAAAAGCCACGGCTCTTCGCGGAAGCAGCATCGGCGAGGCCAAGAGCGAGGTTGCACCTCACCAGTCAATAACCGGGAGGGAACTGCAAGGGCTCAAGTCGAGCATCGTATTCCGCCGCAGAGAAGGATGTCGGAACCGTGGTCTAGCACAATGGCACCATCGTCATCGACGTCTAGTTCGGCGTACGGAACAGGAACGGTCGTGTGGTCTCCCCGCTGATGGGGTGTGGAAAAACGGGGTAAGACTTTTCGAAATGGAGCTTTTTCGATACTTGTCTACATGCGGTTTGTGGTGTTATTCTACGGGACGAGGCGCGGCAGTTGCAAAGGCGGGATGGCAAGATTGACGGCAAGTATATACATGAGAAGTGATGGGCCAAAGGATCTCGGCTCGAGACAAAAATACTCCATTGCACCAGTGATTTGAAGGCGATGGATGTCAACAAATGTAGGTAGCACCAAAGTGCTCAGCTAGAGTACCCTTTTATATTGATAACAGAGCCAAGGCAAGGCAGCAAGGGCCGGGGACTGTTCAAGCGACTGTGAATGCTGTTCCCCCCGCTTAGAGCCCATTTCCCCACGAAGAAAAGTCTGTCTTGTCTCAAAATCGCAAGAAACATTAACCGTTCTGGTGTGGATCGTAGATTCTGCCAATCCTGTCAGACCCATCGGGGACTATGGATTCCAGAGGCGATACCGGAGGGTTTGGGGGATGCCGAGCATGTGTTGGATATGGTTGACGTGGCGCATACGGTGGATATGGCGGGTAGTCGTCCTCGATATGTCTCTCAGAATTGCTGCTTGATGTCGAGGTAGTTGTACTCTGGTGCCGTCGGCGCCGGGGCAAGCAGCACCACCATAACAGCGTCAAAATCAGGCCAACGGCGAGAAAGACGCCAAAAACAATGAGCGCCGTCACAGCCGTGTTGTCTCCACCGGTAGTAGGCATCGGTACTTGGTTTGTGGCCGTCGTCTGCTCAAGTGTTGTAGATTCCGAGCCCGAGGGGGTGGTTGTTTGCGGGCCGAGGAAGATGGTGGTGTATCTTGTGCGCCCGTCGCGTGTAACGGTAAGAGTGACAAGGTACGGCACGGCCTCTCGAGGCTCCTTCGTTGCCATGATAGTCATCGGTCGCGTCTCTGTCGCTGTAGCCAACTATGAGCCTTGAGTGGAATGCTGGTTCAAGGATTGAGGTAAAAATGGCCGCTCGACCAGCTACTACGCGAGCCGCATTAAGCGCGGCATTTATTAGAGGAAAAAAAATCCTTCTTCACAAATCTTTGTCCCCATTTCCCATCGTCTGCATGAAGGTGCTGACACAAGGGCAGCTGTTGGCTTGGTCCCAAGATGGGGGCTGTTTGTGTAACCCTACCATCTGCATGCTGGGCTCGGTGAGATGCAAGTTGTCATTGATCAATTACGTACATAGCCGTAAGCCTTACATTTACATGTCCACTGACACTTCAGCTGGCAATATTACGCAACGTGGTGCTCTTCTGGTTGGCCAAAGTATGCACCAGCCAATGTCTTGTATATTTTCACAATGATAGTAGAAAACCCGTCTTGCATATGGCTGCGGTTTGGACAATTTTGAGGCGGCTGAGTGGGAATCCGAATTGCAACAGGTTTCCTTTTCCCCTTTGGGGTGAGAAATCTTTTCCTGTAGATTGTCTAACAGCAGGTAGGGTTGTGTACGGTCCATGTTGATTTATCCGGTTCCAGTTCTGCGACGAAACTAGGTTTGTGAGTGTATCTATTGCGGGTATACTGGTTAGATGGTTCAAATATTTCTTACTGTCGGGAAACCACGACAGGACTCGTCGAAGCTATCGATTGAGGCATACGAGTATATCGGTGTCCAAATGGTTAGGACGAATGAGTGCAAGTTGCTTGTTTTATTCCTACACGTTTACAACAAACGTGCCACTACTTTACTGAGAGCATCACGCGTCCAAGGGCCACTGTAAGACTCATCACACCGTACTGCATGGCTTGTGATGAGCTCTGCCTTTTAATTTTATATTGTATCATTTGTACATACAGCATGGCATATGTCCACGAGGAACTACGAGCCTATTGGCGACATGTCAATTAAATTGCTAGTCATACCAGCCAATTTATTTTTGAAATGAATTATACCACAAGCGTCCCACGGTTGGCTCACAACGGTTACACAACCACAAGATGAGATGACGATGCCCAAAGTCGGCCTTACGCGAGGGCTGTCTCAGGCACTAGCCTTCACCGACTTGTTGTATTTATAGAGACCTGTTGTCCTCTAAGGCCTTCTGACAAGCCAAGGGCGTGATAAACCAAGGGCCTTTGATACCGGAAAGTCGATTGTTATAGTTTGAATTAAACATCCATTCGCATGCGCAGTTACCCGGCCCGTGTCACAACCGGTTTGGATATTATGTAGTCAAATGTGAATTAAGACTCTATATATCGATATCTGAGTCCTGAATTTAAAAAACTACGAAAACAAGCAAAACGAAAAAGAAGACATGGCCTATCTCACAAATGGGAATAATTGCACGTGATTATCGCGACTGCCGGTACAGGGTACATAGCACAGAATCCTATGAGCATGGGGATAAATGCCTTTAAACAAGGTATTCAAACATTAAGCGCTTATAGAGCCTAAGTTGCATTGTAGTCGGTCAAGGCCGAATGAGTTGCGAAAAGATCAATGCGACGTGGCCATTGACCCAAACAGGCGTTAATCTCGCGCCATGCTAGAAATGCGATTCCAAATATTGTCCTATAGATGACAGGTTTCATTATACAGGCACCAGTTTCTGCAGACACCAAACTTTTCTTGCTGTTTTTCGACAGGAGAGCTACTACGTGGCTAAAGCAACTCCAGTAAGCATGATCAAAGCTAATAGCATGAGGGCTGCCTCTGTCATTATACCCAATATCCGAGTCTGCTGCTTCTCTTGGTGAGATTCACGAATACGAGGTGGAGTTGCTCCGCCCCTTTCAAGCGCCAACATGGATGCAAATGCTCTCAATTTTCTCTGAGCGTTCACCTACAGCCTTGCAATTGTGTAAGAGCGTGGCAATCCATGTGGCGAGGCGAAATTCCGAGTGAAGAAAGCTTGGTGCGCCTCTCGCAGCAACTTTTGTCGCTCTTGACTTTGCAAACGCATGGTTGACAAGGTGGAGATTCGTGTTTATTGAATTGCCAATGCCAGCGGAGCCATGATGCGATTCGGGCAAAGGCAAATACGAGGCCAAGAAACCATGATGCCCGATTAGGCGACTAGTGCCCGGTTTCAGCCTTGTGAACCAGCGATTCGATTCCATTTATCATGCTCTTGTCGAATCGCAGGTTAAACAGTTGGTAGATAATCTGGGATCCCCTGTCCACATTTGTTTTCCACACACAATATTCCTGGTTTGACTTGAACAGGGTTCGCAGAGCTAAAATGTGAGAAGGCCAGTCAAGTAATAGAGACCAGTGTTGACAGCATAGTGGACTCTCAACATGGCGCCTGGATAGCTGAGCTGAGTACTCCGTAATGCATCGCATCTTCGTAAAGTGCACCTGTTTCTTTTTGATACGAGTCATGATATCGGTGTCTCTGCTGTCCGTGTTGACTGTACCAAGGGTTTCTAAAAAAATAAAATAAAAAAAGAGTAGTTGTCGGGGTGAGATTAACACGCTCGCACAAGACGTTATAATCATGTCAATCATGGATTCACGAGCAAGTACCATTGTCGTTCGCAATCACAACGACAACGTCATTGTTGTGGCATGGCATAGGGTAGTGAACATGACATGCATGCCGTAAGTTCCGCCACTTTGTTTAAATCCATACTATTGCCTCGAGCATTGCTATTGCATGTAGTTCTTTGTGTTGCCTGGAAATCTGTACTGCACAAGGTGCGACAGAGCAAAGAGAGATGGTGCCACAGTCACACAAGACTCGCATCGTAAAACAAGCATTCAATAAGCAGTTGGCTCAAGTAGTACCATCAGATCAAACGAAAGCTCTCACTACGTGCAACCAAGTTGCGTAATGCTGCTGAATCAAGTGCCAAATCAGAGCCTTTGGGAGCAAGTGTATGGAAGGTTCGGCGACGACCCTCGAGCTGGGTATAGAGAAGAGAGTGTTCAAAGACGGACCAGGGGTTATGAAGGAGTTGAACAAATGACTGGACAAGGCCGCAGCCTTGGAGGCCAAAGTCGACCAGGGCAGCGACAAGCCTACAGGGAGTAAGAAGCAGACGACAGTTCAACAGCTGAGAGAGTGGCACGAAATCTGGAATACAGTTTTGTCTTTGGGAGACGGCCAAGATGGCGACAACAAGGACGACTACGAACCTTTGGTGAGAACGACAACAGTCGTCGCGGCGAGAGGCCAGTGTGAAGGAGCAATATGGCGGCGATGCAAGCCAAGCGTTCCGTATGCACGGTGGCTACTCGGTTGCATTCCCCCATTCGTGCTGACAATGACAGAAACGGCCTACACCATCGTGGAGGAACGTCATGTCGAGGACCGAATCTTTCCAGCGGGACAAGAGGCAAGCGCAGCGACGTGTGCAGCGGCCAAGCGGCGCTTTGTAGGCAAAACATGATTCCCTCGGTATTGTGCGGCGGGTTTCGTTCCAACTCTTGTTAGTGAGGCTGCTCAAGGAACAGGGCATCCCGCCACGGTGAGCATTGTGCTTGACATGCGCAGAGGTGAGGCTCTCGTCGTGTCTTGGGGACGGACGCCTTGAAGGCTGGGCCATGGTCAGACTCGCGGTACACGCGACCGTTGCTCGTATCTGGCCGGGAAGTGTCGTGAAAGAAAACGTGAAAGAATCGTCATTGTGCTCCGTTCATAGCATGTAGAGAAAGACGGCGTGCGACCTGGATGATGTTGGAAATTCCGACTTGGGTGATTGTGTGTGAAATGTGCAGTGATGCGCATGTACATGCAGATTGCAAAACTGATGATGTCAATGTAGGGTGACTACCATGCAGAGGGGGCAAGACAAAGGCTCTGTTCAAATGTTCACAAGTTGAGTCAGTGAATGCTGGGCGTGCAACGGTTCAACGTTAAAGGAAGACGACACGAAAAGGACATGGAATGGCGAGCGCGTCATTTAAATAAGCGATGGACTCGGCGTCAACACCAGACGCTTTGTCTCGATGCTGCGCGTCGCGCACCGGCACGTCTTCACTGCCGCGTTTCTTCACGCTAGTCAATGTGACAAAGGAGCGGGAAAAGCGAGGGCTGCGATGCTTGCCTTTGATGCGCCCCCGCATGAAGCATCGCTATCATGTGACGGATTGTGCCGGCAAAGAGACATTGTGAGACGGTTACACAATCGCTCGCATGCACGAGACAATCGTGGATGCGCACGCGGTGGCAACAAGGTGAGGGAGACAATGCCCGCCTTGCATGTCGAGACTCGAGAGGGCGCGCACGTTCCCATCATGTGCCTGCGGAGCAAAGGGCCATGAATGGCAAAGAGCGAGGTGAAGGAGCAAGATGCCAGCGAGTTCAGCTGGTATTTGCCGACAAGGCACACGTACGCAGGCGACCTTGCCGGAACATGACTATGTGGGCAAAAGAGACATCTGGAAGCTCTCGCGAACTGGCTATGGCATCGTATGCTTTTTCCCGCGCCGCCTTTTTTTGCGAGTCAACTGGTCTGCAAGGGAGCACAACGGGGCAGAGCCAGCCAGTGGCAACATTGAACACCAGGTCCCTCGCTTACCACCCCTGGCGATGGATCTATGTCGTACGTACATGTGCCCTTGTATGTATGCGTCTTTTTGTCCGCCCGTCAATGAACAGTCCCGCATCACAAGCGGCATGCGGCACATGTGCGCCCTGGCCAAAAACCACGTCGTCCAACGATTTGGCGGTGGCGCACAGTCCCCGGCCGATCGAGCCGGGGTCTTCGCAAACCGCCCGCCAGGTTCGGCGGGCAATTGGTCCAAACATTTGCCCTCTTGTCCAAAAGGGCATCTAGTCTTGCCCCGACGGCCCCGTGAGTTTCAGGCCGACATACGATCTTGCCGGGATGCTGGACGGGGCTCAACGCCGAGTGAACATGAGGAAAAAAAAAAGAGAAAAAAAGGGGGTACCGTTCGTCTGGTCTACGGCTGTGTATATAGGGAGCACAATGTCCGACGTGCCATGTTTGTCCTTCACGGCGAAATCGTCACGCTTGCTGCTTCTTTGTACCGGTGCCGGGGTTCCGAGTGCCATCTTCACTCCCTCTCTTTCAAACGCTCTGCGCAGGTCGCTGCCTCTGCTCACTCTCCTTTTCGACAAGACGACATTTGGACTTTTATAGTCGTACACATTCCCTTGCCTCTGACGGCAGCGCAGCGTCGATCCGTTTCCAATCCTTTTCTGTTACTTTTACCGTTTTTTGCTCTCTGGAAGAGCTCTCGTCCATCGTTTCTGAAATATCATCATCTTGTAGCGACATCGACAATATGAAGACGACTACCTTGGCGACCCTGGCTGGTCTCGCCGCCTCCGCTGCCGCGTACCCCGTCGCGGATCATCTCTGGGCTCGGGCGTGCACCCCCGGCGCCCTCATGTGCAATGGCACCACGCAGTTTGCGCTCTGCGTCGCCGCGGACAGCACGCCCCAGTGGATGAACGTCTCCGAAGGGACGCAGTGCGTCTGCTCTGGCTCCGAGTGCAGCATCACCAGCACGAATGGAACTTTGGCGAGTGCCCCTGCCCCTGGTGCCTCGCCGACGGCACCGCTGACTTCGGCTCCCGCCCCCGAGGGGACTCCGGCGCAGACGGCCAGCGTGTCTGCGGCCGTCCCGACCAGTGCTCCTCCTGCTGGCTCTTCCTTGGTCCCCAGTTCGTCGCCCGTAGCAGCTCCCGCGCCATCGTCGGATCCCGCTCCAGTGCCATCTTCAGCTCCAGCTCCCGCGCCATCTTCGGACTCGGCTCCAGTGCCATCTTCAGCTGCAGCTCCAGTGCCGTCATCGGGTCCAGCTCCCGCACCATCGTCAGCTGCAGCTCCTGCGCCATCGTCAGCTGCAGCTCCCGCGCCGTCCTCGGGCGCAGGACCTGCCCCCAGCAGCCCTGCCCCTTACAAGCTGTATCTCGGCAACGGCAGTCCTGCCGACGGCTGGCCCACCGAGTCCAAGTGGCCGTCCTTTGAAGCCCTCTGGACCATCAACCTACCCTTCATCAAGACGGGTTGTAACTGGCAGAACTTCCAACCAAACTCGGAGGAGGAAACGGCCGAGCTCAAGTCGGCCATCGAGTCGGTCGGCCAATCCGGCGGCGTCGACCCCCGCTTCATCCTCGCCATTGTCATGCAGGAATCCAACGGCTGCGTGCGCGTCGGGTCTACCGCCAACGGCGTCAAAAACCCAGGCCTGATGCAGTCGCACATGGGGCCCCATACGTGCTACAACAAGTCCACGTGCTCCAAGGACGAGATCGAAGGCATGATCAAGGACGGCACCCTCGGCACGCCCAGCGGCGACGGGCTCAAGCAGGTCCTGGTCCAGGCGGGCCCCGGCGAGGGCCAGTTCTACAGGGCCGCCCGCATATACAACTCGGGGAGAGTCGCCGCCGGGGGGGCTCTGCAGCTGGGTATCGGCGCTACGAACTGCTACTCGACCGACATTGCGAACCGGCTTTCCGGCTGGAACTCCGGCGTGACCCCTTGCCATGTATAAAGCTGGCCCCTTGGGAACCCTTGCACAATATGTACTTGTACCGACGGGCGGGCTTGTTGGGTATGGACAAAAGGAACAGAGGTGCCGTGGCATTTTGGCTGGCGATGTGTATACGATTTTTGCTTGCAGCCATGGATACTGGGAGGCTCACTTACACCCCCGAGGGGTTTGGACAATGGCGTTGGAGCACAAGCGGGGGGTTACTCTTCTATTTTGATGCATGTAGTTGCCCGCCTCTGGCAGGTTGGTGTCAACTCTTTGACCCTTGTACATATAGCTTTCTAGCATGCCAAGCGTTACGAGAACAAGATGTTTTATGCTACACTATGACCCGGTATCCTACCTAAACTGCTGTGCTTTCATCTGTCACTGATACGAAAAGTACGTGAATAATAATACGAGGCGACTTTCTTGGCATTAAGACTATATGTACGCTAACTCGGGCAAAGATGGCTGGGAGCTGTGTTGACGGGGCTGGACACGCCTGAGATCAATGCGCAACGGTGAGGTTGAGGCGCGGACACGAGGGGCCGAGTCATGGCTCGGTCTTGGCCTCTGAGCCAGTCTTTTAGAGTCAATAGGCGACAACATTTTCCTCAAGTCACTTGCTCCACTGTTGTTCGTCTATTGATGTAGTGGGTGGTTGCGCGAGGTTGCAGCCGTAAATAACTTGAACTGCGGCGTATATGAAGGCCTTATTTCTAGACGCCTGCCATGTCACTTCTGGCGCCGTCTGATGTCCGAGTTGTCCTGGGACGTACTCGACAGTAAACCAGAAATAAACTGGGGACCTGGCCGTGCAAACTCACCAGACATCATTGATGCAACCACGTTCTTCGCCACCGGGTCTATTGGTCCGCAAAGCAGCCCAAACGGCAAAGGAAACCCTTGCGTCCGGTCTGCTTTGTCCCTTGCCTAGACTGCCCTTGCAGAGGATGGGCGGACCGCTCTGACGCACTCGGCAGCGACACTCGTCCCAACTAGAGGATAAGCAATGAGACCACGGTAGAGTCTGGTCCTTGTTGTCGTTCCAGGCGGCTTCAACTCGGGAGCGTGCCGACCTGTCAGGCTCGGTGGCACAAGTCTGATCGATGGGCAACTCAACGCGCGGCAGTTGGTTTATGACTGCGCAGCGCTCCCAAACCTAATCGGGTCAACTGGTCAGATTGACGCTCCACTCATATAAATTTAGTGTGGCTCGCGTCAATCTAGTATTCAATTTCACGGCCTTGTCAGTGCCCGTCTTAATATATGTGTGATTTACAGTTAAAAGTGCGTTTTTTGAGGTCTGCGAGAGCTTGAGATGTGTGTTATTTGAAGCAATCAACGCATCTGCCCGGTTCAAGTCCCGACCACGCCGGACTTTTTTCTCTTTTAACTACATGTAGCTATAGGTGAAAAATTTCACATGTATTTTTATAGCGAAAATTACATGGGTAAATACCTGACCCGATTCGGATTGGGACCGCTGCGCGATAAAAAAACTGACCGCTGCGCGTTTAGCGGCCCCCGATCGAACGTCTTTGCGCAACATTGAATCTCTTGGCGCGGCACTCATCTTCGTCATCCCAGCTACGTACAAAGGGACCGGCAATTAATGGCGGTCCAGATTCTTCGGGGCAGACTTTGAATCGGCTGGGGCCACCTGCTGGCCTGGTGGCACGCCGACCGAAAGAAAAGATGGCAGGGCGTGCTTCGGGATGCGCAAGAGCTAGAGTTGAAGAGTCAAGTTGATGTCACTTGTTTGATCAAAACGCAAGTCGGTGCTAAAATGCTCCGCAAGCACAAAGAGATGTTACGTGGTGAGATTGCTGCAGCAGCATCAGTATGTACATTCAAGTCGAGCCTTATTAACGCTCCCCGCTTCCCGGTCCAACAAAGAAATTGTCACTCTGTTACTGTTTCAAGCTGCCGGTGGTCAACAGCAAACATCTGGCTGATCCGATGCTAGTCACATCTAATGCTGGACCTCAGCGCCTGTTGGCCACCAGACGCTTTCCTTGTGGTCGTATTCCACGGCGCATCTGGCAATACATCTACACCGTGCAACGGCTCATGCCAAATCAGGCTTCTCACTCAAAATTTCGATTTTGCCGCCCGCTGCCGTCATTTGTCTTTTAGCTCATTCCGAATCATGTCTAATACCCCCGGTTGCTTGTTGCAGCCAGAGTCAGTCGGCAGTCACTTGCAGCATACGCCATAACGGCCTTTGTTTATAATGTTGCATCCCTTACAACCATTTCTTGAAAATCTACTCTCCGATATCTAGTAGCCCCTTGGGCGATTATACAATAAGAAATTTATGCCTTGCCAAATATGCAGTCAAGCGACCTCTTTGATTCCAAACCCTGAAAAAAAAAATGAAAAACAAAAAAAGAAAATTGTCAGCAATGTTGTGCCACGAAATTACTAAACAAACGACTGCGCCCGCCGCCGACAAACAGCAACAACCAAACTACTCGGCCTTCTTGGACGTCTTGGTCCTCAGCTTCATCAACGCGTACACCATGGCATACGAGCTAAACACCATGAGCACGACAATAGCCGCATCCCGCCACCCGAAATAGTACTCGTTGAGGTTGAGCGTCCTCAGGTAATCCTGCGCCTCGGTATACGAACACACTTTGCAGGAACTCGTCGCCTCCGGATTGAGAAGGTTGGCCACGCTGCCCGGCCCTTCGGCCAGGTAATCCCTCAGGTACTCGCCGCACGTGGTGCCGTTGACCGGGTCAAAGGTGGCGAGCTCCCTCGACGAGCACGTCACCTTGCTCCCCCAGAGGTCAAACACGAGCAGACTGCCCATGAGGTAGTTGAACGGATTGAGGTAGTACATCCAGTACCGCCAGAAGGGCTGGATCTGCGAGTACGGCACGAGGACGCCGCAGAAGGAGACGAGGGTTCCAATCAGCAGCGGGTTCACCAGCGTGGCAAAGACCTCGTTGGGCGCGTAGGCGGCAATGAACTGCCCCATGCCCGTGTACAGGAACTCGTACATGAGCATGACGAAGAAGGTGGCGCCGGCGCGCTGCGAGTTGGCCGGGAACCCGACCGTGTAGTACCAGCACACAAAGTAGAGCACGCCGCAGATGATGAGGTACGGGATCTCGGAGACGATGAGGCCCGTGACAAAGGCGACCCACGAGTACATTTTGGACTTTTTCTCGCGCGCCTCGAAGATGTCGCGGCGGTGGATGAAGAGCGGCTGCAGCTGGGCCAGCACGCCCGGCGCCACGAAGATGAAGTTGAAGATGGTGAAGAGCTTCAGCTGCAGGTCGCCCACCGAGTCGCCCACCATCCAGAAGGAGAAGCCGTTGAACAGGGCCGAGAAGATGTGCAGCGCAAACTTGTTGTTGACGTAGTCTGTGTTGCGGTACAGCGACACGTTCATCCGGTGCGTCACCAGCTTGATCTGCTCCCACATGGGCGTGGCGAACTCGTGGCCGTCGTCGACGGTCCCGGGGGGGGACGCGGCCGCCTTCTCAATGATGCCGTCCAGCTCGGCCGTCATCTTTTCGTACTCGGGCGAGGCGAGCCATATGTCGCTCCAGTTCTTGCCCTGCGAGAGCACCCCCGAGACGACGTCAATCATGTGCTCGGCCGGGTTGGCCCCGGGCGGGCAGGGGGCGCCGTAACGCCCGAAGTACTCCTTGATGACGGAGGCCTGCTCGCCAATGTCGCCAAAGTAGACGGTTTTGCCGCCCTTGGCCAGAAGCAGGAGCGTGTCGAACTGGGAAAAGAGCACGGCAGAAGGCTGGTGGATCGTGACCAGCACCGCCTGGCCGACCGCGGCGAGCTTGCGCAGGAAACGAACCGTGTGGTAGGCAGATTGCCCGTCAAGGCCCGAGGTAGGCTCGTCCAGGAAGAGCAGGATGCTGGGCTTGGCCACAAGCTCAACGCCAATCGTCACGCGCTTGCGCTGCTCGACGCTCAAGCCCGCGCCGACCTCGCCGATCAGCGTGTCTGCCAAATCGTGGAGCTCGAGGAGGTCGATGATGGTGTCCACGTAGGCAAGCTTCTCTCTCCGCGGCGTCTCGCGGCTCTGTCGGAGCAGGGCGGAAAACTGCAGCGCCTCGCGGACAGTCGCGTGGGATTCGTGCACATCGAGCTGTTCGCAGTAGCCCGCCGATCGCTGGAAGGATACCGGAAGGGGTCTTCCGTCGACCAAGATGGATCCGTGGATGGTTCCCTCTGTCTTTCTCTGAGCCAAGACATCCAGCAGCGTCGTCTTTCCCGCGCCGGAGGAACCCATCAGAGCGGTGAGGTTTCCGGGCTTGACCCAACCCTGTACATTGTCCAAGAGCAGTCGATCGCCAGATGGCGTTTTGACCGTGTACGACAGATTCTTCCAAGTGAAGACGGACGTGTTGCGCACAAGATTTGTCGGCCCTTCGTCTTCTGCTTCTGTTCTTTCGTCGCTCAAAGATGCGCTCGAGACAACGGCGTCTGAGACTTGTCCTTGGCCCTCCTCGTCCTTTTCCCTCTTTTTCTGGCCGACCTTGTACGCCTTGGCCGTGTCTCTGGGGATGAAGAGACTCGGGCCGGCTTCAGAGGACGAGCGCCACCGGCTCGTCATCACAATGGTGATGAAGACGAAGAGCGCCCACCACGCCCAGACGATGCCAAAGTTTCGCCACAGGTGCGAATGGCTATATGACAGCGACGCGAGGTACGCATCACCATCGACAAAACTCTGGCCGGGTACAGCGCCGCCGACGCCAGCGCACGCTTGATTCTCGCCACTGGTAAAGCCGGGCCCGCTGGGGATGAGGTTGTTGGCGACGCAATCGATCCTTTTCCCGTGGAACTCGTTTGACAGCAGAGCGTCGAACGCATAGGCCAGAGGATCGATCCAGAAGAGCCACACGAACCAGGGGTGCATTTGGGGCTTCTGAATCATGTATCCCGTGTACATGATGCACGCGGTGATGAGGAACCCGGAAACCTTGGAAGCCGCGTCAAACGTGCTGAACCCGGCGCCGATGGACCTGAACAAGGCCGTCATGCACTTTAGCAAAACACTGTTAGCGAGCTCGAGCGTCGGACATTGGTCAGAGGAACACTCACAAAAGTAGTGGCAACCACGATGATCCAGAAAGTGAAGAAGATGCCCGCGTCCATGGTCAGACCAACCATAAAGTACAGGATGAGGGAGAAGGCGGAGACCTGGAAGAGAATGACGGGCACGTCGGCGGCAATCTGCGCGATACAAAAGGCCGCGGGGTGAAAGAAGGCAAACGACTTGTGCTTGAGAAGAACCGGCCGTCCGCTAAACGACTCTGTAACTTCCGACATGGACAACAGACTGTTGAAGAGCAAGGCAAAGAAGCACGCGCCCGACTTGACAAACAAGCCCGCCGAGGACGCGGGCGCGTTGTAAAACAGAGACCCGGCGATGAGAGCCTGCACAATGGTGGAAACCTGCTTGATGATGAATGTGGCCTTGTCTCCCCAGAGGATTTGGTACTGCCGGATGATGCAGGCCCTGACCTGTCCAAGAAAGCCAACCGTCATGGGGCTGTTCTTGGGCAGCCCCTTTTCCTTGTCCAAGTGGATGGCCTGCTGGAACAGCTCCGTCTTCTCCTTTGCGCCGGCCGAGGTGGGAAAGTCGTACTCGGCCTTCATCCGGCTGTAGATTTGCGTCTCCTCATAGCGAGCGCGTATGTCGGCCGCCGTCCGGGGAAACTTGTGCCGCATATCGCCACGGATCTTGCGCTCCGTGGGGACGGTGACGCCGGTCAGGAAGTCGGCCACATTGGCGCCGTCGTCGCAGATGAAGCCCAGTTCCTCCATGAAAGGGCGTGCCTCCCTCATTGGTCCGTAGTAAATCTCTTTGCCTTCGTCCAGTACCAGCACCTTGTCAAAGAGCTGGTAAATGCCGTTGCCGGCCTGGTACAGGGTAACGATGGATGCGAGGCCAAGGACGTCGGTCATGGCACGAATCGCCTTGGTATACTCTAGAGCACTGGAGAGTACACGCGTTAGCTGGTCGAGACGCCAAACGGGAGGGATTCTACTTACGTGCTGGCATCCAGGCCTCTGGTCGAATTGTCCCAGCAAAACACACTGCCCCTGGAGGCAAGGCACTCAATGATGGAAACGCGCTTCCTCTCACCGCCGGAAACGCCACGCACAAACGCATCGCCGACCTTTGTGTCGAATGTGTGCTCGATGCCCATGGACTTTAGCAGGAACTCCTTGGTCTCTGCACGATGGTCCTCCTTGTCGCTCACCCCGTTGGGCAGGTTGAATGGTGTTTTCAGCCGAGTTGCAAAATCCATGGATTGGCCCACGGTGAGTGTAGGGAAGAAGACTTCCTCTTCTGTGTTCATGACAATCTGGCCTCTGTACTTTTTGGCGTCGCTGGCCTTCATGGACCCGTAGAAGACGTCCCCGGATATGTGCTCGTAGCCGCGTCTTTTGTTGGTCAGGAGGTTGAGCAAGGTGGTGCATCCGGATCCAGGGCGGCCGAGGACGAGCAACATCTCGCCTGGCTTTACACAGCCATGTGAAGCGTCCAATATTGTCTTGAGGGGCGTCTCGCGTCTCGACTCTTGGATGAGTTTGGGAATGTTGAACTGCGACACGACATTTTCGTGCAGAGCGGATTCCGCGCTTCGTGCCTTGATCGTCAAGTCCGTCCAGGTGACGCCGAGTTCACGACGGGGGAAGCCGGAGGCCTGGTTTCTCTCATGGAATTTGGCAACATTGGGTTTCATGGCCCATTCTTGCGTAGTGGGCAGGGCCTTGTCCTCTCCATCAGGAAAGCCATCGTTGGCGAGAGTCCTGGTGTCGTCGGCGGACATGGTGAATTATAGTGGCGGTTGCCAGACTAGAACCAAAGTGTGAGAAAACACACCGGCGCCTGACAAGGAAGAAATTCAAACCAAAAATGAAGAAGCACTACAGGAATATTCACATGGGCTCCAGCGTACAGGCTATATATATGTATCTCGACAGGATCGGGGCACAACCCCCGGCTCGGTATTTCGGATTGGTCCGAGATTTGCAATCAAGTTAGTTTTTCTCGCCATGTCCGCACTGGCCAGGCGAACCAAGCTTGCCCGAGATAAACTATGACGGTCTGAATCTGATGTAGCATGCAAACCTCGCCCTATCGGGCTTTGTCGTGTCGTACGGCAAGGAGCCGCAAGGATTCGGCGGCCGCCAAGTGGATCTCGGTTCTCCACGCTTTCGCTTTCGGACAACTCGGTGGCCTTGTTGTCCATCGCAAGTTGCCGCTTAGTCACGTCGTTGTGTGGGGATTGAGTATGTTGGGGGCGCTGTTTTGCCATTGATGGCACATGGGCGACGTTGGAGTTGCGTTTCGTCCCCGACCTGAGAACATGGTCACACGGCTTAGTAAGCTATGGACGAGACGGCTGCCAGGGTGGCGGCCACAGGGCTGTCTTGTCTGTTCGGTGTTGCCCTGCCAAGTTGAGACGAATCTGCTCCAGACTGCACCCCAAAACGTGGCCGCCTTCCTTTGTCTATACATCCGTGGCTCGTCCACTTTGTTTCGGGCGCCTAGTTGCACGGCTAGTTGCACGGCGTTGGCTCCATACGGAGAACCTTGAGCCAATAGACAAAATGCCGGGAACGCAGAGCCGCTTACTCAGCGGTATCGTGTATTCAGCCCAGCCAATCAGACATGGGCTCGACTCCAACTCGGCCTATTCGGCCTTTCGAGCAACCTTGACAGAATTCATCACATTGCGTCAACGCTTCCGGCAGCCTCGTCGTCAGCTTATGAGTCAAACCAGCGCCCATCTTATCTTCTGCGGCCTTCGGATGCTTGCTAAGCCCGACTAATTAGGCTATCGATACCGTCTCCGACCAGTGTCTGATGCGATATGTAAGCGGCGCTGCGTCGACGCGGCCCATGAAGCGACAACGTCCTTTATTGTGCAGCTGGTGCAGTTTTCAGGTCTGATCCTGCGAACCTGGGAGACAGAAAGTCTCCTTCCGATTACTGTACGCTCCAGAGGGGCCGGCCATCTCCATGTCCTCCGGCATGGTGAACAAACGACGGCCAGCTTGTGATTCGTGCCATAAGCGCAAGGTGCGAGACCCCATGCAGAGCGTCTGCCATTTAAATCCCTTGCTCTCCGAGCCCAGTGAAGCTAACGCGGCCGTGTTGGTGTCTGCAGATACAATGTGATGTATCTGAAACGGCATCGCAATGCGACTGGTGTCTACACCACAGCCTTCCCTGTACATTTAACCGGGTCCGCGGTCGCAAGAGAAAACTGTAAGAGTAGTGTCTCTGTCCCTTTGCGGCGTACTGATGTGACCCATGTTCGCAATTGCTCATACCGTTCCAGGAAAGGGGATGTTCTGGAAGGACAGAAAAGCTTTCCAAAGGACAACGACTCGTCCCACCGCCATGTTCTTTCCGATGGTTTCCAGTCTTCAGAACATCAGTCATCGTCCTCTCCATCCGAATCTCAGTTCTTGACCATTGCAGGGCCGGCATCCAAGCTCAAGGCGTATCCGGCTTGCCTGTTCTGTCGAGGAGAATCTGCAGCCACCAATCCTCAAAGACGTCTTGGCATCGCCCCCCTTGGCAACATCTACTTTGGAGGTCAAAACTTTGGTGCCATTTGCCCTCGCAACGGCATCCCTCATCTAACCCCCCATTGTGAGCAATGGATACGAGAAAGATGCGGACAAGAACCCAGGTTTCGCCATCTATTTTCTGGCAATACACCTCGATCCCATTTCTCAGGGTCTGATATTGTCCCGACCTTTGTGTCAGTCCAGGCTCAAGTAAAGCAGCCTGGCCTTCCGGACAAATGGATCGTCCATGGTCTTGTGTCTGCATTTACAAACTCAGAATTCAGTCTGGCCTTTCCACTCATGAACCCGGTTCTCTTTGAAGAGACGATACGGCTGGCATACAGTCCAGACGAGATGGAACCTCCGCTTGAGCGTGTTACCGCAAAAGCCTGCGTCCTCGCCTTCGTCTCCTTGGCTAGCTCCCATTGTCCAAATGCGAATGGAGCACCATATGTTGACATGGATTCATGTGCCAGAGATGCGCAAATCTTGCTGTCCGACATCATAGAGGACACGAGTATCACGACGCTGCAAACAATCCTAATGCTGGTATGTAAATGCACGTGCTTCTTAGATCCGTTCGGCCGACTGCGGCTACATATATAAGGCCAGGGGAACAAATCTGACTCTGTCATAGATGCTACACGAGACACTTTGTGGCCGCCTGCAAGCGTCTTCCATGTACCACGCCCTTGCCTGCAGAACAGTCTTTGCCCTTGGCGGACACACCGTCATGCTACCAACGCCCAAAGATCGTGAGCTCACAATGGAGGAGCATGAGGACCGTCATCTTCGCCTGCTCTTTTGGCTTTGTTACGTGCTTGACAAGGACATTTCTTTGCGAAACGGACAACCGCCAGCGATTCCCGATCAGTTCTGTGATCTAACTCTCCCCGAAGGATACGCCCAGAGCCGCTTCCTCCCCCGGCAACCGGGCCAGATGCAGAACCCTTGGCTTCCCAGCGATTTGAGGCTCAGTATTCTTAAGTCAAAGGCTGTGCAGTCGCTCTACTCCCATGCGTCTCTGCGAAAATCCGATGCCGAGCTGCTCAAGACAATCAGGGAGCTGGACGAAGAGCTGGAAACGTGGCGCACCTCGATTCCCGAAGCATTTTCTCCCAATCTCTCCGTTAAAAATGACACCAGACTCGAGGGGGTGACAAGCATGTCCATCAACATGCTCCTCATCGAGCTGCATCTCGACTATCACTTCTTGCTGAACACGATTCATTGCGCGAGCAGTCGTTGCCTCACGAGAGGGAGCAGCGATCCGCAACAAATCTCCTTCGGTGTGCAGTCTAGCTTCGATCTGTCCGTGGAGGCTAGCAGATCGACCATAATATACTTGAGCATGTCGGCAAGCAGGCTTGCAGGAGAGGCATTCTGGTAGGTTGAGACGATGTTGCCTGCTGCATCAGATTCGAGACGGCAGCAGGCAATACCACCGCGGAAAATGTTGGTATTTGCGTTTCTGACATTGGATCAGGTTCTTCGTTTTCTACCCGCTATCCGCACTGATGAATCTGTTTTTCAACATCTTGCAAAACCCGGGCCACGCGCTCGCTGTCCATGACATGGAGCTTCTGGGCAAGACTTCTCAGATTATCCGGAGCATGCCCATTCGCAGGGTCACCTCTCACGAAACCGAGTACCTGACCAAGATGGATAACCTGGTAGCCGAGCTGTGCCGACTCAGCAAGTGTGCCATCGAGAAGCACCAGGCGATGCTTTCATCCTATCAGGCAGGCAATGGCATGTAGGGCACCGGATGGGACGCGGGTTCTGTACTTGGTTTGGGTTTTAAAAAAAGTAAATGGGATTTGCTAATTTGCTAAAAATGATTTTCTTTCTGATAGACATAGAGTACATAGACCAGGAACACTGTATCAAGGACTGATCGCTGGATTTTAAGAGTACTTGTACAACACCACACGATTAGAGCGCGAATAAACACCATGTTGTCCTGATATTTGTTATTTTCTAGGTGGTTTCTTTGCATTACCTCTGCTAATAGTTGCTTACTTGGACTGCAACCAGCGATTACACCACTATCTACGAGCGCCCTATCTTCTCGCCCGTTGGAGTCTTGAGGGGACGACTCAGAGGATGCGACAGAGTCACCAAATGGCTCAAAGGAGCCGAGGCATAGCCTTGGCAGGAAGGCTTTACCCTAGAAGTCAGGCGCAATAAAGGCAATAAAGCCCTAAGGAAGAAGCACGTCCTCAGGAAATGGTGAAGAAACGGTTGCGCAGGTTTATTAGTGTTACACGCTGTATGTATAGATTTCAGACCAAGCAGCAATTCCATCGTTAACCCCTAAAGCGCTTATAGATCCCCTTGTCCCTAATCCTCAAGCCATGGAGCCGATTGATTATTTGTTCGAGGATTCAGGATGAGGACCAGAACTAGAGATAGAATTCCCTAGCATTTTCGGCAATAGAAGGGATGTAGCTACCAGTTGTTGTGTATACCGTAGGGGCCTGGTCATAAGTTCCTTTGTCTCTGACCTTTTAGACATGACCGCTGGTGCAATACAAGAACAACAAGTCGTCCCGTCTCCTAGTCAGATAAGCGGACCGCCGCTATCTGGTCTGTGAGTATTCTTCCCATCTCTACTAGCACATACTATCGCAACAGACCGTTAATGAAGACGCTCTGCGTAGCCACTTTTAGCCACAGCAGCTTAGGCGACAAGTGCCTATTACTCACCACGTAAAAGTAACCTTTTTACGTTTTCAAATCATTTCTTACAATTGTCAAGCTTCCTTGCAGGGCTTCCCGGACCTGATGGAACCTGATCGTCGCCACGCGCCTGCCCAGAACCCGGGGACGATTGTGTGATGACGACAGGGTCGCCCCGGCGAATCATCTCATACCGCGCGGCAACGCTGGGAAGTTGGAAGCCTTTTCCTGTTTCGAGTGTTTCAAGAGTAGAGGCTGGGGTCTCGAGTTTTGACACTTGCGGTGGCCTGATCCCAGCGGCGCCGGCAACATGAGACTCGGGGATGCCAGACAGAACTGACCAATATGACGAGGCTCGTTCACAGCTGCATCTTGAAACGCATAAAAACGTTTTGGCGTCAGGCGAGCGGCATTGCCATCTGGCCAAGAGTGTCGGCAACCATGAACTGAATCGGTGTAACATGAAACAAAACAGTGGGAATGTGAATCATGTAACTCATCGTTTCCATTTTTTGCCGCTCTCGGCCCGCTACCACCTGTGTCAATGTCTTACATCCTCGAGAACTAGTACGTCAGCTAGATGACCTTTGACGCCATTCCCGTCGTGACACATCCGTGAGGCCCTAGAATGACTCAAAGTACACACTTCCCCCGCATTATTAATAGTAGTACTAGTGCGCCAGGTTTCTGGTACTTTGTTTGAAGAAGACGAGTATAGAGACTATTCCTTTGAAAGTCTTGACTTTAGAACGCGGCAGCTATTTCTAAAAACAGGCAACCCCGACAACCGATTCATGACTTTGAGTGCATGACACCAGTCAAGCTTGCATTTACGCCAAGTCCTCCCACATCCTGAAATAGGGAGTAGCCAGGTGCTTAATTGACCATCGCGTGTGTTATCGGGTAGCGTCATATTTGCAGAGTACGCAGAACTCGTGTTCAAGTTCGATTCCATCTTGACTTGGTAGCGTAGACAGGCAGCGGAGGCGGCGAGCGAATGCAAATTGACAGAGCGGCATAACACTTTTAATACAGACGCATGACTTTTTACAGCTTCTAATTCGCTTTTTATCGACCAGCACGCACTTTATTGTAACGGTGGTGTGACTAGGTTTCTTAACGGCTCTGAAACCACTATACCCTGGCTTATTATAAATACACTGCGCATAATCACCGACGGAATAAATATCATATAGTTAAAAAGGTAGAGTCTTAGACTCTAAGCCTTGGCCGTTGATATAAGAGACTGGACTCACATTTTTTAATACATAGGTGCCCTCACGTTACATATATATCTACGAAACGCTAACAAAAGAGAAGAATAAGCTTCAGCTAAGCCTAAATTATGGGTCCATGCAATTCTCACATAGTAGCCTAATAAAAACCAATTCACTTGCGCAGCTTAAACGCGACCCGTGACAAACGCGAAGCCCTTTACTTCAAGGCCTGCCACGAATGTGTTACTAACCATTCGTCAAGGTATTTTTATGGAGGTGGCAGAAACCCATGGTGGTAAACAGAGAAGATTTGAAAGAACCAGATGCTGTAAAAGCCATGCATCCGTTAGGTCATGCCGCCCCATCAATTCCCGAGCGAATATAGCCAGGGGCCGTAGAGACCGAGATCTACGTGGTTACAGGGTGTCCTGTGCAGATTTGACCAAGGCGGATTCAAAACTCAAAACCTGAACGTTTACTCGTAATAATAGCACTCGTCACATCTCCGCAGGGGACCGTTGCATGGCGTCATCGGTGATTCGGGGTGGGATGTCATCACGCACGAGTCACGCCAGCGCTTGAAACGTGGATTTGCGAGGGAGGTGCCGGTAGGTGCTCTTGAACTGACAGTGTGAATTATCGTGTACAATGAACATAATGCGCAGGCGAAGTCGCCGCAGGTTGCAGTCATGCACTGCAGATAGGCTTTCAACGAGTCAGGTTGCTGTTTCAGTAGCACGAGAAGCACCATCTCATGCCGATGCATGATTGTAGATCATGTTTACCATACTCGAGGTCGGCTACGAAGAAAAATATATATATATTCGATGCAGCCCTCGTTTTCGACAGCATTCCCAATCATACAAACTCGCAAATCAAACACTCACCGCAAACAACTACGCTACAACTTGTCAAGAACAAGTCTCTACTTCTATTTCCAAATTTCTCACCGCTCTATTTATCAAAATGAAGGCTTCAAGTGTTCTTCTTGCCGTCTTTTCCGGCCTGGCCATCGCCAGTCCTGCTCTTTCTGCCCGTCAGGACCTTGCCAAGGCAAACGAGGCGCTCAACGCCTTTGATGCCAAGAATGCACAGGTCAAGGCCTATTTTGAACAGAAAAAGCAGAACAATCCCGAAGGAAAGGGCGAGAAGTGGAAGGAGACGGCAGGTCAACAGGTAGACTTGATAAATACGTTGAAGGACCAGCTCAAAGACAGTCCTCAAGATGTTAAGGACAATATCAACAAACTTTCGGAAATTTCTCAAAATTCCTTGAACAGGGCGAATGAGAAGCACCCAGAGGGTGCACCGGGAGACCAGGTACGTCAATCTACAAAGGGTACAAGTTGCGAGAAGAACAAGGCTAATGTGGCAAAAATATAGAAGTCCAAGCCGGAGCAGATTAACGAAGAGTATACCAAGATTGCAAGTGACCTCAGGGCCGCGCTCAACTAATGGCCCGGGCTGTCTTGTACTGTCAAGTTGGACTTGAACTTGTTTGGGCCCATTGGATGAAGCCACAGTCGCTGTATGGAGTTCTCCCGTGGAGTTTAAGCTCGGCCGGCTGCGGAAATCTGAGACAGTTAGTAAAGTAGAGAAATAGATTACTTTACCACGTCTGTTAAGCACCAGCAATAACTACAATGTGTTGTCTTTGAGTATTACATTCAATGAATATGTAGGGCTGGCGGAATCTAAATGTCTGCAACGACGGAAATCTAGCGTCAGTCTGACGAACTTGGCTATTATACATATTCAAGCGGCTAACAGGCAAACTAAGGCCAGTTTTATTATTCCATGATAGTGGATCTAACTCATGGATTGGCCTACAGGGTTGGGGTTAGCTTAGGGTTACATCGGTCCATTGGAGAATGCCACGTTTTCCGTGAACTATGACCCGAGAGGCGTATTTCTGCTTGTATATGTGCAAAAGAATTATTGGTTTTGTTGGTAAAAGTGGTCGCTATCTTTAATCGCACCTGTCAACGTAGTCGCAAACTTATGATTAAATCTTCAAATTGCTCGATTTGTTTGTTACCGCTCCGTAATGAGCCTAGTAATGGTGATAAATTGAGACATTTTTCATGTATTCGAGATCTCTACTACTTTTTGCTCTTCGTTCACTGTCTGGTGACAGATCAATCATCTTTGACTCTGTCCTTTGAAACAGAAAGGATTGCTGAGGTCAATGACTGCCGTGGCCGACATAACCGCGCAGATAATCAGCGCTCGATAGCACTTGCAGAGGCAGCACTCTGGTGTTCATAAAGTTATATGGAGCTCGTGAACATCTATGATAACTCCATGTCATTAGATTGAGTGCATCATGCCTCGGTTGCGTAGCGATTGATGTGGACGACATCTGGAACGGTGAGTTGCGGCTACAGCTTATATTGGACGCTGTTACTTATTGGTTCAAGTAGTAGTCTGGCATTATTGCACTCGCGATAGCGCTCAAGATGAACGACTCATTTTAAATATCCAGCAACACTGTTCTGTGCCTAATTCCTCAAGGCAACTTGTAGTTACAGTCCAGTCCATGGAATGAAGATGCCTGGTCAGGAGAGTGGCTTCATGTGGCGGTAGAGCCCGGGGTGCCACGGCTCAGCCGAGCAATAGATGGCCATTTCTGGTTCTGCCAGCTCGTACAGCTCAAACCCTAACGCCAGAAAAATGCCGAATTCCCGTACTGCTACTATTTAAACCGGCGCTGGATGAGACCATGCCCAGGGAAGCAAAGGAATGTCAGACTAGTATAATACAGAACGACGCAACCTGGAAAATTGAGAAGAAGAAAAAATACTACGCGGCGTCGCGCTGTGGGTGAGCAAATCTCGGCAGAGTTCATCACTTCCTACCCGCCTCATATTCAACAAGAGCAGACCGGCACGGAATGACTCTTCTTCATCAACACGCGATTGAAATACTGCTTGTGGTTTATGCAAGCATCGGCGTTCATTCTAACCTCGTATACCAGACTGGCGGGAATAGGCCAAGTCCTGTACTACGAGACGAAGCGACTCCCCCTCCGACGCCTGCTCCTGATAATCCGCTCTTCAGACGTACCATTCCCCCTGACCAGACCACAGGATGCGGATATGTCTCGGGAACTCAGGGTCAGTGATACCGCGTCTAGTTTCCCTCCCAGAAAGGAACTACACGTTGCCAGTCTAGTCACTAACAATTATTCCGTAGCCTGGTCGGCGTGCCCATCAGGCCAGTGGTGCCATTTTAACTCGCGTGAATTGGTACTTAGCTGCTGCGGTCCCGATGCAAATTGCACCCTTGTGACACAATGCGAACCATATAACCCCGTGAATGCAGGGACAATTGACAGTTACGATGGCACGACTTTCTGGTAAGTGAGCTCATCTGTGCGAAACAGAGGACAGAAGCATCTGAGAAAAAAAGCTGACCTATCGATATAAATAGCACCGAGGCACAACTGCCCTCTTGCGTAGTCCTCTCGTATGCTGGCTCCCCGTATGGCGGATACAGTCGGCTGGTGTGTAATACCCAAGGAGGAACATTACCAATCTACTTTAATTATAATTCGACTGCACCCTCGACTACTCCGACTACCACTCCCATTCCACCGACTATTACACATACCGTGATACCACAGCCATCTCCACCCGTCGGCGCTATAGTGGGAGGCGTCGTCGGGGGAGTTGGTAAGAAGAAGCCCGACGCCAACTTTGTCTTCAACGGGGCTAATCCATGCTCTGCCGGTTTCAGCTGGCCTGGCTTTGGCAGTTGCTTTAGCCTTCTTCCTAATTCATCGAAGGAAACGACCGACCGGTTCCAGTCCTCAACAACCAGTCGTCTCCGGCCCCATGGCGGACCAGGGCTCCGAGGGATACACACAAGAGTATTTTGATCAGATGCACCGAGGTAGCGTGGGCAAGTCTTCAACAGCAATGACGCCCGGTTCCGTGTCAACCCCTCCGGCCTGGCAGCACGGGACCAATTATTACGGCGAACTGGGCACGTCGACGGCATCAGCGCCGTATAACACGTCCGTTCCTCATGAGATGCCTGTTTCAAGGCCGGAACGTGAACCGCAAGAAATGCCAGAGAGATATTAAGTGTAGAAGACAAATATCGAGGTTCCTGTACTACTAATAATTTTCTTAATACGATGAAAATAATAAGCGGGAAAACAGAGGCCAAGTAATGCAGCAAAGACATAAGGAGACAAAACTACTGGGGGGGAATACTGTGACAAATTGGACCTGGGCTAAGATGAACACTTCAATCATGTGATGGTATTTTGTACAGTGGCAAATTACTTTCCCTTTGTTCCATTCTAATCACGTTGTTAATACAAAAGACGACGCTATCCAAAGCTGTCAAAACTCTCGAGTGCTAGCTATGATGTCCTCCTAAGCCAAGACGCAAACACCACGGCCGACAATAACAGTTAGCGAAAGCAGGGGACATGCAACAAACGGCCTCACTAAGCGGTTCCTGTTTCCCAAACCAGGGGATATTCCTGTCATGAGGGCCTGGGTTTCTCAGGGTTTTTAGCTCGCAAGCCGTGACGATTGAAAAATTTGCAGACCGAGATGAACGTCTGCGCACTTGGAGGATCTTCAATTCTCCAGCATTGGGGGATATCTTTGGCCAAATGACTAAGCCATAACAAAGGCGTTGGGCGAACAAAGGAGACACAAAGGAGACATGAGGAGACCTACATTGAGGCCTCACGTCCAACGCTGCCTTGGACCTTTATCCCTCGCCGACTCAATGTATCAATTTGAGCTCCTTGAGCTATTGACCTTTAAAAACCCCGTTGACCTTCGTACAGACATGAGATGCTAAGATACTCTATTTAGTGATGAAGATAACGGGTTGTGCACACGAAATGCCGATGCTTGGCTCCCGTCACGATCGTCTTGTGATATATTCAACGCGATGTATTTATCTACACACTTTATCGCCTTCATCACCCAGACGGCAATAGAAGGCACAATTTCCCAAAATTGCAAAAAGAAACACCATAGCAAGTTCGAGTCTCGCAACCGCTATTAACAACTCTAGCATTTCCACACACAGAATACATCTTCACGGAGCGCACCACTCCGCCATCACAACCCCATGGTCTGCGCTGTCCAGAAAGCAAGAGCAACAACAACCTACAAGCGAGCCCTCGTTCTCGGCTTCCGACCAAGGTACGCGTGCGGGCCATGATACACGAGATGATCAACAGGCGCGGTGTTTAGGAAATCAGGACCAGCCTCCTCCATCAAGTCGGTCATGCCGCACAGCCGCATCGCCGTCTCGATTTCGTCGCGCAATACTACAATAATACAAAATCAGAAAAAAGCTGTCGCTAATAACAGTTCAGTACGCGCAGAACTTACGTGCGACGGCGTGCTCCACGCCCGCGGTGCCGTAGTTGACAGCATATAGAAACGGCCTTCCTACCCCGACGGCCGAGGCCCCCAGGCAAACGGCCTTTACAATGTCGGAACCTCTCCGGAATCCGCCATCGACAAGCACCTCCATCTTGCCAAATACCTCGGGACAGTTCCTATGCAGCTCGAGCAAAGTAATAATAGATGGCTGCGCCGTGTCGGCCGCCCTTCCGCCGTGGTTGCTCACCACAATCCCCTCACACCCGAGGCTCATGGCCGTCCGGGCATCCTGCCACCTCTGAATACCCTTGACAACAACAGGGAGAGTAGTGTGTTTCCGGATCCAGGGGATGTCGTCCCACGTGACGGCTGGGTCGATAAAGGAGCCCGACTGCCGCGCCAGACCTGCGCCTTTCTGGTCCTGCCCAGGTGAGACCTGCTTCTCGACCGTGTTCTCCGCCTTGACGCGCTCGTCGTCTTCCCGTTTAGACACGACGGGCAGGTCGACGGTGACAAAGACGGCCTTGACCTTGTCGCTGGCGCTGATTTGGCGCAGCAGCTTGGCGGACTTGGCGCGGTCCTTGTCCACGTACAGCTGGAAGAAGGCGTGCTCGGGCGTCGCTTGGAGGATCTCGTCGTGCGGGTACGACGCCGGCGTGGAGATGCAGTGGATGATGCCGGACGGGCCGGCGCCTCGGGCGAGGGCTAATTCTCCTTCTTCACCGGCGGTGCGGACCGCGCCCGTGGGAGCTACGTAGAAGGGCGCGTCGAGGCGGCACCCGAATAGGCTCGTTCTGGTCGTCACGCGGGAGACGTTCTTCATGACTGCGGGCCGGAACCAAATCTTCTTGAGGGTCTCGATGTTGATGTCGCGGGTGATGCTGTCGTTGGACGCGCCGTTGATGTACGCCCACGCCTTGTTGGTGAATGACTGGTGGGCGGCCTTTTCAAAGTCGTACATGTTGATGATGTCGGCTAGGGGGGGCTTTGAGGACGCTGCTTTTGCTTGGGGAGCGGGGGTGTTTGCCGCCGTCCATGATTCCGTGACTGTGGCGGCATCGAGGGTGCCGACGTGGTGCTTGGCATCCAGAGACGACTTGATTAGTGAAGGGGCGTGGACCTCGTTGTATGGCACCGAGGCGTCACGGCCCGAGTATTGATGGATGACTGAGTTTGTGTTAGCGAGGCACCGTGGATGGTGAGTGGTGATGCTCGCTCACTTTCAGGGCCGCCGGGATGGGAGGGCGCAAAGTCCGTCATGTCATAGACGTTGCCGTCGACCACGATCCACGCACTCTCGGGGCTCGAGTGTTGTAGCACCTCCGACACTGACACTTTTCTCGTCATTTTGTCCGCCGACCGTAGACAGTGAAGTGAGTTGCTTGCGGTTCAAGGTGAGACGGGGACACCAATGGAGCAGGACGCGTTTATAATGCATCACGTCTCCACCGGAATTTCCGAGACGGGCCTCCAGGCCTTGGTGGCAGGGCGGCACAGCGGAATTCCCGCCGACCCATCTTTATCATCTGGACCCTGGTGTAGTATCCATCATTGTGGTGCACCGGGATGTCTCGGCTCTGGGGCCGAAATGTGGCGGGGGGTAGCCTTGAGGCCGTGATTCTCGGAATCAAGGTGAAATATGGAGTCAACGGTATTTCGCCTCCACTTCCCAACCGTATCAGTACATGCTCCAGTGATTTTGAGGAGGGCATATTACTCTATTCCGAGATTCACGCCGTGAAATAACGTCCAAGGACCAAACTCGGGGGCGGGGGTCTCCGGATGTCGTTTTCGGCAAGTCAGGTGACGTGCCTAACCCTAACCCTGCTCTACAACTCCAATTGCAAACTATACACTATCAAAGATGGCCTTGGAAACTTGGCATAAGAGGAAGAGTTGGAGGATTAAAAATAGACGTATAACTCTCTATCAGTGTAGTAAAAGTTCAAGGATAGCATATGTATATTTCGCATTTTTCTATTACCCCAATTGTTGCACGGTTGGTACACAACAAAGGGCGATGGGCCAATAACGGTCGACGGTTACACCAGACAACGTTCGAACATTAAACATTGAAGGCGAAGGTCACGGGGCCCGAAGTCGGTCCTAAGCGAGGGCTGCCTCAGGCACAAGGCCCTCAACGACCCCTTATATTTACAGGCACCTTTCGTCTTTTAGAGCTCCATGGAAAACCAAGAACCGTCAATGTCTCAAAGTTAACGTTGAAGTATTATAGTCTGAATTGAACACTGCGCTCCAAGCCCAGTTACTCTGTCCTTGCCACACCAATTGGGTTGGGGCTATATCACTTTGAGATGCAATGCTCATCACCGTCACTGTAGCTACGACATAAACCATGGTTCAAAATGTGAGCAGACTTATATTTCAGACATGTTTAATCAAGAAAGACACGATTCTCCCACAATCTCAAGTACTCGTAAGCCCAGAGTAACCACCACATATAACAGCCTCTAGTTTTCAGAAAAGTCGTCGGAAGCTGTCAGTCCCGTTGACGCCGATGGTCTGGTACTTGTTGACGCGGATGGGTTGGTACCTGTTGACGCTGATGCCCTGGTGCCTGTTGACGCGGATTGGCCGGTGCCTGTTGACGCGGATGGGTTGGTACCTGTTGACGCTGATGCCCTGGTCCCTGTTGACGCTGATGCCCTGGTCCCTGTTGAAGCTGATGGGCTGGTGCTTGTTGAAGCTGGTGGTCTGGTACCTGTTGCTCCATGTCGGGCTTGGAGCTGTGCATCTCCAAAAGGATCCTCTCAGCGTGTAGACTCATCTGCTTCGCGAGCATAAGAGGCGTCCGTCCCTTGTCGTCCTCCGCATCAACATCAGCCCCATACATCAGCATACTCAAAAGCATTTCGTAACATGAAGAACGATTCCGGCTTGAAAGGGCGAGATGCAGCACCGTACTGCCCTGTAGATTCTTGTTCCTCACTGTCTCGCGGAACTCCCGGGCCAATACCGCCAGAGTAACTTTCGCCTCTTCTTTTAATGCATCAATAGGCGTTAGTTGAAGACCAGAAAGCATATGAATCATCTCCTTGCGGCCGTCTAGGATTGCGAGAGGTAGAGCCGTAGACATCATGTTCGTGGTGACTTTCCGAATTTCGGCGACGTCATTAACCAGCAGCTGACGCACAATATCAGTTTCGCCAAGCTCAATCGCAAGATCTAGAGGAGTCCGGTTATAATAACAACGGATTTCTAAACTGGCCTTGTACGCAAGCAGAAGAGACACCAACGACTTTGAACGGAAAAGGATTGCGCAATGGAGGGCCGAGGGCTGGCCTTCTCTTCGATGGTGTACCTCGGCCCCCGTTTGAAGTAATATCCAGGCCATAAAGCACATTTGGCGTTCATAAGCATCGGTGAGTAGCTTGATGCCTTTCTCGTTTATCCCAAGGAGCATGTCGAGCAGGGCCCACTTGGTGGAGGTGATGGCACCGAAATTCGATGTCGTCTGCGTGAGGTCTTTCACCTGCACCGTCCGCCGGTCACCGACGATCTGGCCTCTCTTGGTCAAGGCCTCCACAAGTATGGCCATGCCCGCCTCTGAAGATTCAAGTGCCTTGACTTGCCGCAAGGGAGGAAAATAGTTGCCCTCTTTCTCGATGGACTCGTCATAGGGCCAAAAGGTTATCAGTCTGGCTATTTTATACTGAGCTGCTAGTCTTGCCTCAGCGAGCTGATACGCAGCACGTCCCACTAGCTCCGCACCGTGGAATATCTTCCCGGCTTCCAAAGCGTAGTCCCACGGAGTCTTATTTGACCCGTTGCGAATCGCCGTACAATTTCTGCGAATGTCCTCACTCATGCCGCCTTTCTTGTACTCGCTCACAAGCTCGCGTACCGTGTCCACATGTGGTTTTAGTAGGTGCCAGCGGTTGGACATGGCCCCGTAGTGCAGTGCTATGCTCCCCGTCGCATCACGGATATGCAGTTCAGCTGAATTCTCCAGAAGCATCCTCACGAGGGACGCACGCTTATATTTCGCGGCCAAGTGTAGAGCCGTCCGTCCGTACGAGGTCGTGGTATTAACGTCGCGTTTCCTCATCTCCAGAAGATTCTTCATCACCGGAACCTGACCGATGATAGCAGCTACGTGTAGCTCTAAAACCTTTTCATTTGAAAACCGCTCGAGAAACCAGAACCAACCCGTGGTCCCTTTACCACGCAGAAGAAATTGTGTGATCAGCTCTTCGCCCTCTGCCAGCTCCCCCGATTCTGCGTCCAAGTCCGGCAGGTGATCCATCCATCTCGTAGCAGCGTAGAACGTGAACATGTTCTTGCCTTGGACCAGACGTTCCATGGTTTCAGGGCTTGATTCGGATTCCGCAAATTTATCGCTTTGGAGGCAGGTCAAACAAGTCCTGATGATGGTCAAGTGAGGCTTGCGGTCAACCAATCCATAGTGTAGCAGTTGGTCCAGGTCAGGCTTGCGGACGAATTTGACCTTCTTGCTTTCTTCTGTTGTCTCTAGCCGCACGAGCCCTTTGCATACGGACACGATGTCCTCTTCAGATCTGTTAAAATCGCGGTTCGAGGCATCCCCAGTTTGTTGGATGGCGTAGGCTTGCCCGAGTTGTGTCGGCATCAAATACCGCTTGGCGACCATCGTCCAGGTCAGAATGTGTGCAGCGAAATCTCGGTCTCGAGGTTCCTGCTTCGATATTTGCCGCAAGGCTGAGGATACAAAATCAAGGGGGCCCGTTGGCGCCCAACTAGGTGGTTGAGCATCTTGCAACAACGACCCCTCGAGGTCGTGGCTGCCTTCTTCGGCGGTCGCTTGCTCACTCATCGTGTTTGTGCGGAGGGCAATATTGAGAAAAGTGATTGATCAATGTAAACAAAAGTGGGAGTAGGATGATCGATACAAATCGAAGTAGGGAGTTATCTGGAGGGCCAATACAGTCAGAAGGAGGAATGGCCGGGCCAATATATACCTATTTGGCACAGAATACTCACATCGACTCCTCTGCTGCGTCTGCGACGTCATGCACATGGCACGGCCTTTGCGAGGTCCGCCTTTTGCTGTGAATTGTCTTGTTCGACGTGTCATCATCACTGAAACGGCCGTGAGCATGCCTTTGACTCTCTGACGGCCTTGTTTACATCTGCAGCTCAAAAGCAGTCTGCCCACGTTCAATGCGAACATTGTGGGAGCACGGGCTCGTGCCAGCAGTGAACCGTCTCGACTCTCGACTCTGGAGGGCAAATATTGTCACAAGATATATCGGGTACCAACACACAAAAGAATATGGCGTGGCCACGCGCATTTTTGGTGCGACAAGTATGGACTGGAAGGCACTTGTTGCATAGTTGTTCAAAATGCCACTGTTAAATCCATTTTTCTAACACGACTGCTTGAACCAGATCAACAATGATGGACTTGTTTCACCCGGGTCATCTTGTGGCCCGTTCACTTTATGCCGGCGACCAATGCCGGACCCAGACATCTGCGGCCGGCACGCAGCAAGTTTGTGAAAGAGTCCGGTCGGTTTGTGCTTTCAATGTTCGGCCCGGGCCGTTAGTGTCATCTGCCAGTTCTATTGTTGTCGTACTCACTTTTGTCAGTTATCGACATGACAGCGTGCAGATGCAGGGTCCTTCTTTGAAACTATCCGAAACAAAGGTTGGATTCGGGTCACCTGTCCGTCCAACAAGGAACCCGCATACACAGCCACCATGTAGGCTTTCTTGTGCAAGACAGCCAGGCCGCTGCGTAACGATGACGAGGCTGACCGGCCTCGTACAAGCGATATCCAGGCTTTCTGCAAGCGATTATGTTACACGGTTAGAACCCAACAACAAAGCCCAACAAAGGACCATCGCCGATAAAGGACCCCGAGGTTACACATACCGAACAAATGACCCGGTGGAAGCTTTAGGCACAGCTGTTCCCTTCATGTATATGTATTGGGTCACTCATCTATACCTTTGTCTGGGAAAACCGAGGACTCAACCCAGATACTCATTCTTCCTCCCTCTTCAAAACAGCGTCCACTGCCAAAACCAGCACAACACCGCGCAACCTTGGGCTTTGACAAAGAACAACGATGGCTAAGGCGTGTCAAACCACGCGTTTTTCAGCAACTCTTGCACCTTGGGCCTCTGATGCGGTTCGTACCTCAGCAAACCGGCCAGCATCTCCGCCCACTGCCCCTGCTCGGCAGTGACATCGTCGCCAAAGGCCCTCTTGCAAATCTGGCCAGCCGCCGCCGCCGTATTCACACTGCCATCTCCAAGCTCTTTCATTCGCTCTCCTATCACGGAGGAAATCTCATATTCGTAGTCGTCCTCGTCCAACACAACCAGATGAGGGACTTCAAACAAGTGCTTGCCAACGCGAACTTCGTACAGAGTACAAGCCAACGACCATGTGTCCACTTCCCGGCCACCGCTTCTCTTCCAAATCACCTCTGGCGCCGCATAATCGGTCGGTATGCCAAACGGCGGCTGTTCCCCGGCCGTCTTCACAGCCTGCCCAAAGTCGATGATGACGGCCCGCGGCAAGATGAGCCCCAGGTCGGTCGTCTCGTGAAAATCGACCTGTTGAACCATGTATTTGGGAGCGTGGGGGACATCCGGAGTCGGGTTACAATTCGCGGTATTCTGCTTCCTGTAGGTGAGCGACGAGGATCTTGACGGCGACGTACGTTCGGTTGTTTTGACCTTGATCACGGCAGAGCCATACTATGGAGGAGCCTCCGTAGCCTAGCTGATGAATAACACGGAACCGGCCATTATAAAGCTCGTCTCCGAGATGAATAGGATGATGGCCACCTGGTTGGTAACCGACTAGTTTCTCCATCTCCAAACTATCATTTTGCCAACCATCATAGTAGAGCCGTCTCCAAAGCTGCGAGGGATGGTGGGAGTATTCTCTTTTTGGCGGAGGCCCAGAAGGGCGAGAACTTCTTTGGACCTAGCCCGGTCTTCGTATTGGCTTTTTTTCTAGGAAGCATGAGCGGGGATGGAGGTCAAGTATGGGAATCCAGCTCTGTCGGGCGTGGGATGGCGGAAATGGCGGTGGAGAGGTCAACGTTGGTTGAAGCTTTGACACATGGACGACCCCTGACGGCTACGCTCTTTGTCTTCTTATCTAATCATTACACGTTGCTTCGCTGCAGCTTGGGCGTCTCTGTGCGACGGCCCGAGAAACGGAGCACGTTGACAGGCGTGACGCCCTCGACTGCATCCCCGTGACTGATCACGAGAGGCTTCAGCTCAACAGGACCAACAGCAGTAACCAACAAGAAGTTTGGTGAAAGAAACGGCGGGGGATAGATCCTTTCGCTTCATCCCCCCCCAAGGACCTCCCAAGGCAGAGGCCATTGCCTATCTGGAAACGCCAACAGAAGCACTCCGGCCGTGACGCACAGCCCGAGCCCAGATCATCGTCTCGGGGGACGGCAAGACCAACGCCCTGGAGGAGCTCATTGTCGACCTTGACAAGAATGCAATCACAAGGAGGATCCCGCTCAAAGGGAGACACTCTTACATTGATGCGCAGGACATGCAGGCCGCCGACCCGCAGGTTCAAGATGAAATCAACAAGTTTGATCTTCCTCCCGGGAGCACCGTCCGCGTCAAGCCGTGGGCCTATGCGACCGACGGCATGAACGACATGACCCAACGAGTCAAGTATTGATGGTATGTATGTCTTTCGTTGAGAGGTTAAGCAAAAAGATACCAAAAAAATGACATACAACACTGGGTATTCGCTGGTCGTCACCGACCCAACTACTAATCCAGCGCTCGCTAGGTTATCGTACGAGATCGGACGGGATCGTGATTGCTGCTAGCGGCTGTGGTCGTATGTACTAGATTTGTTGTCTGTCCTCCCTATAAGTCCTTAGCCAACCTCACAGTCCCTAGTCTGAGTCACCTAGTGCTGCTTATATATGAGACTGGTCGAGAACCCCGACGCAAACTTTTACACGTACCCATTGTCGCTGTGCACAGAGATATCGTCTCGCGAGGACATCATCTGCCGTCCGCAGCAGACGAGCGCCTCCGAACCACAGGCAAGCCGTTTGACAGGCAAAAGATTCACCGTCATCATCGAGCGAGTACTATCCCAGCCTCCGGCCGCCGCCACGCACCACCACGAAGCCGTACCCGCAAAAGGGCGCCTTTTGGGCAACGACGGGCACGCCAACTCCCTGCAGGTCGACGACGCCCTCGTCCACAACCACTTTGGCGTCTGGTCGGGTACACCACCTCGTCCGCCATTGTCGAGAGCGAGCAGGGTCTCGACCTAGACGTCGCCAAGAACCGAGTCTTCAAGATTGTCAACGAAGGCAAGACCAACGGCGTGGCTCAGACGCCGGTCAGGTTCAAGCTAGTCCCCTGCTACAGCCAGCTTCTCCTTGCGTACGCAGTGTGGGTGACGAGATACCATGACGACGAGCTGTTTCCCGCAGGGCGGTACACGATGCGGTCGCGCGGAGGGGAGGACCTGGCGTCCATGATTGCGAAGACAAGTGCCTGGGGGACGGCTGCTCGTCGATGACGAACCGGGACATTGTGGCCTGACACACGTTTGGCTCGATGCACAACCCGAGGAGCGAGGACTGGCCTGTGATGCCGCCGGAATAGATGGTGGTTGGCCTCAGTCCGTCAACTTTTTCAAGTGTAATCCCGCCTTGGACGTGGCCGTGTCCACACAGGACAAAGAACCAGAGTATCTTGGTCGACGGCGCGCACGCTGTGTCATTTTTCCACGACGGTAAACGATAGAAACATACATTTAACGCTAGGTTGCGGACATGGCCGCCTTTTCCCAGCATCTACCTGGGCTCAGGACATTTCGGCCCATCATCGTAGGTGCCGTTTCTTCAGTGACGAGTCTGGCCTTCCATGGCCCCCTTTTCCAATGATTCGACAAACTGGTTGCGTGGAGATGCGGTAAATGACTGCCATCGCCACAAGCTATGCGCTGTTGCATTATGCGATTCAGGCTTCCCGGCCCGTCGGGCGTGGGCGGCCCCGTCTGTGCGGGATCATATAATCATGATTAGCATATTAGTTGACCGTGACAAAAGAGATGTAATCCCCCAAACTAACCCTTTGCGGGAAAAGGTACCGCTATTGCCGACACCTTGTGTTCGTAACCGGCATAGCCGTGGCTATAGACGCGGATGATTCCTGATGCTCCTTGTCGACAGGCCCAAGGATCGCCCCTTTTGGCTTCGTCGGCGAGTGGAGAGGACAGAATTTCGCAAGTTTAGTTGGCGAGCTGCCATTTATGGCCTCGGGGCTATGGGCTATGCCAAAACTGTTCGGCTCCACGGCCAAAAAGCTACGACAGAGTTGCATTGGGACGGGGCGCGCCTAGGGGTCTCGTGTATGTTGTCTCAGAACTTGTTTATGGTCAGCCGTGTCAGCCCTGTCGCTTCACGACCGATTCGGGATGTGTCATTGGCTCGGCACGCCGTGGATAGAACGCCGTGCCGTTTCTGGAACTACCATGACTACCGACGGAGGACGGTACGCGATGCCAGAAGAAAGAGGCCTCTCCTATACGAGATTACGGTCGCTTGGCGGGCGGCCGAACAGCAATAGCGTCTTTTGGCTTTGACGTTGCAAGCGTCCCTGCGAGGGGGTCGAGCCGACGGACGGCCGACATCCTCGGGCGAATCAGTAACATGGCGAGATAATGGAAGAGAAACACCAGCCATGGCATGTATATACCTGGCTAGCAAATTAAGTATATAAAGGAGTGATGCTGCTCCTGCTCTGGTTTGAGAAGTGCAGGATAAGCCTCTACGCCGATCCCAGCTACTTGCTACTGCGAACATGATTTCCACCATGATCTGCCAACTCGCCTTGTGGTTGACCCTGTTCAGCTGGACCATCTCTGGCGACGCTGGTGTTGGAGCCGTGCTTGAGGCCAGGGCACCTCCGCCGCTGCCCAGCGCAGACGACTTCTACAAAGTCCCCGACAACTTGGACTCGTATGCCCCCGGAGCCATTATCCGGCACCGGCCGCCTCCAAACCCCATTGCGGTAGCCGGGTTGATACATTCCCAGAATCAGTATCCCGTCCATGTCGATGCGAGCTACCAGCTCCTCTACCGGACCACGGATAGTCTCAACAACGCCACGGCCACGGTGCTCACCGTCCTCGTCCCGCGCAACGCCAACTTCAACAAGGTCCTCTCGTACCAAGCAGTAGACGATGCTTCCAACATCGACTGCGCGCCGTCGTACGCGTTCCAGCTGGACTCGGGCCCGTCCGTCGCCCAGGGCGAGGTGCTGCTCGTCGAGGCCGCCCTCGAGCAGGGCTGGGTCGTCATCGTCCCCGACTACCTCGGGCCCAAGGGCGCGTTCCTGGCCAACGTGCTCGCGGGCCAGGCCGTGCTGGACGGCATCCGCGCCGCCCGCAACTCGGGCGCCATCACGGGCATCGGCAAGAACCCGACGGTCACGCTGTGGGGGTACTCGGGCGGCAGCCTGGCGACCCTGTTCGCCGCGGAGCTGCAGCCCTCGTACGCGCCCGAGGTGGTCATTGCCGGCGCGGCGGCGGGCGGCGCCGTGCCCAACATCACCACCGTGCTGGGCAAGGTCGACGGCACCGGCGCCGCCGGCCTCATCCCCGCCGGCATCCTCGGCCTCGCCCACCAGTACCCCGAGGTCGACGCCCTCATCCAAAAGCACGTCCTGCCCCAGCACAAGGACGAGTTCTACAAGGCCGACAAGCTGTGCCTGCTGGGCAACATTAACGAGTTCAGCGGCAAGAACTTGAGCCAGTTTGTCGACGACCCCTCGCTGCTCTATGCCAATCCCACCGTGGTCAGGATCGCGGGCGAAAACGACCTAGGGCAGCACGCCCCCAAGGCGCCGCTGCTCGTGTACAAGGCCACCAAGGACGAGGTGAGCCCCGTGGCGGAAACCGACGCCCTCGTCGACTGGTACTGCAAGCAAGGCACGACGGTCCAGTACCTGCGGGACGAGAGCACCGACCACGAGTCGTTGGCTGTTACGGGTGCGCCCAAGGCGCTGGCCTGGCTGAGGGGGAGGATGAATGGCGAGGACCGCCAGACCGCCTGTGAGACCAAGACCGTCTACTCTGTCTTGTTGGATTTCGGGGCCCTGGCCATTCTGCCCAAGGTCCTTCTTGACGCGTTCCTGGACGTGATAGGGAAGCGCGTAGGGCCGTTTATTAAATGGTGATGCGCCTCAGGGGCAGCATGACATGTGTGTATGACATGTATGAGATATATAGTAGGGCTAGCCAGTCATCTTACATGGTTGGCGTCGTATATAGCTACCAATGATATTGATTCATTCCCCATGTCCGTAAATTGCAGCACGTATTGTATACATAACATAAGCACAGGGCTTAACCCCGGTTCATGTGTAGGACGGGCGTGGCGCGCCGTGGCACTGCACCATGGACGTCCAGAGGCTGTTGCTCATCATTTCCACCATTGTGCAAGGAATGACTGACTTGCTTGTATAGTGGCTGGACCGCGTCAACTATGCAGTGACAACTTGTTTGTTGAGCCGCGGCCCGGGTGTGTCGTGCTGAATTGAGCAACGGAAATGCGCCTTCACGTTTCCCAAGTCTCGTCGCTGCACGATGGGATGGCGATAAGCGGACAAATTGATCTGCGGATTCGCCCTGGCAGCATGTACGCAGCATGGTCGTGGCTGAGCTTTGCCAGGGACCAAAGGACCGGACGCTTCCATGTGATGATGTGATGTCGCGGTGACAGTTGTAGGTTGGAGACAAGGGTCTGTGCCAAGACATCAGGCCTGTGTTGTCTGTTGACGGAACACGTGCCAAGAGTTGACTGAGCACGTGACACATCCGATCAAGGTGCCAACTTGAATTTGCTCGAGAACCTGCGTCATGCCACGCTCAGCTACCCGTGGCCTGGGCAGAAGCTTCAGTGTTCTCACGATGTCCGTCCTTGCTCCTGGATCAGACCACCCTCGAGGCACATGCGCAACCTCGACACCGTCCCGTCAGCACATGTCAACCCGCAACGAGGTCCAGTCGTCTGGTACGGAGCAACCAAGGGCACCCCGGGCGCTCCGTTTGGAACGGATCCAAGGAACCACTTCAAGGTCCGGCGGGCGGGCGCCGCCAACTCGCGCCGTCGTCTGGCCCCAGACAATTCGCGAATCTGGCCATTTGCGGCCCAGTCGTGCACGTCCAGAGTGGGCCGACGATCGGGCCCTTTTTTTTTTCTTCAGATGTTCCCCAACTCGTCGCAAGCTTCGTGGCGAACCAGGCACAGCGCGAGCCGGACCCGCGGGGGCGACGGCAACCAAGGAGTCGACAAATCGCATTCGTGGGACAGACGGCCACTGCGATGCGTCGTCTCCTGTCTGAGGCGACACACCGTCGTCGACACATGCCGAGGCCTGCGGCTACGGAGGGCATTCTGGCCCGCGCCGGGGTTGAAATAAAGTCGCAGCCCGCCCCGTCCAGCGGCTTCGTTTCCCATCCGTCTCTGGAGAAGCTTTGCGTCTTGGTATAAGAATCCGGGGAAGCCTTGCGCCTTGTCTCTCGGACTACCAGTGCACCCACCACCAACCGCCGTGCTCCTGCTGCCTCGTCCAGACGAAATCGCGTCCCGCACACCACCATCGCAGGGTTAGGGTTGGGGCCACTCCACCTTTTTTGCTTTTCTCGTCGCCATTCGCAACGAGGCGCCGACATCACCATCACAGACGAGCAAGAAACACAGCCGCCATGGCACACAGGAAACAAGACGTCGACTATGACGTCGTCATCATCGGCGCCGGCATCTCGGGCATCAACATGGGCTACCGACTGCAGGAGCGCAACCCCGAGCTGAGCTACTGCATCGTCGACGCGCGCCACGAGATTGGCGGCACCTGGAGCCTCTTCAAATACCCGGGCATCCGATCCGACTCGGACCTGTACACGTTTGGGTTCCCGTGGCGGATATGGGAGGAGAAGCAGCCCATCGCCCACGGCACCCTCATCCTCAAGTACCTCAAGGAGTCGGCGGCCGAGGCCGGCGTCGACAAGCACATCAAGTTCAACCACAAGGTCGACAAGATGGACTGGTCGTCGGCCTCGTCGTCGTGGAACCTCGACATTGTCGCCAACGGCGCCGACAAGATCAAGCTGCGCTCGCGCTTCGTCTTCCTGGGCACCGGCTACTACAACTACGACGAGCCGCTGCAGACGCAGATCCCGGGCCTCGAGGACTTTGCCGGCCCCGTCATCCACCCGCAGTTCTGGCCGACGGACCTCGACTACACGGGCAAAAACGTCGTCATCATCGGGTCGGGCGCCACGGCCGTCACCCTGCTGCCGTCCATGTGCGACAAGGCCGCGCACACCACCATGCTGCAGCGCTCGCCGACGTACATCCTGGCCCTCCCGCAAAAGGACTACCTCGACCGCGCGCTGCGCTTCCTGCTGCCCGGCGGCGTGGCCCGGAGCCTCATCCGCTTCAAGTGGATCCTGTCGGCGTTCCTGCTCACCACCTTCTGCACCTGGTTCCCGCGGCTCGCGCGCGCCCTCATCCTCAAGCGCACGGCGCGCGAGCTGCCCAAGGGCGTCGCCATGGACCCTCACTTCACGCCGCGCTACAACCCGTGGGAGCAGCGCATGTGCCTCTGCCCCGGGGGCGACTTCTTCCAGTGCCTCAAGACGGGCCGCGCCAGCGTCGAGACGGGCGTCATTGCCCGCGTCACCCCCAACGCCATCAAGCTCACGTCCGGCCGCGAGCTGCACCCGGACGTCATCGTCACGGCCACGGGGCTCAAGCTCCACATCGCCGGCGGCATCGAGACCTCGGTCGACGGCGCCCCCGTCCACATCCCCGACTGCTACGCCTGGAAGGGCTGCATGCTGGAAAACGTGCCCAACCTCGCCCTGTCCATCGGCTACGTCGACGCCAGCTGGACCCTGGGCGCCGACGCCACCGCCCAGCTCGTCTGCCGCATGCTGAGCCGCAGCGCGCGCGAGGGCTACAGCGTCATCATGCCCCGGCTCAGCGACGCCGAAAAGGCCGCCATGAAGCCGCTGCCCTTTATGCGCCTCAACTCGACCTACGTCGAGAAGGGCAAGAGCCTGTTCCCCAAGGTCGGCTCCGACCCGCAGTGGAAGCCGCGCTCGCACTACTGGAAGGACATTACGAATGCGTGGTGGGGGAACATTGACGCCGGTATTCAGTGGTTGAAGTGAGGGGAGAGTAAATAATACACGTGTTGGAAGAAACGGTCATTGATGTATTTTAGTGTTTACTTTTTTTTTTGGCGCAAATATACCGTAGAAGCGTACTGGGACTGTCCCTTGCAATATAAACTTGAATGCATCGTGGACGTCACATTGCGGATGTTCTAGAATACCGACATGTATACCCAGCCATAGTACCATCTCTATCTATAGGTCCTCCACATGCACTTTTGGCAGATTCGTAACAGACGCAAACGCCGGCCGCAGGCGGCCCCCGGCAGGGCCCCCGGAGGGAAATCACAGCACAGGCCAGCTGGGCAATGTTCAATGTTGGCTCTCTCCGCCAATTGCAAATCTACACGCGAGCCGCCACCAGGCTCATGTATATCCCCCACAGGAAGCCGATGAAGCTCAGAAACACAATCCTCTTGGAAACGGGAATCACGCTGAAGCTCACAATCGATGCCAGCGGCCAGATTCTGTATCCGGCAACAATAATAGGAACCGTATCCTGGCTGCGTTAGCGGCATGCGACGCGTCGGATTCGGGGCCCTTACATCCACGACGCTCTGCCATATGCTGCCCGGTGAGCGGGCCTTCAAGACGCCCATGATGACGAGGAACGCGACCGTGTTGAGGACGGCGCCCAGCGTGATGCAGTCGATGAACCACTTGGTCAGCGTGTTGCGGTAGCTGAACGCTTCGGGCGGCCGTGCCTGCCGCTCGCCGCCTTCCTCGACAATCTGCTGCAGCTCAATCGCCTCGTAGGGCCGCCGGGTCGGAATGTGCGCCGGGAATCGCCGCTCGAGGAACTGCTGCCAGTGGTAGTTTGGCGGCGTCGTGAGCAGCGTCAGCAGGAGGAACCGCAGCAGCTGCAGGGGGTCCAGCGAGAACGGACGCTATTTTTGCCCGCATTGACAAGCAGTATGTTAGTCCAAGGACCAAGAGTATGGCAGATGGCGCTCCGGTGGTGGCGAGCTCGGCCGGTACGTACCTGCTGCTGGTAATGGTCGAGGAATTGGGCGCACATGTTGGACGCTGTCGAGAGGCCGGTCGCCTGGAGCGTGGCCACTGCAATCGGTGACAAGGTCATGTCGCAGATTCCCAATGGCTTGCCGGACATGTGTTCCCGAGTTCGAAACCATCGCCGTCTGCTGGTTGTACAGGACATGCTGGCCGTTGGGTTCCATCACGTGATCTCGTCCACTTGTCCCCCGTTGCAGTTTCGAAATCAAGTAGGGATCAGCAGGGATTGGGGGACGAAGGGAATTTGGCAAGCATCATGGTGTCGCAATTGCGGTTGTGGTGGTGGTTGGCTGGCCGAGCTTCGGGTTGAAGAATAGGAGAGCTGCTAGTAGTATAGCGACATAAGAGCCTAGCTTCCAGGACTATACATAGGTGCCCCATTTGACGAGACAAATTCGCTCAAGCGCTCTTAGAGCTGTCCACTTCCAAGTAGAGAACCCGCATCGGTTGGGCGATTAGCGTGGCCGGACAATATGCCGTATTGCAAATGATGTGCGGCGCATCTAGTTGTGAAGCGTATTGTTGAGGTAGGCTGAATCTGCCAAACGGCCAACGAGTACCAAGATCGGTGCTTGACTCGTTAAAACGGAGACTAGAACTATCGTCAGCGATAATAGAGTGAGGGTCATATATTCGTTCTCTTTGGCGGCATTCAACGCACCGGGACCTACATCCGGGAACAGTCAAGTGTCAATTCACATCGCGCCCACCCAACCCAAGTGCCTGACAGGCAGCATCCAAAACTGCCAGCATAGGCATCAGCAGCCATAGCGGGAGAACCACGACGTGTCCCTCAATACTCCAAGCTTATCGACTTCATCCACATGCCACAGCAATCACATGCGCTCCCACCTTTTGTCCATTTGTACAAACTCGGACAAACAAGAAAGACAAAGGGCAGCCTTTTGGCAATACACTCTAGCCATCGGTACGCACGTGTGCCGAGGGCAAAGCTTCAACAACAAGCTCCTTCCAATAGAAATATAGGCCGAATTTCAATACAGAATTGTCTCCTGCAAGTGTGCAAAGCGCGGGAATCTCGTTCCCCGGATATCCAATCGGGTCTTCCAAATGGGAACAATGGCCGTCACAGTCTCGGGTGTGGCCGGCCGATTCTTGCATCCCATTGTTTCCATGTGCAGGATAATACTTTTGCTTGTCGTGTGAAACAATAGCACAAGAACTAATGCAATAGTGAATATAGAAACGAACTGTTATGGGAGCAGAGTTAGTTAAAGATCCGCCTCATTCCATCACGTGTCCGGTATAAAACGACCCATCCGGAGAGAAATACTAGTACCGTTATAGGACATGTAGTACTCTGTTGGAAATACTTGATTTCTAGTACCTTTGGCATAGTCTTTGCCCTCCCTGCGATTACCTGTTGCCCAAGACAAGTCTGAATCACGGCAACGACTCTTATCCCGACCTAGTTCTTTGTCAAAACACAGATTTTGAAATTATCCCGTGACACGTTGCTCAACATGCCCAACATACTCGATGCCAAGAACCCGCCGCATCTAGCCGACTGTCATATGAAGGCGTCTTCGATCAAGTACATATTCGCGCACTGCTGTTGCACCCGACGCACGACGACGCTGTCAACCACACACCCGGATGCGACGTGAGGATGCAGTGGCAGGTTCCAGAACGGGGGCATTTAATAACCCTGCTGCGAGGCGCACGGCCGACACGACGCTGGCACAGGATTTTCGGGACTCGCTGCTTGACGCGGCATAGGAAACGTGCCGTACTAATGGCATACGTCTGTTGGAAGTTGGAACCCTGTGTTATTTAGTAGTGGATATTGTAGCTCTTGATTACGTCCTTTCGATTTTCACATGAGGCCACAATCGAGCTGTCCAGATCCTCAGTATTCTGGCTTCCAAGTGTCGTTAAAGATGGAATTAGCTCTCAAAGGGTCACAAGCCATTGTCACTTTCCCCGCCTGCGGATTGGCTTCCTTTTGCTGGCTACGTTGTCGTTCCTGCACACCTCGAAAGGAGCCCAACGAGCCCATCCATCCATGGCTACGCTTGAAACTGAAACAATGGCGGACTGTGGGCTTTCCCCGGGTCGGAATTTCTTGGCTTTCATGTTTGAAAGGACAGGTGTAATGCTCTGCGGAGAAATCTGCAACTCGGGCAATATACCGACATATTTTGATCCAAGAGGGCTGAAATTCGATATTTCATGTGAATATGGGGCTCTTGAAATGCGTTCATTCTTTCCAAAGTAGGAAGCTAGGGTACGGTATACTTGCGCCGCCAAGCCTGGTGGCTGCGGGTCAGGAGTTATCCCGCTGACTTTGACACACATTACGGATTGAAGTCTTGATCCAACTTCCTGGCGCCTGCTTTTCTGGCAAAAAGGACGGAAAGGAAAGTCATGTGCAGCTGCATGATCCCTGTTTGCATGCCGAGGTCCTGTAACCTTACCCTGGCTCTGAATGGTAGGTGATGGGTTATGGTCAGCAGGCAGTGTCCCCAACATTACGTTGTGCAATCGGACGTGGTGCCTGTTATGGCTTGATCCGCGCCGAATGAAGCCTAGCAGGATCTGGGGTAGCGCAAGGGTTGGAAATGCGGGGAGCACAGCAGGGTCAAGTGCTGTCAACGTTCAATGTTTCTTTGCTGCTGATCTTCCAGCGCTAACAAAACAGCTCGTAAGCATTTGAGCTGCGGCAGTCTGGTGAGTTGAGCTCGGGAAGCGTAAAACCGGAGTGTCGGATGGGCCAAAGACCTGGCCCTGATGTACTTCCACATCATCTTGCGATGGGTTCAGCCTTCAGCCGACTCTGCGGAGGCGCCTGCTCCGGGTAAAGACTTATGGCGTCGGCATGTGTAATAGACAGCTCAGCCTGCTTGACGGATTCTAGGGCGCATCGTGTGGCACACTGAACAAGGTGCGCGCATTGCGCCGCGCGATTGAGACACACAGGTGCAGGACATGAGAAATAGCGCCGGGAGATCATCCAATCGTGGAAAGCTATTTGGCCTATCAAGAAGGCTTCCAATCTGTTCTACATTCCGATCCGGGATAGTTGAGCCCGACTTTCTCCTGGCGGTAAAGGAGTCATATGCTGCATGGTACTGGGAACATGCAACGAAGAGCAGTATAAGAGGGCGACAACATCCTCAGCTTCATGGTGTGTATGTTTGGAGATATCAGACAGGTTGCCCCCCCTTCAAGCGACACTACATCCGAGCTTGCTTTCTGCGGCATTCTCCTTTTCTCTCTCCGTCCCCCGTGTTCCTGCATACTTGATTGATATCGACACTATGCACTTCTCAAAGGCAGTTCTTGTTGGCCTAGCCTCTAGCTTCGTCGCGGGTGCTCCGGTGTCGGATGTGGAATATACGGCCATCGAAAAACGGGACTTGAACCTGAATGCATTTCTAGCCGCCATTGTGGAAATATTTCCCGTCAATGTTCCCGTCAATGGCATCTGTACGGCTTTGGGCATTGGTGAAACTGCTTTGGCAGCGGGGTTTGGCCTCAAAATAAATGCCAACCGTAGGGGATGTGCCGACGTCACGGTCGTCTTCGCACGAGGCACCTGTGATCCCGGTAACGTTGGTGCTCTCGTTGGGCCGCCCTTTTTTCGGGCTCTCGAGGCGGCCATCGGGTCCTCCAAGTCGGTCGCCATTCAGGGCGTTGAGTATCCAGCAACGGTTGACGGGTATCTCAGGGCAGACCCAGCTGCTGGAGTGACCATGTAAGTTCACCCTGGCTGACTGGTCGCTCGGGCAACAAACATGTGCTCGTTGTGCTGACACAACTCACCAGGGCTAAATTCATCACCAACACCATCGCCGAATGTCCCAAGACACAGTTCGTATTGAGCGGATATTCTCAAGGAGGCTATGCTGTCCACAATGCGGCCAAAAATCTCGACGCCAAGTCCATGTCCAAAGTCAAGGCCGTCGTCATTTTCGGAGACCCAATGTCCAAGGAGCCGGTGCGAGGCATTGACGCAAGCAGGGTAAGCATTGTTTGCCACGAGGGCGACGATATCTGCGACGGAGGTGTTTTCATCACACCGCAGCATATCACATATGCTGCGGATGCGGAGTCGTCTGCCGATTTTGTGGTGTCGAAACTCTGAAAACACTGAGGGTCGGAGTAGCGGAAAGGATTCGAGAGTCAAGAGTCAAGAGCAGCAAATGGTCAAGTGTGCAACTGGTACGCATCGCCTCATTGTACGTGACGAGCACATAAATAGTCTTAAAAAGCGCATTTTAACTCTCGACTGCGAATTTTGATGAATCTATGCCATGGTTGCATGTTTGTATTGAGTAAAGGTTGGAGTTGTGACCATGATGAGGGATTGACGAGGTGACATCGGGAAGGCGCGTTCGAAGGCACCAGACTGCATTTCTGCCCGCCTACCCTGTTGAATGAGCATGTGCAGTTGGCTCTGGTTTGCACGTCAAACTTTGCATGTGAGGTCAAGTGATGCCCCGACTTGACTGTCCCTCAAATGCACGATTTCAGGACAGTCCAACCTCGACAGTTGGGTGGCACCACTTGCAACTTTTGGAGTGGCATGATGGCCGTCCAGTGACCACCTACATGTACGAACCTACAAAACGCATGTGCACCCGAGTCACTGGCTCCTTCTGCGAGACACGGGCCGACGGGCAGCCACAATGTCATTGTTCCAAGCTTGCATGGCACTGAGTGATACCAGACGTCAATCGACTCGGAAAATGGACCGATGCTCATCAATAGCAGCCTGATTCGGGGTCAGAGCAGCCCATCCAATGTCAAGTCTCGTGTCGCGCCTTGACTCCGACTTTCGAGTGGCGACGGCGTCACTTGCCCCACCAGAAACGCAGCCGGTCACATCCATTGACCCTTCATCCCCGTTTACCAGTCGACGTACATGAATACTACCGGAGTTTTTCTCCATATCAACACCCGTAATCCGTTCACCTAACCCAGTTCCTCATCACAATCATCCTAGTCCTTGTCAACCCCGGACTCTGGCGGGCTGGAGTTCCATCTCGATCCCTCTTTAGATTGCAACCTCGTCTTGCCGTCAGTTGAATCTCAACTCCTACATCCGCACCGACGCATCACGTACCATCCCCCATCCATCAACTTACCACATACACCATGGCAGACGAGAAGAAACCAGTCATCATTGTCGGCCATGGCCTGGCTGGCCTCGTCGCAGCCTATGAGTTGTCCAAGCGCAAAGTCCCAACCATTATTGTTGATCAGGAAAATGCCAACAATATTGGTGGTCAAGCCTTCTGGTCCCTCGGCGGCCTTTTCGTTGTCAACTCTACCGAACAGCGCCGCGTTGGCATCAAAGACTCGCGAGAACTGGCCATGCACGACTGGCTCAATTCAGCGCAGTTTGACCGCGAGCACGAGGACCACTGGCCACGGCAGTGGGCAAAGGCATTTGTGGATTTCGCTACAGATGAAATGGAGGACTACGTCAAGGGCCTCGGCCTGGGCTTCATGTTCAATGTTGGCTGGGCCGAGAGAGGCGATGGAAGGGCTGGCGGCCATGGCAATTCCGTGCCGAGGTTCCATCTTACGTGGGGCACCGGCCCCGAGGTTGTTCGAATCTTCAAGGAACCCGTTTTGAGCGCCGCCAAGAAGGGCATTGTGCAGTTCAAGCACCGTCACGCAGTGGACGAGATCGTTGTCGATGAAAAGACGGGCCGAGCCATTGGCGTCAAGGGCCGCGTGCTGGAAGAGGACGACGCTGCGCGGGGCGTCAAGTCGTCGCGCAAAGAGGTCGACACCTTTGAGCTTCGAGGCGCCGCCGTTCTGGTGTCGTCCGGTGGCATTGGCGGCAATGTCGAGGCCGTGAAGGCATCGTGGCCGCTGGACCGGCTTGGTCCCAAGGTGCCTGAGCACTTTGTGGTTGGGGTGCCTGCTCATGTCGATGGGCGCATGGTAGGCATCTCAGAAAAGGCCGGGGCGCATCTTATCAATCGCGATCGAATGTGGCACTACACCGAGGGGCTGCAAAACTGGAACCCCATCTGGCCGGATCACGGAATCCGTATTCTTCCCGCTCCCTCGTCTCTGTGGCTAGATGCTGCCGGCAACAGGCTGCCGCCTTACTTGTTCCCCGGATCAGACACGCTCGGCACGCTGAAGCACATCTGCCACACGGGCCACGATTACACATGGTTCATCCTCAACCAGACCATCATTGCCAAAGAATTTGGCCTCTCGGGCTCTGAACAGAATCCAGACATCACCGGCAAGAGTGTCTGGAAGCTTATCGGCCGAATCTTTGGCGGCAAAGGGCCGGTCCCCGTACAAAATTTCATGAAGCACGGCAAGGACTTTATTGTCAAGGATACTCTTGACGACTTGGTCGATGGCATGAACAAGCTTGCTGCAGAACGAAATGGCCCGCCGCTGGAACTGGACAAGATCAAAAATGTCATTGAGACGAGAGACTTGCAGTTCAACAACGCATACTCCAAGGACGCTCAAGCCATGTTGATCAACAATGGCCGGTCGTACTGGCCCGACAAGGCTTCGCGAGTGGCAAAGCCGCACAAACTCCTGGACAAGTCCAAGGGGCCGCTCATTGCCGTGCGCCTGAATTTGCTGACGCGCAAGACTCTGGGGGGCATTGAGACCAATTTGCAGAGCAACGTGATGCGCGCGGACGGGACTCCCCTTCCTGGTCTGTATGCTGCCGGCGAGGTGGCTGGCTTCGGTGGCGGTGGTGTGCACGGCTACAATTCTCTCGAGGGCACCTTTTTGGGAGGATGCATCTTTTCTGGTCGCGCGGCTGGGCGGGCGATGGCGGATGAAGTTGCTGGGACCCAGGCGCGGCTGTGAGGAACCGGCAGGGAAAGCATCTTCTTTTTGTCGCGACGCAGGCTGATGTCTCACCGTGGCGACACTTGGCTGCACCACTGCCCTGCCATGCCATAGTTTCAGTCGGTTGGGATGCGGAGATGGATTGCAGACGTTGTACCAAATACATACATGAACCTACTTGCGTCCCCTATTGTACTGTGTAGATGCCTCCCTAGGTAGTTATCAGTTACAAAGAAGAATTAGTCATTCCGCCTCCGCCGTTGGATCGAGTACGGGCGCACTGGCCAGCTCTTTGGACCCGGAGAGTCTTGTGATTTACGGTAGCAAGCCGGGATTTCTTTGTTTGTCCCATATGTGACTCGACTTGGGTTGGCCCGGCGCTGTGGCTGGGGCAAACAGGCCGTCGATCTTGACCTTGTCGGAACAAATGGCCACGACCCGCGCACCCGTCCGTGGAATGCATAGTCGTGATCTCCGCGAAGCCGTGCCTGGTGGTTGGGATCCGATGCCCAGTTGGCGCCGCATTGTGGCCATGGCTACTCCGTAGCGTCAATATAATGGCAGTTCCATCCCAAGATTTTGTTTCTTCTTTCTTCCCGCCTCTATTTCCGTCACTGCGCCCCGTGCACATACATCCGCATAGGCCACCTTCTGTCCGGGTCGTCTTGCAAGGCGGCGCCCATCTCTCAATTGTCGGCACGGCGTTGCATTCGGCCATTCGTCCCGTGCGGGCTGCCTGGCTTTTGGCGTTGGGCGGAGACGGCGTGTCGTCATAGCCAGCTGATGCCTCGTGCGCCTGTGCCTCGCCTATTCGTGTCACTGGCTGGTAGGTGCATATTGCTGAGGCGGGCGGGCGGATGTAACTTATAAGAAGCGTTTGTCGTCGTCGTCCTCGAGCTGGGTGGCGTATATCTTGCACACTTGAGCATCTGGGTTGTTTGAGACTATTGCGGCACCGCTGTGATTGCGCTTCTCATCGCCGGTTCTCATCATCACTTCTCACCGTCACTTTTTATTGCCGCTTCTCGTCGCCGCTTCTTATTAGTGTCATTACCACCACTCTCGCCACCACTCTCACCACCACCTCACCATGTACTTATCCGCCATCGTCAGCCTCGCCAGCCTGGCAGCTGCCTCGCCCATCATCGGCTCCCGCGACATGCCCACAGCCACGCCCCCCACGTCCAAATCACAAGGCTTCCAGCTCGTCGTCAACGTCACCGACCTGTCGCGCGACTTCTCGCCATCAATCCACCAAACGTACATCAACGGCATCCACGTCGGCGCCGGGCTGTCCCTGCTCGGCGTCGGCAGCAAGACCGACCACCCGCGCACCTTTTACATCAACGGCACGGCGCTCGAGTTCCACTTTGCCAACTCGACCGTCCTCTCGGACGCCGGCACGCCCCCGACGCCATGGGGCCTCCGCCTCGCCCGGGACCAGGGCTCCGACACGGCGAGCACCGCCCGCCTCGACGCCGGCCCCGGCGCAAGGGGCGTCGGCCTGACGCGCTGGTCCGTCCCCTACACCTTCATGTACCCCGAGACGTATGCCGTCTGCAACGAGACCGTCCCCTACTACGCCGGCCGGCCGTTCCTGCTCGTCAAGCAGTTCGCCCTGGGGCTCCGGGGGCCCGAGGCCATCCCTGGCAACTGCGTGCCCGTCCGCCTGTTTGCCCAGTGCGCCGAGCTGGACGACTTGCCGGAGGGGTCGCTGTTCAGTCATGAGTTTGCCTACGAGACCGAGTGCTACGAGGACGTGGCTGCTATTGAGTGGCCCAAGTACCGTCCTTGGTGACGTGGCGTGCTTTTTTCCCTTTTTTGGTCCTATACTATTTTGTTTAATTTTATTATTTCATATAATAGGCCGTGTGCGTACTTGGAAGCCGTGTGGGAAATTATCATTGGGTATTTTGGGCGAAGCGAATAGATTTACTCATATCCGTAATTCTAATAGTGACAACGCTGCATTTGGTTTTATGCAAGTGGCTCGTTATATGGGTGGCATGTCGTACTTGACTTGTTTCTGTGAGATGAATAGCCAAACCAAGCACGATACAGGACCGTGATGCTAACGGATGTTCACGTGGGGTAGGCGAAGAGAGGAGGGCGAACATGGTAGCGTCTGTGTAATTTAGCGGGCTTTATACGTACTTAAGTATGCGAGCTGTTATTGTTGTTTGATTTGATGCTACTATATGTGCGGGTTTTATGAGGTTTACGATGCTACATGAGTAACGCAAGTTACTTGTCTTTTATCAATTCAATAGTTAAAAATTACCTTATACATGTACATTATATTACCGTGCGAGGTAAAGCGGGAAACTAAAGCTAACGCCGGTCACTTGCCAACGCGCTGATTTACGCCACGTCGGCCACCAAGTATTCCGCTTTGCCTACCTGAATATCCTCACAGCACGGCGCTTCTGCCAGACTCACAATGAACCCCCGGGTTTGTCATTCAGGGGGGCCAAAGAGCACGCCATGAGTCTGCACTGCTGAAGCGAGACACAGTGCCACGGAGTTGCTGAGCCATCTCATCGGGAATGGTTCCTCTGTTACACGGAAAAGGCGCAACAGATCGTGAAGCCCAACAAAGGGGCTTCGCCGATACAGGACTTGTTGGTTACACAGTTGGAACACATGCCCGGGCAAGGACCCTAGACCCGGGCGTTCCTTTCATGTATATAAGGCGGTCATATTTCCTTTCCTTTCCCGTAGTAACTCAGGACCTTTGATATCCTACGAGATTATTATTAAATTGAGCCCCTTTTGCTCCAAGCCTTCATATTGAACCCTTGTCACATCCTTGGCTACGGTTATTCCCGACCCGCGCGAATAGATATCATGCTTGTCCACTGGCTTTTTTATGACTACTACGGCTGAAAGCTGTCGTATTTTCGCATGGATAATCAGAGAGTGGCTGACCTCGCCAGGCCAGATATTCAAATCAGATGTGCGGCGGCAAGTCTCGTCAAAAAGTAGCATTATAGGTAGAAGAGAGTGAAACAAGACAGATTGAATTGCTGTCAAAAGCTGTAGAAATGTCGTCTTCTTGCCTGTCATGTATAGTGAGGCATAAACACTCCAATAATCTACCTCGGGCGTCTTATTGCAATACAGCGATCCTCCGTTGTCTTAAGTATAACGTCTATGGGCAAATATTTCCGACCCTAATTATAACGGTAGGCACGCAGGCTACACGGGGAGATGGAAAAGAGAGACGCTGCACCTGAAAAACGAAAGGCCCGAGGAGACGGGGCCGGCAAGGCGACGCACGGAGTTATCCCAAAGTGAGCACCCGACTACAAGTCCCGGGTCAGAAGAACAGACGAAGACCTGACAGATTCACGGAACTTGCAATGAATACTACCAGCTTGAGTATTCTGTCGGATCTGTCTCTAGATGACATTCATCCAGGAACATGCTGCGTTTGACTCGATCCAAGCTGGCGGCGTTGGGACGAAGCGCTGAAATTCAACGTGGGAAAACGGGAGTGCTAGGACTGGAAATTGCGTCTGTAAATGGTACATGGCGACAGGAGACAGGGCCAGCTGGTTCAATGATGTCATCAACGGAGGCACGAATACTCTATTTACACTCTGGCTATTTCAGCGCCATCATGCTCACAACGCTCTTTCGAGGCATCTTCCTCCTATCAACAGCCACCGGCATTTCAGCGACGGGAACCTGTTGCAAATATGTCGATTTGACTGTTGGGCCACGGAGCAAAAAGAAACAACAAAAATATGCAGAAAGTAGCCCTCTGATATCAAGCTTACAAGTGTGCCCATTCTCCTCTTTTCTGTTTAAAACACAGCAGCGTTGCCACATGCAAGCTTTCAGTATTGCGCGACAAAAGCCCCGCCAATATTAAATACACTTGACTTGTTATGTTCCAAACAACCAAACACCAGTAGTTGTAGCGACTACTGTACAAAACCCACGGTGCCTGCTCCTCCCACCTGCCAACAGAGGCCCCCAAACGCGCCGGCAGCAAGCCGCCACGTTCATATCGGCCAGGGCCATGACGTGCTCGCAGGATCTACCACGACGACGCGCACGACGAATCAAGGTCGTCCTCGCAGATAGCCTTTGTGCCTGCCAGGGTTCCCCGTGAACGAGGCCACACGCAACGGGGGCAGTGGGTCCCGATGCGCGATGGCCTCGCCAGATGCCAGAATTGCGCCATCGTCTCGTCCATGTCGTCTTGCAAACACACAAGTTACAATTCGCCTTGTCGCGGCCGGTTTTCGGCGAGCCTGCATTACCGGCCCGTGGCAGGATGCAAATCTACCAGCAAACACCCGACGCGAGGGAAGCACCTGCCGCGTGCGCTCCTTTTCCAACCTCAAAATATCACTTTTGCCCCCGGGATTCGCACAACAATGGGCAACTCTCAAGTCCCAGACGAGACGCCCCCCTCGCAGACGGTGCTGCTCCTGCGCGCGCCGCGGCAGAGGTACGACCTCGTGGACGAGTATCCCGTCCCGCGGCTGGCGCACGAGTCGGAGGTGCTGGTGAGGAACAGGGCCATTGGCCTGAACCCGATTGACTGGAAGGCACCGTGCGTCTAAACGTGTGCATCCCAAGACGGGACATTAATGTGTCTGACCGTGCTGGCAGGGACTTTGGCTTTGGGCTGCCGCCGCTGCCGTGCATCGCGGGCCGCGAGCTGGCGGGCGAGGTGGCGCAGGTATCGCCCGGCAACACCAGGTGGAAGGTCGGCGACAGAGTACGTGACGGTTGACGACAGGTTCTTACAATTGCTTCTTTTTCGTCGCTGACACACTGCACGCACGACAGGTGGCCGTCATCTCCACCGACTACCGCGACCCGCGCAAGGCGGCGTACCAGCAGTTCGTCGTGGCGCGGGAGCACACGGTGGTGCGGCTCCCGGCGCGCATGAGCTACGAGCAAGGGTCGGCCTTTGGCGTCGCGTTTGCGGCGGCCGCCCTGGCGCTGGGCGTCTCGCTGGGCGCCGACTTCTCGGCGGTCCTCGACGGGCCGGACCTGTACCGGGCGGTGCGCGGCCTCGGCGAGGACCAGCTGCCGCGGGACGTGGCCGTCGAGTGTTTGGACGGGCTGGAGCCGGACGAGCGGCCCGCGGCGGGCGACTGGCTCGCCGTCTGGGGCGGTAACTAGACGCCCCCTGGCCGAGAAGAATGGAGCATAATCGGGCTGACTGACACGGTGCCTCTTAGGTTCGGCGACTTCGGCACACCTCGCGATCCAGCTCGCGCGGCTTGCCGGGCTGCGGGTGGCGGTGGTCGTGGACTGCGCCAAGCACGGCCGCTGGCTGTCTGGCCACGCCGTCATCCGCCCGGACCTGCTGGTCGACAGCCACGACCCGGCGCGCGCGGTTGACGTCCTCCGCGCCGCGACCGGTGGCCGGCTGCGGCTTGGCATCGACACCCGCGGCCGCGAGTCGGCGACGCATCTGCTCCAGGCACTGCGGCAGACGCCGTGCGATGCCGGCGAGGGCGGCGCCACGTCCTTGATGTCGCCGCCGGGCACGCCGCGTCGGGCGAAGCGGCGGCGCGGCCACCTCGTGGGGCTCGCGGGGCTGCCAAAGGGCGCCGAGGGCGACGACGTCGTGCTGCACTCGGTGCCCATCAAGTTGTTTCACGAGGTCGAGAGTATTGGCGGCGCGCTCGTGGCCTGGGCGGCCGCTCTGCTGGACAAGAGCCTGCTGCTGCCGCCGGATATTGTCGACGTCGAGTATGGGCTGGACAGCGTCAATACGGGGCTGGACCGGATGCGAAACGGCGAGATTAGCGGCGGCAAATTGGTGGTCAAGGTATAGACGGTTCTTGTGCGGCGAGAGGTGTTGCGGGAGGCCGGGCGGTTGTAGTCTTTGTCCGGCGCAGAAGAGAGGAATGTTTTTGTGTTTGCTACTGCGTGGGCAGTCTCTGAAGAATGAGGTGGTGCAGCACCCTGTGAGAAGTGCTCCGTCTGATTGATTCAAGGTCCTGTGTTGGCTTGGTATTGATTCTTGGGTCAGTTTTTTGTTAAAAAAAATAGATATATATATGCCGACGCACAAGGCTTCACAGTCATCCTACAACAGTCCCTCCAAGGCCGCGCTTGATCTGTCTGTGTAGAAGCCTTCGTCATGGATCCTGGTACCAGTTGACCTCTTTGCACAATGGGAATTCCAGCGACTACACCTACTGCTCCCATCTCCAGGATGATTGCTGCAGACACTGGTCCGAGCGAGGCGGATTGCCTTGCCAGTCGAGACCTCGTTTTGTTTCCACGAAGCTCAGACAGCGCCCCTCAAGACTCACACGTCGGCCAGCAAGACACCAGTCCAAATGCCTATGTCACCAGACCCCGGCAGCTGCAGGCGCAAAGGGCCGACACCCTCTCCTCATTATTGCTGCACTATTGCAATTTTGATGCTCACACAGCGTCTCACGGCATATTCCATTGGCGACTGTACGCGGGGGCGTCGGATGCAACAACCCGTGTCCGCCTCTACACGCGGTTCCATGTCTATTTCCCCCAAATTTTGCATGCCCACGGATCGACAGTTGGGGTACCAGCCGCCGGCAAACATCTAGCGCCCCGACGCCCTGGGTTCGAGGACAACAAGAACCCGTGCCATCAGCTTGCTCGGGCGAGAAGCGAGGGACATCTGCTCGAGCTGGGGCCAGCTCGCTCACGGGGTACCAAAGGATGGTTCCATTACAGTTTAAGCTCGTGTGGAACAATGCATTGTGGCCACATGATGGGTGGCGATTGAGCACCGCCGCCACGACGGGTGGGCAGCCATTCCCGACGGCCACGGCCATGTAACCTCGCGTGGTGGTCTCGAGGCCGGAAGCCAAGCGAGCCATCAATTTGGTCTCCGCACCTCGCACGAGAAGGATCAATGACGGAAATGTCCCCCTCGTAGAACGTGCCCCGGGATCCATCGGTGTCGGGTCGTCATACAAAAGTGCCGGCGTACCGACGACTCTGCATCGCGCATTGCGCATCGGGGCCGGGCGGGCATACGCTCTGCAAGACGAGCATCATTTCCGCTTTGGGCAGGGAGCGGTCAAGCTGTGGAAATAAAAAAAAAAGTGTGGTCTGGTAAATTAAAAAAAGACGGCGCTGGTGCCAGCTGTCCGGCATGACGCACGTTGGTCGTCTGCGGACATGGAGCAGCCTGCAACTCGGCCGGCCTCTACGGTCCCATTGAATTGCATTTGACTCCATGCACGACCTAACAGGGAAGCTGTTAAGGTTTTACGCTCCTACCATACGAACCAGTTGACCTTTTGTGTTGAATGTTCAATGCTAATTATTAGCCCCCCTGCCTGGTCGCGCATAAAGAATAATTTAAGGGGATTGTACCGAGTATAAACGCGATATTCCGCGATGCGAACCAACATTCATGGAAGGCAGATTGCATTTCCAGCCGGCCAACATTGAAGCGGCAGGGATCAATTGATTACCCAGCCAAGATTCCAGCTCCCCGCCATGCACAATCTCGCTGGAACATACCCCGCAATCGGGGTGAATAAAAAAAGCATGCACGGCCCAGTGCCAATTCCACCCCCTCGCGCGAGACGCATGCCGTGCGCGCGTGATGCAGGGAGCGTCGTGCCCAGCTCGCCAGCATGGCCCGGGCCCATGGATGGATCGATTGTCTCTGGCGCGCCAGTCGGAGCCGCGGCCCAAGACCGAGACGAAGGAGCCGGCCGTCTTGCCCATCTGCCGGCTGGGCATGACTTGCCAGGCGCGCGTGGATGGAATGCGTCTGGTCGCCCTCCGCGGCCGCAAGCACGCCCGGAAGACAGCCCTGTGTCCGACGACCTCGGTGTTTGCGCTGCCATGACGACGATCGGCGCATGTCTCACCGCGTGGACAATGTGTGTAAAAATTAATGTCAATGTTGTGGTCCGCCAAGATGAGTCGTGTCCGGTCGTGGGCGGGGGATGCGACCAGACTGCATCAAATTCAATGTTGGCAAGCGCTCCCCCCTGCCGTACCAGACGGTCAGACATTGATGCAAGTCAATCGACCTGTCCGGTGGCCTGCATGGTCCTGCCCGCGCCGCCCGTCCTGTTTTTGTTTATAAGGGAGACGCAGATCCGGCATTTTTCTCTCTGGTGTTTTTGCCCAAGCTGCCTGAAGCGCGTGTGCCCCCGACCTGGCCGACACGACAAGCACACCAAGCACAGTACTCGTGCAGCAGACACGGGCGTTAGATCCGCGGGACAAGACGACACGACGAGACAGCCGCCACGGCCAGCGCAGCCATGCACCTCCTGCAGCGCGTCCTCTGGGGCGGCGTGTCGCTGATGCACGTCGCGGGGACCGGGGGCGGCGTGCAGGGCACCGCGACGCCGTACAAGGTGCAGACGCCGCCGCTCGACACGGACTGGACCTACGCCGTCGGCACGAACCCGTGGCCCGAGCACCCCCGGCCGCAGCTCCGGCGCGACGACTGGCGCAGCCTCAACGGCCTCTGGACCTTTGGCGACGCCGCCGCCTCCGACGCGAGCCCCGACCGCCCGCCCACGGCGCCGCTCCCGCGCGAGGTCCTGGTGCCGTCGTGCGTCGAGAGCGGCCTCTCGGGCATCCAGAGCCTCAACTCGACGCACATGTGGTTCGGCCGCGCGTTCCCCGTGCCCGACGACTGGCGCGGCGCCCGCGTCCTGCTCAACTTTGAGGCCGTCGACTACGAGGCCACCGTCTTTGTCAACGGCGCCCGCGCCGGCCACAACGTCGGCGGGTATTTCCGCTTCACCGTCGACGTCACCGAGCACGTGCGCTGGGGAGCGGACAATGAGCTGTGAGTTTGAGCCTGGACTTTTAACGAACCCGCCCCCCTGACGCTCCCTGGTGCAGCTTCGTCTTTGTGCACGACCCCACCGACGCCGAGGTCATCCCCGTCGGCAAGCAGACGCGCAACCCGAGCCACATCTTTTACCGCTCGTGCTCGGGCATCTGGCAGACGGTGTGGCTGGAGCGCGCGCCCGCCAACCACATTACGCAGCTCGACGTGGCGGCCGGCATGGACGGAGAAGGTATGTCGCGTCTGGTGTCTTTTTTTTTTTTTCCTGAGTGTTGCTGACCCCCCGCAGTCAAGGTGACGGCGCACACGTCGGGCAAGCAGCAGGGCGCCGAGGTGACAATCGCCGTGGTGGACGGCGAGGGCCGCACGGTGGGGCAGGCGTCGGGCCCGTCGGACGCCGAGTTCGCCTTCCGCGTGGCGTCGCCGCGGCTGTGGTCGCCGGCCTCGCCCACGCTGTACAACCTGACGCTGACGCTGGGCGACGACCGCGTGCACAGCTACACGGGGTTCCGCACCGTCTCGGCCGGCCTCGTCGACGGCGTGCAGCGGCCCCTGCTCAACGGCGAGTTCGTCTTCCTCTTCGGCACCCTGGACCAGGGCTTCTGGCCCGACGGGCTGTACACGCCGCCCAGCCGCGAGGCCATGGTGTACGACCTGCGCATGCTGAAGCGCCTGGGCTTCAACATGGTGCGCAAGCACGTATGTTTCTCTCCCTCTCTCTCTCTGATGACCGCGCTGACGCCGCCCCCCAGATCAAGGTCGAGCCGGACCTGTTCTACCGCGCCTGCGACGAGATGGGCCTCCTCGTCATCCAGGACATGCCCTCGCTGCCGGCCGACGGCAACCGCCCGCCCAGCCCGGCGCAGCAGGCCGAGTTCCAGCGCCAGCTCGAGGTGCTCGTCCACGAGCACAAGAGCTACCCCTCGCTCGTGGTCTGGGTCATTTACAACGAGGGCTGGGGCCAGCTCCGCGGCCCGCCGTACCCGGAGGAGCGGCTGACGGACGTGGTGCGCCGCCTCGACCCGTCGCGCCTGGTGGACGCCGTCACGGGCTGGCACGACCACGGCTTTGGCGACTTTTCCGTACGTGTCTTGATGTGAACGGGACCATGTATTGACCACTTGAGTTTAATGTTGGCTGACCCTCGTCCCGCGCAGGACAACCACCACTACGCCAACCCGCAGTGCGGCACGCCCTTTTACTCGATTCTCTCGTCGCCCTACGACCCCCGCCGCATCGGGTTCCAGGGCGAGTTTGGCGGCATCGGGCACAACGTCTCGATTGAGCAGTGAGTTGTGTTGGCTCTGCGTGCATACTTACTGGATTGAATGACTGACTGACTTGACGCGCAGCCTGTGGAACGTCCAGCAGGCCATTGACACGATTAACCAGACGTACGAGGTCAGCGCCGACCTCGACGCGTACAATTACCGCGCGGGGGTACTCTTCCGCGAGCTGACGGAGCAGGTGGAGAGGTATGCGTGCAGCGGGGGCGTGTGGACGCAGACGACGGACGTGGAGGGCGAGGTGAATGGCTTGTATACGTATGATCGTCGCGTGCTGAGGGCCAATGTGAGTCAGTGGCAGGCGGACATTAGGGGGTTGTATGACGCGGCGCATGGGAGGGGAGGGGCGAGGCCGTAGGTGTTGCTGTTGAATCGAGATTGATTGATCATTGGGATTGACGGACATGGATCGACATTGATGGATGGACTGTGCGTTGAAATTGATGGACGACATTGGGCCTTTGCATCACTATCACTGACGTGCTGTTGGTGCACGGATACAGAATTATATAGTATGATTAACCATGAACATGATTTGCGCTGCAGTAGCCCTTTGTTTTATTCTTATTGTGGCTGTTGTAGATTCGTGTAGGAAATAAATACTACCGGACTCTACTCTGCCATGACATGCGTGCTCTAATATTGCCGTATGCCTTGTTTACCTTTTGTCTCTCACTGTCTGTTTAATATTTAATATTTAATATTGTTATATGCCTTATTTCCCTTACTGTCTCTTACTGTTTGTTCAATGTTTAATGCCATTGCGTGTCTCATCTCGTTAGTTGCCCAATACCTCGTGGAGACTCGCTTCCCTACATGTAGAAAAATTGTATGGTAGAAGAGGCCCCGCGAGCTATTGGCCAACTAGAGAGATTTACCTGGCTGTCGCTTATTATTTATTTAATGTTTACTATTATTATACAATAAAGCCAAGTATTACGGCTTTAGCGGGTATAGCCAGTGTCTCGTTCCTCTGTAGACTCAAGGCTTCAGAGTCTTAGTCTTTTGTGCAAGGCGCATCATGACATGGCCCTGCATAGGAGTGCCGGTCATACAGGTCACGTCTAGAGGGTACCTCGCCTGCATATAGCCAGCGCCTCGCACAATTGACGTCAACATGGAAGTGCGAGGGCAAGCTTTAGTCTTTGAATACAACGCCCGTATTGCTTCCACCTAGCTATCATCTCTATCATCGTGCATTATGGCCGTTACATTTTGCAGGTCCCGGAATGCCTCGTTTGAATCGCACTGGGGTGTCAACACTCTAATTAGACGGAGCCCATGTCTACATATAGCCTTCATCTTCGTATTGATGACCAACTTTCCGAATTTTAGCTACACATAACCAAGCATGACGTTGTGGCACTTGCCTCCTAACTTGACCGTGAGCACAACTTATGCTATCATCAGGTCCGCCCCAAATGTTAAACGACGGTAGCAGTATTGCGACTTAGAAAAGCTCGCGGTCCTCATGTGTGCTGGTGATGGTGTTTTCATATAATTATGATACTCTGGAGATCACCTCGCTTCTTCGCCGCAGCAAATCTTTCGACAATCAACCGCCGCAGCGCCGGTTTATCACTGCCTCCATTTTCATCTTCCACCCAGACTCCTATCCCAAACCCAACCCTCTGGAAGACTGCCGATGCAGCAAACGAGTGCATACAATGGTTTGCCACCTTTAGCACTAAGAAAAGTGGCCCCAGTAAAGCATCAGGGCCGTCGTCAAGATGGTGGTTGACCCAAGAGGTCTTGTAATCAATACTCCCGTCTACAGAGGCCCAAGACCATGTCGGGGCTCGGTACCTGCGTGGGCGTACACCTCCAGGGCTGAACATTTGCATCGACCAACACATGTCTCGAACCATGTCGTCAAACCAGAGACCAGCCAAATATCGACTGGCCACTGGAAAAATTCTCTCATCTTTTTGAGTCGAGGCCAATGAAAATCGAGCCGCTAGATCTCCCAGGGCCGGCAACTTGTCGTCTTCACTTCTGTCACTCATGGCATATATCGAGACAAATAGCACTATAATCTACATGCCTATTTCGAGACCCTTGTTGTCCTTTCCAGTCATATCTAGGGGAACAAGATGACTTCACCTCTAGGAGTCGATATTGAACTGGGTTGCGTTGATCCTGAGGTGTCTTTACACCAACGTCACATTTGGCCTTTGTGGCTCCAAGCATGGTTTACCCGCACCGCGCTGCCAGATTCGAGTAGCCGGGTATCGAGGCAGAGTATGACTTAACTTGACATGACAGCCCGCCCTGGAGAATTCGATTCAATGGCGCTGACTGGCCATAGTCGAGGCCTTCCCACCAGGGTACCCCCGATTCTCAGTACTTTTGGCGTCTCATCCGTCATTCCTTGTCTGTCGGCGATTTTCCACCCTACGCACGCGTCTGTTGTTGCTCAAGCAGGACAGACTCGCGATCCTCGAGAAGGAGCTGGACAAGATCGATCGAGAAGAGTCGTTCCCGCTATCACTTGGAAGCAGTCGGAGGGACGCCAACCAGGAGAGGCGTGCCGTCATTTCAGAAATAGATGGCGCCTTGGCCGACTATGGTAATTATCCCACATGCACTCGCCCGCACTGTGCTCTCTCGAGTCTCAAGCGCTGATGGCGGCACATTCCTTCGTCGAGAGGCAGCAGCGGGCAATGACCTTTGAAGCTGCGCCGCACCGAGCCGTCACGAACCTGCGGAACTGGGTCCATGGAAACGGTTGCGTGGCACGAGCAGAGACAGCCTACTTGGAACAAGGCGAGGATCTTGTCAGCGTTACTACCCAACAAGACAACGCGACATCCTGGTTGGAGGCGATTGTGGAACACGCTTGTATGAAATTCGGGGTATATTTTCAAACACGGGAGAGTCGGCGGCCTTGTCGAGACCCAAACGTGCATGTTTTCTCACCATCATCGATAGGACGAGCGGTGCGAATTCTTCTTGCACCATTCATCGCCATTCTCCTCCTCGCCCCGGTCGTCGTTTGCCATCTTGTCGGCAGCCTGACAGCCCGATTGATCGTTGTCATTTTCGCTACGGGTGGTTTTATAGCCATTTTATCCAGCTTTAGTAAGGCGAGGGCAATCGAGCTGACCGTAGCAGGTGCAACGTACGTTGGCACCACAATTTATTTGGTCTCGTAGACCATGTATGTACTAATGTCCGAGGTCACAGCTATACGACTGTCCTTGTCGTGTTTATTTCAAGTACTGCTAGTTGAAAAATGAAGTACCTGTTTTCAGTCGTTCCCGTGCATCGCGGTGCGTATGATGAAGCTCCGAGTTGCCCATGCTTCCTGTCCCGGGTAATTTGGCCCTCGCAAGGGTCTTGTCAAGTCTGCGAGGAGTGTCGAGAGCGAGGCGCCATATGCCGCCGTGTTCGATATCGTGAACTGCCGAAGCGCCGGGCGCCTTGCCGTCTGCAGAGGAGAGGAGCGAGAATGGAGCTTCAAGAGAGGAATTCGGGAGCCGGTTCTCGATACCCTCGGCGTACTTGAACTCGGCGAGGTGTTGTAACGTAGCCAAGAGTCCCAAGACATGGTGCTCTGCGTCCGGGGTGTCGATGGATACCGTAGGCAGGCTGCGAATTCTCTGCAGCGTCCCGTCGAGTATTTCGTGCTCCTGGCGGTCGTTCACCGCAAGGTTAAACATGCATGCCTCCCGCTCATCCTTTGTGCACAGGCGTAGCCATCGTTGTCCATCCGAGCCCCTAGTCTGTTGGATATGATTGAGGAGCTTGTGGGCGCTGGCAGCGAGCCGCACCGATACCCTTTGACGTGAGCGGGCAGTCAATGACTTTGCTATCCAGCAGTCGGCATGGCCCTGTTTCAAATTGGTTCTCTCCTGTCCGGTTGTGGCCACCTCCGACGTAAGCGGGCCAACATTCTCGACTCGAACCGTTGCCAAGATATCAATATCCGACTGGTTGGTGGCATCCTCTGAGCTGAGCGGGTATACGGCATACTCGTCGTTCGGGTGAAGGCCATGTGCTAGTCCCGCATCCAAGCACAGGCGTTGATCCTCGGCTCTGTAGTAGATTCGAAAGTAGGCCATGTCCTTCTTCGGTCACCTCGGCGCCCGATCGGACATGTCGTTGTTACCGTAGCGCATTGGCGTTAGCTGCGGCCAGGACACGCGAAACCTCACTCGTAGGTGCTCATACAACGATTCATGGGTGATTTCTGTACAACGCCTTCTCAGGTCATCTAGTGCGTCTAGAAGAAAGTAGCTGAGGGCTCCGCGTCTCTCTCCTTGGGCGAGTTGGAGCTCGCGAGCGATTTCATGGGGGCTGGAGGACGCTACCCGAGAAGCAGCAGTCAAGGACAACAGTGACGAGGAGACCCTTCTCTACCATGCGCCCAAGACAGTTTGCGAGTAGTTGGCTCTGTAAGTAGCGCATCCCAGGACCGCTCTCCTCAAAGAGAGCAAGAGCCAGGTTGGCAGGGGCCGTCGCTGTGAGAGCCGCAATGTCGACAGAGTGTCGACCCGTCTGTAAGTACTGCTTCATCGCCCAACATCGTGAACGCAACCCTTGAGGTCTTCCGCACCGCCGTAAAAGTTGATTCCAACTAGCACTGCCCAGTGCTTCGCAAGCGGATTAGCAGAATCCATGTCGGGCTTGCATCCGATCTATTCAGGCTAGGTCTACACTATAGAGAAACCTCGACCTGGCGACTGGTAGTGTCTGGTACATGCTTGCACATAGGGTGAACAGAAGAGGTCAGATACATCAGGCAGGTTAGATTAGGCTGCAAGGTGACAGTGACGTGTATTGCTGATCAACGCCCGATCGGTCCAGCGGCGCAGCCAAAACTGAGCAGATGGTGTGCAAGGCAAAATCGCGACTTGATTACTCAAGGCATTCGAAAGGGGGCTCTTACTGCCCGACGCAGAGCATCAACGTGTGTTGGTTGGGCTGGTATGATAATTAGGCATCCGAAATACATACATGTATGTAGTTAACCCGTGTCAGGACAGTCACCTATGACTGCATGTCGCCTCACAAAAACCATTTGATAAATTCAGTCGAAATAAGTCGCCCATGCCGATCCAGCAATGACACCGGCTCACATGCGTGTCTACAACACCCGATTACATTGCTTCTAGGTACTCACTCAGCCTGCCATAGAACCTTCTCGCCCACCTTGTTACACGGATGTCACGTTGCCATAAAGGCACGGGCCGGACCTTGAACATGACGACAGTTACACAACATTGAAGGGCTTGAGACCTAACGGGGGCCTCAGGCACCTAGGACAGCCCTCTGACCGCCTCTTGATATAAATAAGCGTCATCCGCCCTTGGAAGCCTTGAGAGAAACCAAGGACCTTTGATATCAAAGCGAATTATTAGTTGAACATCGAACATTGTTCCAAGCCCAATATTACTTGCCCTTGTCACACACCTCAACGGTAGACCTGAGACGGCAATTGCTAATGTTATTGCCAAATGTTGGTCTTCGCTGTTGGATTTGAGCCATTCGCCACCGGCGCGTGAAGAGAGCTCGTCATGGCGACCCCCCATGCTATCATGTGCAAGAGTTTCTTCAACCTCGACAAAGAGATCATCGTCTATTTGGATGGCTGCCATGACTCGGATCTACTTTCTATGGAGAAGCTACATGAGAAGCTCGAAATCTTTGAGGGAATGCGATTGCATATAATCACCTGTCTTCTTCTCTACCTGCGAACGGGAGCAACTGTACACGCGGAGAAAGCTCTTCACCGGGCAAGACATTTGAATACCATGGCTGGACCGGGAGACAAGGATGAAGCAGGCAAAATTCTGGAAACAGCCGTCATAATGAAGGATAACGGCAGAAACTTGGTGCAAAGTCTTACCTTGAACGAAATCAGGAGACAACTCAAAACTCGTCTTGAAGAGAGTGGACTGCTCACCGCGCCCGCGCCTGGAGTGTATGCGGCGTGCCAATGCCTCCAGTCGACGCCTCAAGATGGCTCTACATGGGTTCCATCGTTGCTTGGCTTGGCTGGAGTATTCAAGAAGCGCTTTGAACAGTCTACACCGAGAGACATAAGAGACCTGAACCTGGCAATAAACTTGACCCTTGTAGGATTGCGGGCAACACCTGAAAACGACGGCCTCTACCGATCGGAACGGCTCCAATCACTATCGGAGCTGTTTTTCGCACGTTTTCGACACACCAGGTCGATGGACGACTTGGATCGCACCATTCAACTCCGAGAGCAGGCGTTGGTCCTCACATCCTCGACCGACACGGACTGGGTTGTCCAAGCACACAACCTCGGGAACTGCTATGGCGAGCGCTTCGACATGAACGGACATATTGACAACTTGAATCGATGCATCATGCTTCTTGAGGCGGCGGCTCGGCGTCAAGATATGCAGCTTGAAGGCGACATTCTATGCAACCTGGCCTTTAGACTAGTGAGACGATCTGACCGGACGGGGTCTATGGACGATTTGAACAGTGCGGTCGCTGCTGGCGAGAGATCAACGAATCTGAGTGTGCAAGGTCATGACCGGACCGAGCGAATAATATGTCTCGCAGCTTGTCTATCCAGGCGGTTCGAACGAGGAGGATCGATGAAAGACCTCGACCGTGGCGTGCAACTCTTGCGCAACGCGGTCAGCCTGATGCCTACGGACTACCCACATCGTGGCCAGACACTCAATAACCTTGGGGCAATGCTAGGCCTCAAGCATGGAATGACAAAATCAGCGGCAGATCTGGACGATGCCATCGAAGCCACCGGTAAAGCACTAGAAGCTCTTCCATCGGATCATCCCCTTCGAGTTCTAGCCTTGAGTAACCTGTCTGTCTTTTTGAGGAGAAGGGCTTGCGAAGCGACCTGTAACGTGCAATCGAGGTGTCCGGCGAGGCAATAGACAGACTCCCTGTTGACCATGTGGAGCGGCCCTCGATGCTCAACAATCGGGCAGTATTCCTCTTGACGCGGATGAAACTCGACAACTCGACTTGTGACCAGGCACTCGCATTGGATCATCTCCAACAGGGCTTGGACTGTCCAAACCACTCGTCCTACAACTCAGGCTACTCTGGCTCCAAGGTGTAGTGAAATCTTCACATCACGCTTGGACTAGCAGACAGCGGCTTCTATGCTATGTACAGCCGTGGAGCCTCTTCCTCTTCTTAGCCCCAAGTCTTTACAGCATCTAGACAAGCAACACGAGCTCAAGCACTTCCAGGGCCTCTCGTCAAGGGCTGCTTCAGCCGCCCTCAATCCCAATCTCGGTCCATTTCACGCGCTGCAGCTTCTTGAATCTGGGCGTAACATAATTTCGACCACGATGATGGAGGTTCGGACCGACGTCTCGGTTCTTGAACAACAGCACCCGGACCTCGCGAAAGAATTCTGCAGTCTGCAGGACGTGTTTGACACACCAGACGGCATGGCTGGAGTTTCTGGCACTTGGAGCAACAGAAACCAGGGAAAGCTCGGATCAGGAAGTCGTATGAAGGCAGATGGAGGTCTTCGGGACGTTCTTGGCAAGATGCGTCTTTGCCAAGGGTTCGAGCGCTTCGTTCTGCCGCCGACCGAGGACGAAATCAAGGCTGCCGCAAATCCCGATCCCATAGCTGTGATGAATGCCACCGCACATCACTCCGACGCGATCCTCATCACATAAAATCAGATCCGTGTGCTGGAGCTGCCAGACCTGAAACCTACGGAGATTCTTTCCCTACTCTCACAAACTCGACAATCTGGTATGCACTCATCCTCTTCTACCTCGAAACTGTTAGGGCTGGTCTGGGATACGCTCTGTGAACCAGTTCTCGATGCCCTAGAGTACCACTCTCCAGTTACAAATGACAACTGGCCGCGTGTATAGTGGATCCCGTCCACAGTTCAAGTGTCAATACTTCCTTTGCACGCTGCGGGACATGACGGGTCAAAAAGCCCAAGGTCTGTTCTCGACAGAGCCATGTCCTCGTACGCGACTTCCGTCAAGCAGCTGATACGCGGACTCGGGTCCCAGAACCGGCAATCTGCTGGTCCTCCGTCGGACAAGGCTCTCGTGATCGGCATGAGTGACACCCCGGGCTTCGGCCAAAGCGGAAGCCTCCCCTTTGCTGCGATTGAGGTTGCCATGGTGGGGAGGGTCTGCTCGTCGTTGAAAATGCACCTTTCCAGGCCAGAGCTTCGCAGAGCCAGCGTACTAGACGAGCTGCGGTCGTGCCGGATTTTTCATTTTGCCGGCCATGGAACGACGCATGAATCGGAGCCGTCGAAATGCGGTTTGCTTCTTGAAGATTGGCAGAGCAGTCTGTTGACTGTGGCGGACGTTCGAGACCTCAACCTGGAGACAGATCCGCCTTTTCTATGCTACTTGTCGGCATGTTCAACTGGTGCCAACTTGGCCAGCTCCAAATTGCCCGACGAAGCTATCAACCTTGTCAGCGCCTTTCGGCTTGCAGGATTCAGACATGTAGTGAGAACCTTGTGGGAGGTGAGGGACAAGTCTTCTAATGATGCGGCTAGGGTATTGTATGAAACAGTACGTAAGGAGGGGCTGACCGACTCAGCCATCTTAGACTATTAGGTGAGCAGTCTAGGTATTTATATAGTAAAACTTCCTTATATTAGTATTAATATGCTTATATTGTAACACAAATAAAGGTATCATTTATAGCCAGGTATTAAAAGAAAAACGCGTTTAAAAGCAGCTCTAGTTAGTATATATATATAATTATTATAGTATATTATAAGCTTAATTATATATCTTAAAGTATTATTAGAATCTTAAACTTAGCCTCCAGTTAAAATATATTATTAAGGCTATAATATTAAATTAAAACACTATAATTATAGCTAGTAAGGAAACTCAAATCTGCCAGAGATGGAAGAGGAGGAACTTCTATAGGATGGAAGGACAAGAGGCCTCGGGCCATCTTTGACAATGTTGCAGAGGGGATTAGCAACGGCGTCTAGTCAATGCCATGAAAAGCAAGGTCGCTCGGCCACAGTCCTTGGAGCTGCAGCCTGTGGGATTCAACATTGAATGTTGCCAAGTTCGTCTGCACGCTGGGCTCTTGGGAAGGGCGTCAAGTGTCACCCTGCCGCTCAAAACGGCGTTAAATATCAGCGATTTTGGTGAGCGAAACCGTGACACTAGGCCTTTAGGTATTATCTCTTGCTATTTATTTACTATTTAATATTATTACATGTCTTGTTTGCCTTTCATCTCTTACTATCTGTTTAATATTTATTATTATTATATGCCTTATTTACCTTTTATCTCTTACTATCTGCTCAACGTTGAATGTTCAATGTCGTCTCTGGTCAGGGTCGTAATAAATAAATACGACATTGTCTGGCAAGGGGTCTCGAGCACCACCACCGTAATAAATAAATACGATTTCATACTGTTGAACGGGCCTTGATGACCCTCGCACGTTACGTTGCCTTTGACCACGCTGCCTCACAAGTCACGAATATACATGATTCGGTGGTTGTCAATAATGCCTTCTTGTTCTCATCTTGGTCTGCTAGACACCGAATTCACATCCTCGCCATCAAAGCCTACCACGTACATCCCAAGACTAATATATGTAATGAATACCATGACTTTTTTTCCAATTCCACACTTTACTCTGCTCGGTATGCTAGCAAGTAAGTCCTTTCATCCCCTCTCTTGGCCTACTATGCTACAGCAAAGCTATTTGGCGTACCCATTCGCCTTGACCCAGCCAGCCACATCCTCCTTGTCGCGAGACAGCCACGAAATCTTGGACCGGATCGCGTCTATGCTCTGGGCGAGCGACTGGTCGTATCCATTGTTGTTCTTGGCCCCAAAGAACTTCTCCACGCGCTCAAGCTGCTTCTGCGTCGTGAACCCAGACGTCATAATGTTGACCATGGAGCCGAGCATGGGCAGGGTCGGCGGCAACTTCTCGTAGAGCGCCGCCCAGTTCTCCTCCATCCAGCTGTACAGGGCCTCGATTCCCTCTGCGTGGGCGCGCAACCCAATGACGGGCATGTACACGTCTTGCGTCTTGACCTCGGGGCTGAAGAGGAGGTCCAGCGTGCGCTTGATGAGCTCCGGCTGCTTGGCGCGCCCAAAGCTGCGCAGACAAGTGTTGCGCTCGTCCGAGTTGGTTGATGATCGGTAAAAGTTGAGAATCTTGTCGTACTGTTTCCATCAGTCAAGTCAGTAACATGTAAAGTAAGTGCACATCGCGGCATCTGGAAACGAGAGTTAAAAAAGAAAGAAGCTCTTACCTCTTCAATCCCGCCGTATCGCAAGGCAATGGCAAACACGCTCTTGCGGATGTTGGGGTGGATGGCCGACTTGTCACCAGCCATAAACTTGTTGAACATGTCCTTGGAGGCGTCGATAATCTTCTGGTCACCGCTGAGACCGGCGGCCTCGAAAAGCACCGCCTTGAACTGCTGCTCAATGTGGCCGTCCTTGTCGGAGAATTGCCAGCCCAGCTTGTGCGCCTTGGGGCTGATCAGGTCGCGCTGGAACGCCTTCAGGCCCTCGGTGACCTCTTCAGCCTCAAACACCCAGGCGCTCTGGATTGCCCCGAGGCGGGCCACAATCTCGTTCCAGACAACAAACTCGTTTTCAGAGTCGAAGCCCTTCAGTAGGTTGAGCACACCAGACGTCTTCTGGTACCCGGAAGTGGCAAGAGCACCGGCGTCGGCAATCATACCAGCGCGGTCCTCGACAGAGAGGAGGCCATCCTTGGCAGCCTGGCCGAGCTTCTCCAGACGAGCAGGCGAGTACGAGGTTCGGAAAATCCCCGTGTGGTTGGCGTTGAGCTTGAAAAAGTCTTTGCTGGGGATCTTGAAGTCCTTCTCGCGCTCAGTGAGGGCAATTTCGCCATCGACGCCGTCCTTGGTGCGAAGACCCAGGAAGACAGGGTACAAAATCTTGTCCTCCTCGGGCTTGGTGTCACCAGTTCGCAAGAATCGGTTCTGCTTGACGTGAATGGAGCTGTCGGCGCCGTTCTCAGTAACAGTCAAGACGGGATACCCGACCTCCTTGGTCCATGCGTTCATGATTTCTTGAATATTCTTGCCACTGACTTCGCTGAGGGAAGCCCACAGGTCGCCCGTTTGCGTGTTGCCGTAGGCGTGCTTCTTCAGGTACCGACGAACTCCCTCGAGGAAGGTCTCCTCGCCAAGGTAAGTAGAGACCATGCGAAGAACGCAGGAGCCTTTGGAGTAAGAGATGGCGTCGAAAATCTGGTTAATCTCATCGGCGCGCTTGACGGGCACCTCAATCGGATGGGAGCTACGGAGGGAGTCGAGAGACAGAGCGGACTGCAGATTGTCCGTGACATAATTCTCCCAAACCTTCCACTCCGGGTAGAAGACATTGGAGGAGTACTAAAGCATGTTAGCAAAATGATTGGTCGATTCAGCGGCAGGGGCTGTGTGAGAATTGAATCACGAGTCTCGGTACATACCCATGAAGTCCACGTGGCGAAGCCCTCGTTTAGCCAGAGACCCTCCCACCAGTCCATGGTGACGAGGTTGCCAAACCACTGATGAGCCAGCTCGTGCTGAACAACCTCGGCGACACGCTCCTTGGTGGCAGCACTGCTGGTCTTCTCGTCGAGAAGCAGGTCGACCACACGGTAGGTGACGAGGCCCCAGTTCTCCATGGCGCCCTGGGCAAAGTCGGGAATGGCCACCTGGTCCATCTTGGGGAGGGGGAACTCGATGCCAAAAACCTTTTCGTAGAATTCCAGGGTTCGAACGGCAAGGTCCAGAGAGAATCGGCCATGCTCAATGTCCTGGCCTGGCGGGGCATAGACACGGACAGGGACACGGAACTTTGTGGACTCGACATAGTTGAGCTCGCCAACAATGAAGGCGACAAGGTAGGTAGACATGAGGGGAGAGGTGTTGAAGTGAACAGCCTTTTTGGTGGTGCCGCTCATGGTGGACTGGACTTGTTCCTCCTTGGCAACATCCATGTTGCTCAAGCAAGTCAGGTTCTTGTCAGCTATGAGGGTGACGGTGAACTTGGCCTTGAGAGCGGGCTCATCGAAGCAGGGGAAGGCCCTGCGGCAGTCGGTAGCCTCCATCTGGGTGCAAGCCAGGATGCCTTCAGATCCGTCGTCGCGCTTGTAGGTGGATCGGTAGAAGCCGGCCATCTTGTCGTTGAGCTGGCCGGTGAATTTGATCTCGAGCTGAGCCTGGGAGCCCTTGCGAAGGACATGGCCGTCAAAGTCGAACTTGGTGACCTGGGTGGGCTCATGGAAGGAAACCTTGGGGGCATGGTCGACAGTCTGTCCGTCGGCGGACAGCTTGGAACTGTGGACGTCGAGCTCGAGAGTGTTGAGGGAGACGGAGCTGGATTCTTGGGCAACATCGAGGTCAATGACGACGGTACCGTCAAAGGTCAGCTTGTCGAAGTCGGGCTCGAGAGTAACGTGGTAATGGCGGGGGATGACGTTGGAAGGGAGAAGCTCGCGGCCGTGGGTGCTACCAGGAGCGGCACCGCCGCCGGTCTGGTCGACACCAGCTTGGGCTCTGCACATGTTGTCGAGGTGTCTTCGGTAAGAGCAATGGCGAAGTTGACGGTGAGGCCAGCAGTTGGGTCCGAGAGAATGCCGAATTCGAGAGGAGACGAGAGACGGACGGGGGCGGGCGACTGTGGATGCCAATCTCTTATGAAGACGAAGCCTGAGGAAAGAAATGTAGGTGTCAGCGGATTCTCTGATAGCTCCAAGTGCTCAAGCCAAAGGTGGAAGGTGGAAGCTATTGTCATGGTGTAAGTGGAAGCGAGCCGAAGTCAAGGTGGAGCGGGGATGCGTGGTGGCGTGCGGGTTCGGCTGAGAGAGGGGGGCATGGTGTCACAACATGGGACAAGATGAGGTGTAGTACCAGGACAAGCTCCAATAGAGTAATGAGGGGTTCTGAAACCTCTGGTCGTCGTGCGTGAGTGGTGCAGTTTGATACGGCAGACTTTTCCGCGGTGTGGTCAATGTTTGGAGGTTTGGAGGTTTGGACTTTGGAGGGGTCAAAACGAGGGGAAAGCCGCATCAAAGTGCGGAGTAGGCTCAAGCTTCAATGTTGGCGATTGGCCGCAGCTTCGAGGCAAAAGGGCTGATTTGATGTTGCCGTTTTTGCTCACCCGGTCATGGCATGCATCAACAATCCATAAGGCCCGCACTAGCAGGATTTGGGCTGAACTCGACAAAGCATGGCAATTTCAACAACAATACCACGCCAACCAGCCACGGCTGACGACGGCCTGGGTTTTCATTCTCGAGGAAAAAAAGTATTCAAATGTCAATTGTACTGGAAGCGCGCAGACGTACTGTTGGGTCGTGCTCAAGCTGCCGTAGCCGTTGCCGTTGTCCGGGCCCGTGAGCCGTCGCCATGTTGGTTCGCGCAGATTCGGCGTAGGACGTGCAGAAACAGCCGATGTTATCCTGCGCTTTGCCGTCTGCACGGAAACCTGCAATGAAGTCATGCGTCGGCATGCATTAGGCACAGTCATGATGGAGGGCCGCACCGACATGGTGCATGACGGCCAGAGTCCGACGTCGAGGATAGGGAACAAAAAGGGTTGCATATAAATAATAGCAAAGCGAATAATGATGCAATGTGCTGGGCCGAGATGTTGCAGTAGAGCAGAAATGAGAAGCCGCCAAGATTTGGCGGTGCGCTCTCAGATGAGAAGAATGCGTGAGAAACGACTGCGTGCCCCCTTTAGCCTCGAGGCCTTGGAGCTGACATGTCCTGCGTCCTGCTCGCCTCAGACAACCAGATTCGGCGCAATTGCTTGATTGAAGAGCCGGAAGCACGCGCACAGCACTATGACTAGTAGTCAAGCCGACAGCGCCGTCGGGATACAGTGTCTGGTCTGGTTGTGTCCCGGCGCAGGCAAGCATATGGCATTGATGAGAGCATCGCGAAATGAAATTTTGGCATCGGAACATGCGACGGACGGCCATTGGACGGCTGGGCACGGCACACCTGCAGCCACCACCTATGAGAATCGCCGCTTGGCCCGTTGTGGGGCCTCCTTGTCAATTTGTCACTCCCGATTCCTTTGGCTCCAAATCTCACTTCTCCACGTTGACCCCTTGATGGCAACAAGTGACCTCGGGTGCCCACTGCTATTGTAAAGGATAAAGAGACATGACAGTCAAGTATTAAATTCTGGTCAAGTGCTTGAATACTATGACAGCGGGCGACACACGATCCATTCGAAGCAGGCGCAGGCGCATCTCCGTCTCTCGCCCTTCCAAGGTTGCCTTGTCGCTCCTCGCGCCACCAGGCTATCCCGTTACCACCATCAGCATCACACACTGCCTGGCTGCGTCTTGAAATCGTAATCCCATCAAAGACGGATAGACCCGCGGCGCTCGGTGCTCCAACAGCACCAGTTCTTGCCTCCATCGACATGCGCCTAAACTAGTCCAAGGCCGCTAGCCATAATTACTTCTCGCCCACGAGCAAACCTTGTCGTCTGGTAGTTGAAAATAGTCTCAGACGTCTGAAAGCGCTCTCATATCCAACTGGGAAAATGGGAGGGAAAGGGACGACAGGTATTCCGTTGTGATGCCGGACGCAGATGTGGTCGTTCCCAAACCCGATGCTTGTCCAACAAGAAGTCGTAAAAATATCAACATGTCTCCTTGCCTGGCACCGAAATGGCTTCCATCATGTCCACTCGGGCCTTGCCACCCTCGAAAATTAGCTGCCGCCGCGCAATTAGTCTGCTAGTCATAATAGCCAGACCACTAGACCTTTTCTACTTCAAAAAGGTATGCCAACATGCTGCGGCATATCCCACAGTTAACACCAGCTTGAAACTTTGCACTGCTCCGTGCGGGAGGCGGTGGTCGGCACTAGCGGCCATCTAGAAGGCATATCTAACGATAATAGGCATGTCCAACGGCCTTGAAAGACGAAAGGCCGGCCATGCGACGTGCGTATAACGCTACTTTTGCCTCGCTTGGCACTTTGCGTGCTTTGGTCCGTGCAAGTCTTGATGGATTCGCGAACACACCTTCCATCCCTGCCGTTTGTACAGGCAAAGACAAACGTCCAAGTTTCTACTACACACGCCGGCCTGCAAAATATGGAATAGCCGCAATGTGGTCATCGGGCAAGTCCGTCTCAACTCGAGGCTCACGGGGTATATAAGCCCAGACTTGGGCCTCGTTGACCTCGCTCCCGGCAGACAACCCATCACCAGAACACCATCCCGCAAACCCCTACAGCCAAGAAATAACCTCCAATCTCGACATGAAGTTGTCAGCAATCAGCGCAGCCGCTTGCATCCTCAGCGTCCTAGCAGCCCCCGGACCCGGGAGACCCCCCGACAGCCTCGCCGCCCGTCAAGTGCAGCAGCCCTGGGCCGGCGCCGTCCAGCAAGGCCAAGGCCTCAGCTACGTCACGGGAACGGTGAGAGTGCCCCGGATCGCAGGGCAGCCCTCGCGCTCCGCCGTAGCGGCGTGGGTCGGCATCGACGGGCTCCGCTGCCGCCGGGCGATTCTCCAAACGGGCCTCAGCTTCTACGGCGACGGCGCCGTGGTCCCCTGGTACGAGTGGTGGCCGGCGCCGTCGCACGCGTACCCGGGTCCCGCGTTCCGCGCGTCCCCCGGCGATCTGGTCCGGATGAGCGTCCACGCGTGGTCGGCCACCTCGGGCAACGCCACGCTGGAGAACCTCTCGACGGGGCAGGTTGTTGCGCGGGAGCTTTACGGCCAGGCGCCGCTTTGCGGTACCGACGCTGACTTTGTGCTGGAGGACTTTGGTGATTACACGGGCGGGCATGTGCCGCTGGTGAATTTCGGCGAGATTGATATTTGGAATACGTGGGCGTATGGGAGTAGTGGGTGGGTGGACGCCGAGGGGGCGAGTATCGTGAATTTGGAGATTGACAATAGGGTGCGGTCGAGCTGCGGCTCAAACGCTAATGGCGTAAGGTGCGATTATCTTTGGTAGATGGGAGGCGGAATCGGACAAGGCGTTGATGACTCCGATGCTGAGAGGGATGCTGATCCTTATGTCAAGGGACTGTTGGGACGCGGCTGAGAGACTTGGTCCTGGCTGAATATAAAACTCACACTTCTGTCGGAATATGTTAAGAATGATTGACATTAATTGATGAATGTTCTAAGACGTGCTCTATTCTTGTAGTTCTCATACTGGACAATCTGCTCATGGATATTTTCAACGGTTCGCGGCCCCGGGCATATTTCATCCAAAAGACTGACCACTTTTTCATCCTGTTGGCCTTTGCCGTCTAGTAGCCACAAATATGCGGTTGCAGCCGGTTTCCGCAACGTCTGCCTGACCATCTTATCTCTTACATCCATTACAAATGGGCGTGGCGTGTGAAGCGCAGGACATGCTTCATGGTAATGCCACAAACCTCGACGTATTTGGTTAAAAGTAGCTGTTTTCAACGTGGGAGGTATCCTGTGTTTCTCCTATGGCCGATTTGGCCGGCATGGATAGACACCGGGCGTTCTCAGGGGCGCATTGCACATGCGTGCTGGAGCTGGCATCATGTTCTATCGGCTTAAAAGACCGAAGTTGACATTGTAGCGACATTCAGGCTCGTAGCTCATGTGCGTAATCCTCCCCTGGCATCAGATATGTAGGCCTCCGGGAGAGCCGCCAAATATCCGGCTGATGTACCAAAGGGTAGGCCGCCGCAGGACCGCATCTCATCAAGCCAATACTGTCTCCATCCAGCATATGGGGGCGGTACATTGAAGCCTGCAAATGCAATGCATCCGATGCAATACCGGAAACGACTCGGCGAAACGCGGCCAATGGAGAAAGTTGGGTGTGTTTCACTAACGAATCCGACTAGATGGCTAAGCCATATGGCCGAAATGGGGCGGATTTCCTCGCCCTAAAGCACCTGTTGCAGGGAGGCATCTTTTTGTGTTTGTAGTGGCTAGGCCCTAGGCCGTGACCTGAACTAGAGGGTTCATGGTTGTTGTGCGACAGTTTCAGATTCACTTGTGCTCGTCCCTTGATTCCGTGTGAGCAGCCAACTCTGGCGCGAATGCTGTCCTCTGCAGACCTGGTGATGGATGACCAAAACTGCCGGCACCACTAAGTACGGAGCTGGCACTGGTGCGATGTGTATCAGCCAGTGACGGACTAGGCTGGCCTAGCGACCACCGGGGGTCGGACGAAGATGCGGACTGTCGATAGTTGGGCGTAAACTCCTGAAGTTGGGGAGACCGAGATTGGGGTTGGCTGTGGTAATACTGGTATTGTTGAATGTCGGCGGGCAGCTCCACGGGCGCAGACGGCACCGGCGGCAAATACTTGTCGTAATTGTACGGCGCAGGCTGTCCTTGTGCCTGGTACATCTGCTGGGCGTGGTACGACGGGGAAGCCGGGAGTTGATATGGCAAAGGTTGTGGTTGCTGGAAAGCCCCCGGTGAACTAGGCATGCCGGAACTGTGGCTATAGCTCACGGTGCTGGTTCGATCGAGCCTGGACCGATCGTTGGGATTGATGGTTTTCAACTTGCCATCCTCCATCATAGCCTTGAGAACACCGGCATCGAGCAGCTCGGCCTTCTTGACGATGCGCTGGACCATGGCCTTGTTTGCGGCCTTTGCCTGCGACTTGACAAAGCTGACCATGGCAATGTTGCACTTGATTTCGATATCCTCGCGAAGGTAAAGTCCATCGGCCGGGGCCCCGAGGCCAAGCTCGCGCTGCTCGGGAGGCTCGAGACCGGGTTGGTTGCCGCCAATCTGGTACTTGGATCGCATATCGACGTTGAACGGGGCGTAGACGTGGGTTTGCAAACCCCACGGCATGTCGTGAAAGCAGCCGGTAAAGGTAATCTTGCCGGAGCCCAGGTTTCCCACGCCGGGGACAAACTGGATGCGCTGGGTGATCTCGTACCAAGTGCTGTAGAACTCGTCGGCGGCGGCATTTCTCGGGGCCGAGATGGGCTTGTGCTCGAGGACGAGCGGATTGAGGGTGATGACTTCGCTGTGCGAATGGAGGATATCGAGCGCAAGCTGGCGCGGGATGAAGCCGGGAATCGGGGTAATCACCGTAAAGACATCCTTTTTGCGAAGCATGTTGGACATGGCCTGGCAGGAGATTGCTGGGGGATTCCGTGGGGAGGCGAATGTGGATGAAATTTGGGATCCGGTCGCAGAATGCGAGGAAGGTGCGATCGCGGGGGTCTATTTTATGGTTTGGGCAAGAACCAACTTTAAAGGCAAATCACCGGCCCAATTTTATGGAAGGGTCAGGCCCAGGTTTCAATGTTTCACGGCTGAGAAATGAAGTCCCCATGTATCAGGGCATCCATCTACCGCAGGCCGACCGCGAGTCCAAGCACCAGACGGCACCAGAGGGAAACACGCCCAAAGGCTTGACTTCAAGACGCTGCGGGCGAGGGCGTCAGCATGAATTGAGGAGCGGGGCTGAGTGCCATGCCATTTGATTACGGAGTAACCGCCCATCTTACCTGGTCCATTTCAGTTTTTACGCCAACAGCAAGCCAACGCCGCCCGGGCTCATCAGTGGCGCGTCCATCTGAAGTCAAGTCCCATTCAGCCTGTCAGAGCCTTTCCACCATCCGGAACCTTGGGCTGCCGATCCAGCACAGGCAGAAAGTAGGTGGCTTGTGACCAGCCAAGGCTCACCCAACCATGTCACCCTGGTGAAGTCCGGTGGCGGATGCTAGTGCCATTTTCATCTTGTCGCAAATTGAGCCATGCCATTGCTCAACGGCTGCCCGGGTGCACTTCTGCCGAGCACAGCCCGTCCGGCATGGACCATGATGGGCCGTGAAAACGTCGTCAAGTGTTTGCTCTTTCGGCATGACGGGACAGAAAACCCGGAGGTGCCATTCGGTCATCACTGAATCTGACGGACTGCCCGCCGACGACGTAGGTGGATTTGGTTCCTGGCAAAGAATGAATGCCACCGGCTAGTTCCATTTCCGGGCGTCGCCCAAGGGCAGGGACAAGGCGCTCATGATTGTCTGATGTGGGGAACAGCATACAGTTGATTGCGATGATGATTTGGCAGAGTCTTGTGGTCGGCATTGAATACTTGACTCGACTGGAGAATCTATCTCCCTTGCCGAGCAGACTGCTCACGAGCCAGTTACCACCCAGATGTTTATATACACAGAATGCTGATCCCTCGTCAGATTAAACGTTCTACAACTCTTTGATGTCAAGCTACCGACATATCCTTTACTTGCTTTCCTCCAATCCCTTGCTACCAAAGTCCTGGCTTTCGTCTCTGCCCTCCCCAGCCTCCGTGGCCGCGCTACCATCACTCACCCCCATGATGGTAACTTGGGGAGCGTATGCCACGCTCTCGTTCTCCCGTCGCTTGGGGGGGATAAAAATGTCAAATGCTCGTGGGAAGATGAGGCCCACCACCACAATGACCATTATCACATGTGCGACTGCGAATGCAAAGATGTGCAGAGGGTCCATCCGCAATTTGTAGAAAGCTGGATATGCGAAAGACATGATGATGGAAAGGATAGGACATGATATGTAGCGAATGACGGGGGCCCAGAAGACGGGAATTCTCCAGTTCTTCCCGGTTGCTATGACCGCGTTGAGGTCGCGCGTAAGTTGATTGCCCTGTATTTCAAGCATGTCATTAGAGAGTTATAAGGAGAAGCGGCGAAACATGAAATTGGCAAAGAACAAAAGCCTACCGAATAAAAAGCAACCCACCAAAACCTGCTTAGCCATTTGCTCTTGCCCCAGAACACTGGAGGAACAGAGTCGGGAGTCTTTGCAACAAGGACAGAAACCACCGCGCCGACAATGAAGAGACCGAATCCTACACCGGCTCCGGCAACTGGGCTTACAGAGTGGCCAACGGCAACGCCAAGCACCATGGCCATGAGGTAGCAACCTGTATATACCAAAAACGCCGCCCAGCCGACCTGTTTATACACATCCCTGTGTCTATATAGCGTGGTGCACACCATGCCCTCACACCAGGCAACAAACAGGAGTGAAAGATTGTTGATCCAAGTGTCCATGGCGTCTAAAAGATAGAAGCCAAAGGAAGAGCAGTACATTAGAGACAAGAGGAAGGAAATGACAATAACAGCGGTGGAGATGACAATTCGAGGAAACCTTTTACTCAGGTCCGAGTCACAGAGCAGCGTGACCATGGACTCGGTGAGGGCAAAGGCCGAGCTCAAGCCCAGAAACGCCAGAGTCAAGAAGAACAAGACTGCCCAGACATTGGCCCCCGGCATCTCGGCAATAGCCAGAGGATAGGTGAGGAACCCGACGGAGAAGGTGGTGAGCTGAACGTCGTCTTGGGGCCGGAGGCCCAAGAAGCCGACGATTCCAAACACGGCAAAACCTGCCAGTATCTCGTACATAGAGTTGCAGAGGGAGATGATGACGGCGTCCTGGACGGCGTTGGAGTAGCGGCTGTTGTAGGACGCATAGGCCGTGAAGTAGCCGAAGCCGACGCCGATAGAGAAGAAGATTTGCCCGCAGGCCGCCTGCCATATCTGCCCGCCGGCCAGCTTGTCGCCGTGCCACTCGGCAAAGTACAGCCTCACGCCGTCTATGGCGTTGGGCAGCGACAGCGAGCGGCCCATGAGCACAAACATCATCACCACGGGCAGGCCCATGGTGAAGTAGACGGCGCGGCCCGTCACGCCGACGCCCTTGAACAGGCAGAGATACACGGCCAGCCACATGAACGCGCACCAGCCCACTGTCTCTCCGACGAACCCAGTCCCCGGGTACTGGGTGTAGGATGTGACTGTGCCACCGCTGGTTGTGCCGGGAACGGGAGCCGCGTTGGCAATGACGTCTTGCGTGTAGAACTCGTTGCCGCGGCCTGTCCATGGCAGCGGGCTCTGGAAGGAGGAGCGAAAGTACCGCATTACCCAGCTCAGGATGGGCACGTAGTAGGTCGATACAATGTATCCGGTTGTGATGACGCCGAAGCCGACGCCCCGGGTGTGCTTGTTGATTGAGTTGTAGGCGATGACGGAGCCCCCGCGGTAGGCTTGCCCGATGGAGATTTCGAGCAGCAAGAGCGGTATGCCTAGGAACAAGAGGGCGAGGAAGTACGGGATGAACCACTGGACGCCGTTGTTGGCGAAGACGACGGACGGGTATCGGAGGAGGTTGCCTAGGCCGACGGCACCTCCCTAGGTGCTCAGTCAGCATTATCGAGCGTTGAAAGGGTTTCATGGTTGGAGCGTGTGTGAAGAGTTGAAAAGATTAACTGAGGGTGTGCTCACCATGGCTGCGAGCACGAATGCCGTCCTCGACGACCACACGTCACGCCCATCTTGGCCCTTTTCCGAGTCTGGCGCGAGGAACTTGAAGATGCTCTTTAATTTACTCGCCATTGTTCCTTGCAATGCGAAAGGTTCTAGAAAGACGATGGAAACATGTACGAGATAGTTACCCAGGGCGGGGAGGGTCAGATACATGTTTAAATAACGACATGGTATCCGACCTCCCGGTACGGAGTACTCGCCGGGATGTCGGCTCACGCGACCACAAGTATGGTGCTGGGATCATCCAGCCATGTTTCCATACCTCGTTTGCTTCTCTTTGACTTCTATGAAGCTAAACCATTCAGGAATGCTTCTCGAGCTGTGCCAAGCCTCGGCGGCTTAGGGAGATGACCAGCGCATTGCCAAGAGCGAGTACTGACTCGGGCAGACCTAAATGAGGTTTCTTGGCCGTTGCCTTCTTCATGCTCTCCATGCTCTCCCTGCTCAGTAAAATGCCCGTGGTTTCCCCATACCCCGGATGACCTCCACGGCATCTTGGGGCTCATGTACCGCATGGTGTTTACTGCCTTGAATCGAACGATCGTGACTTGGTACCATTCAAAATGGGTACGCGGGCAAACACCGCGCACTTATATAGACAGGGTGTCTCGTGATTTTTGCAGCATCCTGGTTCACAGACTCCATCCATCACTAGGGTGCCTGCGTATCTATTATACTAGAGCTCGCTGGCTTATTTGCTCTCGGGCGCTATATAGACAAGCTTGGGATATGGAGAAAAGGCAGCAAAGCAGACGTATGACGCTCGATAGAGATCGCTTACATGGCCAAGGCGAGCCAAGACAACAGTAAAACGCTTGACATCTTGGTATGGAGATGGGTGGGCGCGTATCACGAATGGCATGGAGAGCCAAGCTTTCCCCCAACTCTATCCCCTCTATTCCGCGGCAGTTTTGGAGAAGTCATCTACAGGGATTAACGCCATAGATTGACACAGCCATCGCCGCCAAGAGCCCGCTATAACAGAAGGGTCAACGGTTTGAGAACAGGAAAGCTTTTGAGTCGTTCCAGAATTATGTGAAGGGAGAGTTGTGATTAAGAGAAATAACAACAATTTGGACCAACGGAAGTTCCTCCACTTTTTTTTGTAACTGGTAAGCAACACGATAAGATACATTTGAGAAATTTCCACCGCATAAACGGGTGGCAAGGGGGGGATTAAGTTCAGAACGGTGTTAAAAACAAAAGTAGCAACAATCTGGTTAATCTCATATCTCCAGCGTTTTACCCTTCATCTGGTCAGCTGAGTACTATCCCAGAATTGACCTTTGATTTGTGGAGCAGAAAGATCCAGCAATATCGGTTCCAGCTTATAAGTGTGTCCTTTTGGTCCTGGTATTAAAGTACTCCAAGTTACAGCGATAGATATCTCTGCCCGGCCCTTAAGCTCCCCGGCACAGCCCTATAGCCGAATTAGTTCTACTTCTTTGCTAGTAGATCTGAAGTAGTTACAGACCTACCGACTAGCACAAATTGCCGGTTGGTTCTTGATCAATGAAAGAGTGACTGTTGCAGATTGAACTGCTCGAAGGCATAGATAATTAGAAGGGGTTTCTTTGCAGTCATTTTCGTTTTCCTATCCCCTGCTATCCGCCAAGGGGTAGTTTGGCGGCCTTTTCTTCTTGATCTCCGCCACGATGTCGCACCGAGTATTGTCAATACGGCCTTTTCTTATTCCCCCTGGTTTGTTGACGCACAGGTAGCCGTCCTCGACATACAAGCTTATTTGGCGATTGAAGCTTTCTCTAAGAAGAGCTTCGTACATCAATGGCGCCTTTGGCCCACCTAGAAGGGTATTGTAAAACTCTTCGTGTCTCCAGAGTAGTGAGTCTGCTTGAAAAGTGACTTCCAAGTCATCTAGCCAGCAAGTCAGCACCTGGAAAACTTCATTTGGTAACTTTTTTAATCCCCTAAAGCCGTCAATAAGACTAAATTTTGAATCACGCTGCCATTTTGTAGACTTTAATGTTGCCACCGGTAGGGACTGGTCCATTTCCTTGTGCGAGAGTAAAATTATAATAGCAGAAACTCTCGTGAATTCATCCTTGTCTTCCAGCAGATCTGTTAATATTTGCAGAATCGATGTAGGCAAATTTGGCTGGCGTTCTAAGCACCTGCAAACATCCATCCGCACGATATACGAAGCTTTAAGACCTGTTGCAATCACGCCCAGAAGATTGACATCCACAACATCGGCGGCAAAAAGGCCTTCTTGAGAGAAAAATCGGATTGCCTCATTTGATTCTCGTTGGCTCAGCCGCTTGTTCATGGTTAAATCTGCTACTTTATTTATGAGCTCGTTCAATGCCTTTGCGCTTAGTCCCCAACGGGAGAAAAGCCCCAGGGACTCGAAGGCAGCTTCCCGAACCTCTCTATTAGCATCCACAAGCCCTTCTGATATGAGCTGTTGGGCCTCTTGGGATAATTTTCGATAACATAATACTTCGATAGCGGCCGCTCGAAATTTTGCGTTTCCACTTCTAGCCATTTCCACTATTTTTCTTTGAATGTATTCCGGTATTTCGGGATGATATCTTTTGAGGTAGATCACAGCAGCGTCCTTCAGTTCCTCTGCATCGCTTAGCTGTGTAGCTACCATTAGCAAGATTCTACCCGAGTAGAGAACATGAGGTAACTGTTGCATGACCTCCAAGCGAAATCTTGCCTCTTCCTGAACAAAAAGAGCTTCTAATTTCTTGAAGACATCGTCTGCTAAATTAGATCGACTGGCAAGAGCTATTGCGGCGGCCTTTCGTACAAGGACATCCTCGTCGCCGAGCCGCGTTGCCATTTCTTGTAGGATGTTGTCTGCTAAGCTTGATTGATTATCCAATATGTGAATCACACTTCTCCGTACCTCTGCCGCATCATCCCTCAGCCGTAATGATATCGCTTGCAAGGTTGTAGAGGAGAGCTTTGCAGGAGATTTCAACGCCTCGATTGCAACCCTTTGTATGTCCACATTCTCGTTTTTCAGTAGGATTTTTAATATCTGCTGAATATTATCCGGCCATTCCAGTTTCCTAGAAACGTCCATGGCAGCAATGCTGCGCTTTCCTTTAGTAAAACACCACGTTTCTAATTCATGCTTAAGCTCGTCAGGTAGGCTAAGTTGTTTCGTTATAGATATGATACGTTTAGCGGCTTCATTCATCTTGTGTAAGTTTATGAGCCGTGTTACTAGTACTTTCCGTTGTTGCGTCCTAAGCACTGCCATCACGATGTCTCGTATACGCGAATCAAAGTCTGGATCTGTAACCCACGCCGTCCACTTCTCTATCACCCAGTCAGGTAGAGAAAGATTACGGATTAAAAATCTGGCAGCAGAATATCGCAAGTCTTCAGTTTCTGTTGGGTTCTCGACGGTCTCAACTGCCTCCCACAGGACATCTTCTGTGATCTGCCGATAATCATGGGGGGGAGCCCTCCAAAAGAGTTTTCGTATATCAGGAGGACCCTTCAGCGAAATGTCCCGCCGGACACGCACAGGAGTCTCTGCTTCGAAGACCAAATCTGTGTCGCCCGTGTAGTCTAATCCGAATATCAACCAGTTGCCTAGTCTCTCTTCTAGGCGCTTTCGAGTGTCTCGAAAGTCAAACATACTTGTATTACAAATAGTGCGGCCCTGCAAGTCGCTTGATATCTCACTCAAGCAAGGCATGACTAGTCGCTGGTGTGTTGGACCCAAAAGATCCAATGGTTCTTCCTCCACCATGTCGATAAATTGCTGTGCCTGGCCGTCTGCATCAAGTAAACCAGCAACAAAACGCCAGAAGATATCGTAGCGAGCAGTATACTTATTCTTTCGTAGAAACACTGCGGGGAGGATTTGCGTTGTATTCTCAGTATCGAGTGAAAGTACCTGAAGAGGCCCTTCTCTCTCTTTCCACTTCCGTACAAAATATCGAGCTGCAAAGTACTCTTGGAAAGTCAGATGCAAAAAGTGGTAAGACTGGTCCGCTGGATCCGATGAAAGACCTGGCGTTCGCAGAAAGGACAACGATGGCAACGTTTTATCCAGCATCAACTTTCCCCCTAACTCGACTGATATGCAGCCCAACTGTTGACGCGTAAAGTGTATTTCATCGTAGTATAGCCCAGTGAATGCAAGACACTCAAGAAAACGCAGCTCATTGCCAATAAAATTCTCAATTTCTCTTCCTATTGCGCATTTGATTTGCTCTGCGCTTATCGGCTGGTCATCATGTTTCTTGCTCAATCTTTCGACGTCCTTTCTCCACAATTTTAGTTCGATAGCTTGGTATAGGCCGGTCATAGTATTTAGTACATGTCCATCTATCGTATCGCTCCATGTAAGGCAAAGAGCATCCAGTAGAATTGGGATGCGAATAAGACCCTGGACAAGTCGGTGCTTCTGAAGGAAGCTCTGAATATCGTTCACTGTATTTGGCGTGTTGCCTTTGTTGCCTTCGTCGTTTCTTGGATCAGTAAAGGCCATTTTGATGTACTCGTCTACCTGTCTCGGGTAGAAGCCTATCGTTTCCAATTCTAAATCAAGCTTCCGGAGCTCTTGGGGAAAGCTGACGCTTGGACGGGCTGTTATGATAACGTTGGGCCGATTTAATAGCCACCTGAGAGTCTTTCCCAACTCATCATCACCTGCTAGAAAATTGGATACTTCATCCAAGCCATCAAGAAGAAACAAAGTTTTGTCACTCTCGGCGGCCACTGCATTTAACAGTGTTCCAGCAGAGTCCAGGTCACTGTCCGAAGAAAAAAACTCCCGATTAAATAGAGCTCTCATGTTGTATCCATCCGTGTCGTGTCTGCCCTTCAGATTTCGCAATGGCACCCAAATGACGCGTTGGAACAAGTTTCTCCATTCGCTCAAAGAGCCATTAATAAACTCATGGACAATTTTTTTGCATAGTGTGGTTTTACCAACTCCAGCACGTCCGCGAATCAATATTCTTCTGGATAGTTTTAAATCTTTTGGTCCTTGACAGTGCTTGAAGATTGTTGATAGCTCGATTTGAAGGTGCTCTGCCGGAGTCTCAACCCTCTGGCGGGCAAAGAGAGAAGGCACGTGCCGATCATTGGTGGTATCGTAGATATCGCTACCTTTTCCCAAAATAGCAAGATTAATATAACACTTTTCCATCGGCAACCTCTGCCCAGAGAGCCTTTCGATATTGAGGCGTCGCCCTCCCTCGCTTCGATATTGTTCGATAATTTGCCTGTCGACTCGATCTAGTGGCGTCTCCGTATTACGAATACTAGTCAAAATCTTCTGAATCTCTCCGGAAACCTGCATGTAGTCTGGACATTTAGGTTTGTTGAACTTGTTCATGCGGCCGTGAGGTCGTTTGAGCCGTTGACCCTCGAAAGTCCAACCAGCTGTTGCTGAGTTCTCATCGACCAACTGTCTAACTGTTAGTTGTCGCACAACACAGGAACAGGTGGGAAACCTTCAGGTTTCAAAATGTTTGACACTTGCCTGCTTGGGTCTGTAGAAGTAGAATCCAAAAAGCCAACAAAGAAAGGCAACAAGCAGCCACGGGAGGATTGAAAGCCATCTCGTGGCAAAAAATGCATTCGTGGGTGGACTAGTTAACGCGAGAAACCTGTATGCTACTTCTCTTGTTATTGGCAACAAGATCAATACTGACCCCCAAAGCGCAAATGCCCGCTTAGAGAACAGCCAAGCCATGTAAATTTTGCTGAAAAGGCTGATTCCTTCAGCTTCCCAGAAGGCACAGACTTCATAGCACTCTCTTGATTTTATGTCAATGAATCGTTTCAACAATTCTTTGGCGTTGGATTTTGGTTCGTTCACGTAGTCGATGAGGTTTGTTAACGCCTGATCTCGAAACAATGCTACGGCTTTTAAAGCAGCATCAGGTACATCCTTGAAGGAAGTGCCTTTGAATGGCGTTGCAAGAAATACGATTCCTCGCGTCGCTTTTATCAATGTCTTTTCTCGGCATGTGTCGTCAATTTCGAGGGCTTTTATTAAAATAATGCCTCCAAAGCAAGAAGCGATAAAGAGGACTGGGTTTGCAGCCGCGCCGCGTTCTCGTTGCTCCAGGTGATGTCTCATAATGCGAAGGAAGCTCTGGGCGGACTCTTCGAGATTGGTAGGGGTAGACTTTTGGAACATTTCGGCCTCCCAGTTGCAAACGAAGATCCGTGCGTTGCCAACGTTGTGTGGGAGCATGTCCTCCTGCTCCAGCCAGTTAACATTGTTTTTCGGGTGACAACGGTCCCTCCATGTCCACGTTTCTGGGGCTTTCGTATCTAGGCCATGGATCGCGATAATGTCAATGTCGGTCTCGATGTTACTATCGGGTGAAGGGTGAATCTGGGTAAGGCGAGCGTCTTTCCTGGAAGCCATTTGGATGTTTCCGTTGTCTCCTAGCAAAAATGAGGGATTCTGCTTTGATCATGTAGACGTAGAAGCGCATAAAGGATTGTCTAATGAAGCGTGTAATAGCGATGAGTAGCGAGCTATAGGGAGCCAGGTTCCTCGGAGGCAAATAATCATAACAACATTCATGATGGGACGAAGGCGTGCCCGAAAGATTAGTCACTCGTTAGGCATCCAACTTCGACCACCAATGAGCGCGTTGTTTTGAGACAGCTGATGCCCAATGTGACACTGCATATGCCACGCTTACTTCCCCTCAGTCGCGGTGTCACACAGTGAAGGCCTGTACAAAGGTATCGGACCACAAGGGTTACACAATAACAAAGAACACGAGAGGCCGTAAACAGACCTTGAGCGAGCGCTGCCTCGGCCGAAAGCCACTAGCCCTGACCGACTTCTTGTATTTATAGAGACCTCCGGTCCCTTATGACCTCTTAGAAAACCAAGGACTTTTGATACGTCATAGTCGATTATTAAACTGATACTTGAAACGGACGTTCCGAGCCCAGTTATCCTGCCCTTGTCACACGTGGAGGAATAGGTGGAGAGGAATAGGTTAATATTCCTCCACATACGAAATAATAATTACCTACACGGTGATTCTTTCCAGACAAAGGAGTAATTCTTTTCCATATTACAAAAACGGAAGGATGTCCGGAGATATACCCGGCCAAGACTTTCATATAACACGACAATACGAACTGATCTTTGGGCTTAGCCATAATTACACGAGAGCTATAATCGCGAGGTTTATTATTATTTTATATATATAAAAACCTTTTAATATAAGAAACCAAAAAAAGCCAAGAGTTTTAATACTAGAGGCTCTTATTAGATAAATTAAGTTATTACCCTAAAACTCGTGATCCCAGCCCTCGACAAAGACTAGGGGTCTTACTGACAACTGTTGGAATTATTATCAGCAATAAGCACAGTGGATTTTGGCACATTAATTGAGCAAAGTAGTGGTATTTGACATGTCAATCTGGTGATCTAGAATGAAGGCCCTGAAAATCCGGAAACTGGCCCCTTTTATACCTTGCTGGAACCCCTTGTTACACGGAAATGTTAAAGGTTACACAAGGGCTACAGTCACGAGACCTAGGGCAAAGTCCCTCACCAACTTCTTGTATAAATAGACGGCTTTAGTCCCTCAAGGCCTTAAGGAAAACCAAGGACCTTTGATACCAAAAACTGTTATTAGTTGAATTGAGCTAAATTGCTCCAAGCCCTCTTTCCGAGCCCTTGTCACACCCCTGAAGACCCCTGTCATGACCCTCATCCTATCCCTAACCTTGAACCCTAGAAAGAGAAACCATCATGACCCTTGGACCGTCAATTATCGCCTGTTCGACTCAACAACAGGACGATACGGACCGATCTTTGAGCCTGACAGGAGTTACACGAGAGCTATAGTCGCGAGGCTTACTATTATTAAATATAAATAAAAGCCCTGTAATATAAGGAGCCCAAGAAAAACCAAGGATCTTTGATACTGGAAGCTGTTGTTAGATTACAAAGTGGTGAAGGCCGATACCCTAAGTTATATATGATAATTATAGCTGTTACGGTAACAATCTGTAGGCGTCTACAATTTTTGCCCTGTGGTTTAATTGGAGTAAATTGACTCAACTCGAATAGCCACTTGGACGCTTGGCAATTCTTATGTTTCACCCAGCTAACTTTTTATAAACGATGCTAAATTTGTATGTACAATTTACGGTGCATGATGCAGCACATGGCAGTTTTTTCTGGTTTGGGTACTACCAGGCGCATGGTGGTAATTGCATTGTCCTATACTTGATGTTTGTGCGAGCATTTGGATAAGTTGAAAATTACAACTTAATAATAAGCGTTTGAAACACCTTTCCTCCTTCGTATCCTCTGCCGTAATGTATTGTAATCAAGGCCAGTGAGGTATTTATCGCTTCTTTTCTAGGCTGTTTACTCGTAGACCTCCAAACGTGTCTCTGGAGAATATATTGACGCCGTTGGGGAACGAGATTCGTCAAAGCCAAGGTGTTGCACGGAAAAGGCCCAACAGCTTCGAATTCCAACAAAGGGGCTTCACCGACAAATGACATCTGGTTACACAGCCTAAGCACATGACTGGGCAAGAGCCCTAGGCACAGGCGCTCCCTTCATATATATATAGTGGTCAACTGTGCTTCTCTTCGTTTTAAAAACCAAGGACCTTTGGCACCCTTTGAGATTATCTTGAAAATTGAGTCTTTGCTCCAAGCCTTCTACGTTGAACCCTTGTCACACAAGATGGGTAAGCAGAGCGCCCGATAATGAAATGACCAAAGACAAAGCACACACAAGAGAGCCAAGATGACCATCAAAAGCACTCGACTAGCTTGTTGCCAAGCTATCTCCCAGCGCCAGATTAAAAGCATTGCATTACTCAGAATCTAAGCCGTCTTGGGACATTATTGCCAAGAGTTATACCCCAAAATCATGGCAGAACGAGACCAAGCACCAACACAGCGATTCATCTAAACGTGTGTCGGTCTTCTCGGGTTTGACCAAACTTGCATAGTTCTCGGAGACTATTTGCCGTCGCTTGATCCACGTGTTGACAAGTCCTCGTACGATCGAAAGGGTCTATCTGACTCTAGAAACACGCTAGAAGCTCAGATTGTAAAGTAGTCGAGACAGCATGGGAGGCTTTATGGCCCACATTCCCAGCGCGGTATGTAATTCAAGTGGCTGAAAACTGCAGGACCCGCCGCGGTCCGTCGCATCGTTGGCCAGTTTAAAAAGCATGCTAACGGGGTAAAGTTACTGGTACTTGTGGTTTTGCCTCTCAGACTTCCAAGTTTCTTCAAGTTTTGTGGCGGAAGCTTTTGGCCATGATAAGGAGAAGTGAGTGTAGCCTTTCCTATCAAGCACGATAGAACGGCAAAGGGCATCTCGCAGAGACATTGATAAAGCTAGTTTATTACAAGCCAATCCTTACGTCGTCGTCGTAGTCGCTACTTCGACCTGTGCCAAGATGGGTTTGCCATATCATTCTACTAGATCCGAGGCTATTATGCGTCTCGAGAACCATCTCAACGGCACCAATCTCCGTACCCCGGATTTTCGCTCCAAGCAAATGCGGAGACAGTCCGTAATGACCTGGAGCTATCGACTGTAGCCGGCGTCATGAACAGCTCGTCGTGGTCGATATCCGGCTTGCCCGTTCCACCACTTCCACGTGTGGCGCAACCCCTCAAGCTCCCCAATACGTCCCGGCCAGTCTCACGGGACCATCAGCCGCATCCTAGTGGCGAGCGAGTCAAACGGCTGCTCTCGTGCTCTCCATCCATCCATGTGGATGTGGAACCACGTTGACGACTTGAGGCCACCAAGCACTAACCCGGACTTCCTACGCCCCGCAAAACGCCTTGCAGAAGAGCCACAGTCGGGATTGGTGTTCCTTATCGTAAAGGGTTTCTGGGGCTCGTGGATTTTGTTCGTGGCGAGCAGTCTGGAGAAAGGAGATTCGCACGCGACGTACTCCGTGACAAAGTTCGTCCCAGAAACCCCATCCGTAAAGACATTCGGCTTCGCAGACGAAAACGGCACCTCCTCTCATGCACCATCTCCCACGATGAGGGCTGTGCCCATCATCCGCAGCAGGACCGGCTGCTTCACCTGCCGGCGCCGCAAGAAGAAGTGCAACGAGGAAAAGCCCGTCTGCAGCGGGTGCAAGCGAAACAAGCTGGAGTGCACCTGGCCGGCTGAGCTGCCGGCTCGGGAGCAAGGACAAGGACAGCCTCGTGGCCGGGAGAGAGCTGCGTCGACGACGTCAAAACCTGCCGCTTCTGCTACGGCGGCAACGCCTGTCCCGCGCTCGCCCAGGCCGGACGACGTACAATCACCAGTGAGCCCGGCCTTGCAGCGGCTACAGCTGACGGCGTCTCCGCGGCACGGGAGCATTGGATCGGAGGGTGTGTTGCCGAATGATGCCGAGAGCTCGGCTGCGCGACGATATTCCGATGGATCGTCGGACGGGTCTTCGTCCAGGGCCGGCGGCGACAGCATCCGAAACGGCGACGAGATGCCGGACGAGTTGGACGAGGCAGTGTCTCCGGCATCCCCATTGTCGTCGTTTGGGAGTCTGGTCGCCCTCGACGTGGATGCCGCCCTGCAGCAGCGGCGCATGTCGGACGTGTCTGGCCTCTCACCGTTCGCATTCGTCTCGGGCCGGGAGAGCTTCAGCGGCGACGGCCTCTATCTGCACGACAACATCCCCATGAACATGAGCCTGCTGCCGTCGCATGGCCACGACTCGTTTGAGCTGCTGAGCTACTACCTCGAGCGCACGGCGAATAGCATGGGCAACGGGTCGACCGACATCAACCCCTTTGTTGCGAAACTCATCCCTCTTGCCTTTTCCGACCCCCTGGTGTTGCATCTCATACTGGCGCAGAGCGCGGTGCATCGACAGTCGTCCAAGCAGTGCGTGTCGGGCGGCGAAGTGGCCACCCGATACTACGCAGATTCGCTGCGCATGTTTCGAAACCTCGTGGGGGAATATGTATCAGGCAAAGAAGGCACCAATCTTGTCGTGACGGTCGGCAGTCTCATTCTATGCCTGACAGAGGTACGAGTTGATGCGATCCAAGAGCCGTCACTGATTTCATTTACATGGGCTAACATGTTACTTGCAGGTTGCCCGAGGCGACGTGCGCGGCACCATATTCGACCATCTGGCGGCGTCGAAGTCGCTCCTCACAAGCCTCCTCAGCCAACCTCGACCAGAAGCCAGCGACGACCTGCCCGACTTCCTCGTCGAGTACTACATGCACATGGTGGCGTGCAGCATGATCTCCAAAGACGCGCGCGGCGCCTCGCAGCCGGCGCTGAGCCCGGCCATCGAAAACGCGGCCAAGCAGCTCCTGGACAAGAACTACACGGGCCAGCTCTGCGGGAGCTGGCTGGAGATGCTGACGCTGATACCGCAGGTGTTCCAGCTCGGGCAGAGCATGCTGCGGACGGGGGCCGCGCCGGCGTCGCCCGACGACATCATCACCTTTGGCCTGCTGCAGTCGCAGATCCTGGGCTTCGCGCCGTCCCTGCTGGCCAGCACCAGCAGCCAGCTGGCCGGGCTCGTGTTCAAGCAGGCCGCGCTGCTGTACCTCTGGAGCATCTTTGGCACGCCGCAGCAGGCGCCGGCGCGGCAGACCATGCACGGCGACCTGATGAACGGCGCCGTGCTCGAGGCCGTCGCGCTGCTGGGCCAGCTGCCGGCCTCGGAGAGGGTCAATACCAGTCTCTGCTGGCCGCTGACCGTGGTTGGGTGCTGCACGACGAGCCTGGACGTGCAGCAGGCCTTGAGGGCGCGGCTGGAGACCATGATTGACACGATTGGGCTGGGGAACATGCGGCAGACGCTGGCGCTGCTGGAGCACGTTTGGGAGCAGGACCCCGGGGATATTAGTCCGTGGACGCTGCGGGCGGTGATGCAGCGATACGAGATTTGGATATCGTTTGCGTGAGGGCTGGTAGTGTCAGTGTTGTATCGTTGCTCGTGGCACCATTGAAGCCTGAGAGCGGCATTGTCGGAGCATCATATACTCTGGTCAAAAGTGGGATGATACAGTAGGCCGTTCAAGGGCCTCGCTTGAGCAAGGAATGGAGGATGGCCGGTTCTGCGGACATGCCTACGCCCGCTCGGTTACTATCAAGACATGCCGAGCGTCAAGGACCAACGCCCAGGTGCCATTACAGGATATGCTGCTGCTCGGGGACCTGCCAGCCAGAGTCGACTTGCTAATGTAGTCAAAATCGGCGCATAACAGAGCGATTCGACTCTGGGACGTAATATCAGGAAAGCACAGATTCAAGAATGATGCAGAGGCAGACAGAGCAGCAGACACATGGAAATGTTGCCACAACATTAAACATTGAATTTACTCGCCCCAGACCGCAGAAACACGCCAGCCAACCTCATCTTCAAGCAACAGCATCCAGGAAAAAGTCCCAAATCTTACCGGCCACCAAGGTCCCGTCATGCGCATCGCCCGCCCTCCCGACAGCCTCGCCAAACATCTCCTCCCCAAAAATCCCCTGGTCCCGGCGCGCCCGCAGAATCTGCTCCATGATGAAGCCGTCAAACTCAGGGTGCGCCTGCAGCGACAAGACCGCCTTGCGCTTGTACATGCCCTGCACCGGACACCGCGCGCTGCTGCCGAGACACACGAGGCCCTCGGGCACACTGGCCACCTCGTCGCGGTGCATCTGGTGCAGGTTCTAGGCTGCGTCAGCGGTGTGTTTCTACAACACTTGCAGCAGCGGTGGACATACCAGGGACGAAGCGCCGAAGAGCTTCTGCCCGTCGGGGCTCAGGTCGACGCTCGAGACGGAGACTTCCCACCCGCCGCGGGCGACGGCCGTGGTGGCCCCCAGCGCGCGGGCAATGACTTGGTGGCCGAAGCAGATGCCTACGACGGGGGTGCGCGAGGTGTTTAGCACGTCGCGAATGTAGGACACCAGCTGGACGATCCAGGCATCGTCGGCAAAGGCCGTGTGCTCTGCGGCGAGTTAGCTGGTGTTTGTGTTAGTCGGGGATGGCGAGGGACGCAACTGCTTCCGGTGATGAGGATGCCGTCGACGTCCCCTGTCGAGGGGTACGTGTGCTGCCGGACGACGTCGTACTTGAGCAGGCGGAAGTCGACGCTCGTTCCCTTGGAAAGCAGGGTCTCGAAGATGGCGCCGTACGAGCCGCGTTCCTTTTCGACGCTGGGGACGGGCGTGTCGCACTCGAGGACGGCGAGTCGGAACGGCATGTTGTGAGTGTGTGGTGGGTGAATTGCAAGAAGTCGGGTTTGGGTTGGTTGGACAGACGACGGCTAGGCTGTGTACTTGTAGTTGATTAGTGCATGTGGTTATATAAGTGCTTGTGCCGTGTAGATGCGTTGACGGCAACGCGCCCTTGGACTTGACATCTGGACCCGATACCGCTTCCAACGGCGCCGCCCGCGTGAGCTGAGCCGGTGGCGGCAACGGATGTGATTGGGCTGGACGGACTGGATCCGACATGTAGGCGCGGTCCGTTGCAGGAGCCGCGAAGCCACCAGACTGAAGGGGCATGTCCATGTTGAGTCACCTTGACTAAATGTAAATAAATCTATGCTCGCCGCAGGCGGAAGCCCGCTGCAGGCGGCCCCCGGCAGGGCCCCCGGAGGGAAATTAAAAAGAAAGTTGATGTTGATATTGATGTCTGGTCACTGGTGGCGTTTGGGTTGTTTCTGGTTGGCCCCGGCTGCGTGTAAGTGAACAGCAAGTCATAACACACCGCTTGTCTACAAAGTCATCGGCTCTCAAACGGTAGTATTTGAACACAAGTACACAAGAATATATACACCAGTGCGCGGCACAATCTGACGGCACCCAAGAAAAAAAGGCCTCCATCCCCACCAAGCAAGTATCCGCCCAGCAGAACAGCCGACATCTAGCAAGCGCTCGCATCAACATCCGTCGGGACAGCCGTGTCATTGGCCAGAATGGCCTTGGCCTCCTGGGCATACGTCCGCCCATCATGCACATTGGCGTCCGAGAAGCCCGCCGCCCACATCATGACGCCGCCAAACGCGGGATCGCTGCTATACCGGCCAACGAGGGCCGCCAGCTTCCCCGGCTCGAGGTAGTACCTGGCGCCGGAGGACGTGCCCGTCGCGCCGAGCGGCGAGGCCGGCACGCCAATGAAGATCTTGGCATTGGCCGACGGCGTCCCGGCCACGTTGCTCTTCCAGTCGGCAAAGTTGATGGCCCCGTCGACCGAGCACCCCGGGTTATTGTAGAACTGCACCCACAGGTAGTCGAACCGCGCCCTGGTAATAATCTCGTTCATGTTGGGCTCCGGGATCGGGCACTGCGGCGCCCCCGTGACGAGGTACGCGCGCCCCGGGTCCGAGGCAAAGTTGGCCCGCAGCCGCGCAATCATGGACGGGTAGAAGCCGTTGCCGGCGTTGCTCTCAATGTCAAAGTCCCACCCGTCGACCGAGGTGTTGCCAAAGGGGCGCGGGACGGCAGCGTTGGAGCCGCCGCCGGGCTTGCCGTACGCGTCCCAGAGGTTCTGGCCGATGGCTTCGGCTTCCTGCTGCGAGGTGAGCGAGTAGGCGCCCGAGGCGCCGCCCAGGGAGAGCAGCACCTTGACGCCGTTGGCTCGGCAGGTGTCGATGGCCTTGGCGAGGGCGTCGCAGTTTTGGCCCTCGCCCGAGGGGGCGATGTAGCACGACTGGCCGATGGTCCCGGAGGGGATCGTGTGCCCGTTGCCGTACTGGTAGAGGAAGGCGAGGACGACGATGTCGATGCCGGCCGAGGGGGTGCAGTACGCTGCGAGGTCGTTGTTCTCGACGACGCCGCCGCCGTTTTGGCCCCAGTAGACGACGTTCTGGGCGCCTGGGGCGCGAGGTGCGCGCGGTGCGAGCGGTGCCGCAAGACTGGTGCTGGCCAGCAGCGCAAGGCTTGCGAGGGTGCTGAAGGAGGGCATCGTGATGGTGGTGTTGGTCAAGATCAACTTGTGGATGTAGAAGAGGAGCTATGTAACGCTTGGTAATATGTACAATGAAGGGAATTTAGAAGTTGGTAAAGGAAGGGACGAGACCCATCAAGGATCTCTGGTTGTGTGTTTTGCGCGAAAACAAGTCGAAGGGCTTGCACATCTCCAACTCGGGATGAGGCGGCCTGCCCAATTTATATGTACGGGTGTCTCTTGACCTGGTCTCTGGAAGCGCCTGGTTCAAGACTCAGGGGTCATGAGCCCTTCCAGATCCTCCGCATGATGCCTCGAGTAAGAGTGTTACAGGTCAACGCTGTGCTCATATCCAAAGGCCTGTCGAATCGGCCCTTGTCCGGTTGGCCCCCTACAGCGTCCCGTCGAGGCGGGCATCATGACGAAACAAGGAGGATCGCGTTTCCCCCAAGGCCAGTTGTGGCGGCCGTCGCCCCCCAACGTCGTTTCTTTTTTGTCGTATGATGCCGGGGGGGAATCCTTGCGAATAGATCGAGTCCGGGATAGCTCAAAGGGCTCGATACTATCAGTTCCTGCTGGCATTATTTGCGGCTTCTGGTGTATTTGGGTCATTCTTACGGCCTTGCTCCTGCAGCAAATAGCCATGTTCCTCCACATTATCTGAGCTTGGTTCGCAACTGGCATTGATGCCTGATTAGGCAAAAGGCTAGCTGCTTCAGTATATTGGCCAGCGGCAGCAGTCGCCCTTTGGGCAGCCATCCTCGCGGCCCTTGAGACTGGCCCGTCGTCTTCCATATTCGCAGCTCAGCCATGGCTATTGGCGAGGACCGAAGCCTTTTCTCGCGTCAGGAGAACAAATGCGCCCCCATCTCTCATCGTGCAGATGACAGTCTCGAGCTCGAGCAGTAGGACATCGTCGCAGCTCAGCAGGCGCCAGAAATCACAGGAAGCACTCGCGTAGGAATCAAACTCCGCCCATTCAAAGCCTCGCCTTGGCGTTGTGATGCGGAGAGGTGAACGGCAGGAAACCGCCGGCAACGTTCCCGGCCAGGGTCAAATCCATGACACCCAGTCCTGCATCCTGCACGCCCCGTTGACTGTGCCGGTTTCCGGCCACCACGACCAGGGGCAGGTCCTGCATGTTTGGATGCAGCACCTTCTTGGGCGCTCGAACGAGGTCCAAGTCTTTCAACACTGTGCTCCCATTGCATGTCTGGCGGCGCTTGCTGAGACGCTGTCGGTCATGGTGCCTGGGTCCCGTGGGACAATATGCCGTGCACCCGGCCCCCAGCCACGTCAGAGCTGTCAAAAGGCTGCACATGTGTGCTCACGGGGTAGCCACTTCAACAGAGATTTACGGATGTAAAGTTGACGAGGGCCGCCGTTGCCTCGTCCGACTCGCTGGGTGGTTGTAGTGGCCCCTGATGGCACCTCGTGCCGAGATGCAGGTTCTGAAACACGGCCTTGTTCCTTGCAAGATCTGCGGCCTGTATCGTGCCGGCCGACATTGGATGAACGCTGTCAATTCAGTCGTCTGGGATGATCTGGGTTCGCCCAGAGCAACAAGGCATGTGCGAAAATGTATCCCGCGAGGGCATGTACGGTAAGAGGCGGAATATAGTTCGCCAGACCGGTACCTGGCTATCGGGTATGCTATCAATACTATACTACCAGACATGTATTGATGGTATCAATAGTACTGTATACTTGGCGGCGGGTAGATATTCCGCCAGACTGTTACATCCGCGCTTGGGAACGCAGCATCGGACGGCCTTGTATAACCAAACACTGGCCATGTTCCCTGTTCACGACTCTTGCATGGGGACTCGATGCGGCGTTGATCTAGCATGTTGCCGTGCGGTCTCGGTTACATTGGGATTGCCGACGGGCCGGCATGTAACCAAGACGACGGCGTGCACGATTACGTCCACGGTACGTTAGATTACATTCAGTTGTACTCCGTACTGCACTTGGCGTGGGTTGAGTTGCACAGGCTCGCGCGGGTGGTATTCGATACAAGGTCGGCAAACATTGAATATCGGCCAGCTAGAGTTGCTCCTCCCAGCACAGCACTGAGGACACCGTTATAACGTTGCGAATGATGCTCTGCTTCCACTTTTCTCTGTTCAGACAATGGGCTTTGCATGACTTGTCAATGCCTACAAATGTAGCTGTCTGTGTTTTGCACCTGCTCGCCGCCACGGTAATAAACTCTCACGACTCAGTCACCATAGACTTGTCACTCTTAATCAATGTCACAAACTCATAGTCGGGCCTCATCCACTGCTTTCATTCCAAATCTGCCAGATACATGAACCGAATAATGTAGGGTAGTCGAGCCTCGTTTGCCAGTCTAGTCGCACCCACAATCATCATGTCCATCGAGAACCAGTCTACTCCCACTTGGCCTTGTTCTCCTCCACAAACGCCTTCCACGTAGTCGGCTTATCCCGCCCCAAGAGCTCCAAGCTGTCCTTCAGATCCGCGCCAGCATAGTACCCCGGCGCCTGCAGCAGGAGCATATTCTCCAGCAACTCCTGCGCCGCGGCCGGCGGGAAGGCCGCCTTGAACGCCTCGTGCGGCACCTCGCGGAACGCAACCTTTTTGCCCGTGACGGCCTCAAACTCAGACACGATACGCGACGGGGTGTAGTAATCCGTAGCGGCGCGAATCACCCTTCCGTCGGCGGTGCTCCTCAGCGCGGCCTTGACAAAGATGCCTATTACACGGATCAGACACAATTTTTACTCTTTTTTTTCAAGGCACACCGTCTACTCACCCGTGTCGGCGGCCGCGTCAAACAGCGGAATCTGCGCCTGGTCGGCCTTGACGCCCTCGGGCATGGCCCAGGCCAGGCTGCCGTCGTCCTGCTTCCGGATGAAGCCGAAGAAGCCGCTCATAAAGAGGCCCGGCTGGACAAAGGTCGACTGCAGGCCGCTGCCGCGGATGTACTGCTCGATCTTGGCCTTGCCGTCAAAGTGGGTGACGTGGGCGAGGCGGCCGTTGCTGGCGTCGGTGACGTTGATGAGGGACGAGAAGATGAGGTGCTTGACGCCGGCGGCCTTGGAGGCGTCGGTGACGGCCTTGCCCTGCGCGATTTCGATCTTGTCCGACATGCTCTCCCAGAAGTTGGTCACCATGAAGACGGAGTGGGCGCCTTGCACGGCGGGCGCGGCGGCCTCGGGGGACGACATGTCGGCCTGGGGAGCGGGTTAGCTGCCCGTGGGCATGGGGACTTGTGTTTCTTGAGGCGTACCTTGACCATTTCGACGCCCTTGGCCGTCAGGGCCTGCGCGGCCGGCTTGCTGACGTCGCGCGTGACGCCGCGGAGTTTGTATTCCTTGGAGAGGACGGGGTCTGCGAGGACGGCTCTGATGACGGAGCCGCCCTGGTTGCCGGTGGCGCCGAAGACAGTGAAGATTTTGGACATTTTGAATGAGTTTTGTTTTGTTGGAGATGAAAGTCTCGATGGGTTTGAGAGCTACTATGAGAGTGTTGTCGTCTGAATTGTTACAAGGTCGGTTAAGATGAGGGGTCAATGGTTGTACTGCGTGGGAAGGTATACGAGTTATGTCGGCCGTCTTTGCCCATATTTTATACTTTTCCTCAAGACGACTCCGCATGCAGAATCCCCAATCTGTAAGGCGTTGTGCAGACACGCACGTCTCGATGCCTGGTCGGAAGGCAACTCCTCCGCGAGATTCTGCCGCCTGCGACGACCCGACGGCGTCGAGGTTGGATTTGATTACACACGAATTAATCAGCCTCTGTTCCCACTGACGATGCCCGTTGACAAGCTTGGCGAGTTTGTTCCAGATCGAATTGTGGATCCTCGCTGCTCGCGCTTTATGCACGCTGCTGGCTGATGTAGCATTGATCGACTAGTTTCACGGCGGCAGAACCACATATTTTGTTCAGCCACTCGGTCTTCGGATCTCTGACGATAGCGAACAGCCAGTTGCGCGCAAGTTGGAGCCGCAAAGCAAGGAGAGTAGAGTTGGACCACGGGATGGACTGAGCTGCGAGAGTTTGTCGGCAGTCAAACGAAAGCGCATTTGTCAGATCCTGGAGTTACAGTGAGGTGCGTTGTCAGCCGGTGCCCGGATAAGATGACGTCTCGACGATACTAGTCATGTAACTCATGTTGTCGACTACAAAGTGTAATGGCATGCGAGCAAACAAAACGCAGGCCAGGGTCCGCACCAGCCTCCACACGTAGACAATAAGAGCATGCAAGACGTGGACGTATTCATCATCATTACTATCAAGAGGAGCTTGCTTGCTCAAAAGACGGATTTCCGAGACCACTTGGACTTGGCGCGCACGCGGCGGCCGTACCGGTAAAACACAAAGGGCACGGGGATCAGCAGGGCCGCGAACCCGGCGGTGATGCTGGACCCCGGGCCGACGCCGAGGTTGTGGTACAGCGGGCCGACGACGAGCGGGAAGGCGCCGGCAAAGCACGAGCGCAGAAAGGTGTTTGCGGCGACGGCCGAGGCGGCGTGGGCCTGGAACGTGTCGACGAGGTAGTTGAGCGCGGCCTGGAAGATGGTGAAGAAGCCGGCGCCGAGCATGGCGAGGCCGAGGCAGGGCGCGATCCAGGGGACGGACGGGCGCGCGGTCCAGCCGAGCAGGAACTGGCCGGCGCTGAAGAGCAGCGAGCCCAGCATCATGGGCGGCAGGCGCTTCTCGGGCACGGCGCGGTCGCCGGCGGCGTGGTAGGCGCGGTTGTACAGCGTCTGGTTGTACACGTTGAGGCCGCAGCCGAGCGCGGCGCCGGCGAGGATGCTTAGGAACGGCAGCGTCGCCACGAGCGGCCGCCACCCGCGCAGCTCGCCGAAGACGATGGGGATGGCCCCCAGCTGCATGTACAGGATGCCGTAGCAGAAGCTGGCGTAGAGCGCCATCAGGAAGCAGATGGGCGTGCAGAGGAGCTGCAGCGGCCGCAGGAGGAACTTGCGCGCCAGCTCGCCCACGCCCACGTCCCATTCCTCGAACTGCGCGTGCAGCGCCCAGTTGCCCGTGTCGTGCCGCAGCCGCCGCGCCTTGTAGACGAGCAGCTTGGGCGGGTAGCTCTCGTCGATGAAGACGAGCGCCGCGCCGAGCACCACCACCTGGAGGATGCCCGTGAGGTACTCGGTCCAGCGCCAGCCGAGGGACGGCTGCTCGACGACGGCGGCCGAGACGATGGGTCCTGCGGGGGTCAGCATGTCGAGTACCTTTATATAGAGTCTGGTCTTCAATGATGCCTCACATACCCAGCACCGGACCGCCCACGACGGCCATGGCATAGCCCGCCATGGCGATCCCCCTCCACGCCGGCGTGTACAGGTCCCCCAGCACGCCGCCCGTGTTGGTGACGGGCGCCGAGGCGAAAAACGCGCCAAAGAAGCGCGTCAGCATCAGCGTCTGCAGGTCCTTGGCCGCGGCGCTGCCGAAGCTGAAGCACACGGCGACAAACATGGGCGCCAGGACGGCGGCGCGGCGCCCGTACACCTCGCTGAGCGGCGCCCACAGCAGCGGCCCGAGCCCGAAGCCAAACAGGTACAGCGTCGTGCCCAGCGTCGCCACCTGCGTGCCCACGCCGAACTCGCGCGCAATCTGCCCCGTGCCCGCCGAGTACGCCGACGACGCCCACGTCGCCGTCATGGTCACGAGCCCGTACAGCAGCGTCGTCGACGCCTTCCTGTGCGTCGCCCAGTTGAGCGGGTGGTACGGGTCGTCGGGGCCCTCGAAGCCCACGAGCTCGGCCTCGCTCGTGCGCACGTGGGCGAGGGGGTGCGTGAAGGTCGGCGCCGGCCGCGAGCGTATCCGCGAGAGCACCGTGTCGCGGCGGGCGAGGCTGCCCGTCGCCGTGGCGCCCGACGTGTTGGACCGGATTTCGCGCAGCGTGGGCCGGTGGCCGTCGAGGTCTTCCGACTTGGCTTCGTCGTCGTCGCCGCTGTCGGCCGCCGAGTCGACGTCGTTGTCGGCGGCGGGCGGCGGCGGCGGCGGCGGCTCCGGGTCGTGCTTCTCCTTGTCCGACATGGCCGGGGCGTGGAAAGGTGCGGAATAGGCTTGTGCTTTGGACCGCTCGCGCAGGAGTGGTCGAGGCGCGCCGCCTGCGTATTTAAATGGCCGATGGACTGGGCGAAGCCGGGCCGACGATCGGCAAACCGGATCCGACGCCGGAAGACGCCGGCAGTTGAGCTACCTGTTGTGTGACTTGTGTCTCCGACGGCGTGCCCCCTTTTGGCGCGAGTGGCCAGCATTGGTTCGGCTGCTGGCCGGCTCCCTGGTTGCCCGGCTAGGATTGGCCTGGAAATGCCGCGGGAATTGCACCCGGGGTGACGTCACGATAAGGGCAGATGAGCCAATTCGCCCGGCTTTGAGGCGCAGGCTTGTCAACTAGCCTCGTTCGAGCACCCTTGCGGATGGCCATTTACCATAGTCGCCACTAATACTTTTTTTCGGCAAATCAGGAGTCGGGAATAGCAAAGACGTCTTGCTCATATTGCCGACTTGAAAGCCTCCGACGCGTGTAAGCCAAAGTCCATGGAAATCAACACCAGTCTTATCCATCAAGTCGGCCATTTCCCAGTAGAGTATCGGAAATACGAGCCAGGGCCGAGGTCTGTGTTTATGCTTGCCAGGTGCGTTGTATTTCTTTTTTTTTCCATCATTTTATTTGACATGGCCCATTAATAGATAGTCAACTGCGATGGTAAGGCGATTGGTTCGTTGGGCGACCCAACAGAGCCATATTACCCTGCAACTCTTACTCCGTCGTATTTAATGAAATTGATTATCAAGACGTAATTCATCTAGTTACCAAAAAATGGCAGACGTGACAAATTCATTCTCACCTGTCCAAGTATACAGAGGGTACCAACACATCAAAGATATGCGGCGTGGCGCGCCCATGTTCTGGTGCAACATGACCAACCGCCATTTCCAGTCCTCGTGCGCCTAGCTCCAAGTGTCCAAATCATGCAAGTTATATGGACAACATACAACTACCCACCTGTGGTGGCACATTATTTCGTCCCACTACCGCACGTCCCAGAGTGTTCGATGAGCAGCAACATGCGCAGGGGACGCAGCGCGGCCACAGCTTCAACAGGGTCCAAATCGAACATGACCAACAAGCGCTCCGACCGGCCGACGCGGGACGCCGTGACACGGACCTTTCGCGACGTCGGCGCCGAGTGCATCCTCAACACCATGGCCGTCACGTTCCCCGACCAGAACCGGATTGTGCCCTGCGACCCCTTTTGGTGCTTTATTCCCACGGAGCAGGTGGCGTGCCACTCGGTCGACCGCGGCGCCGTGCTCGTCCACGATGATAAAGACGCCTGGCTGTTTAGTTGTAGGAAGCGAAGCGGTAATAGGTATTAGAACAAGGCAAGTTAAATATATAAAAATAAAATAAAAATAATTTACTATATATATTAATAACAATAATAATTATTATTAATTATTATTTGGCCTGGTACAGCCCAATACTGTTTTAGATGTTACGCTTGCACGATACTTGTATCATGCGTGTAATTTTATTTGTTTACTGAGCGAAACAATCAAACCTTAATTATTATTAATTATAAAATTAATATCCAAGGCCCGGGACATGCAATTGATGCGAGGAGGAAGGTCATCCCTACCACCCAAAGCAGCCTATTCCTATGACCTAGTAGGCTAATCTGAACATGTTCATAGCAAAAATGCTCAGCCAGCCACTTTCACGGCATGTTCGGATACACAGCAACTTCAGCCAGCCACCTGCCTCTACGGGCAGTGAGTCTATTCGTCATGTTTGGGAAATCTCTCACGGTGTCTTAAACACATACACCGCCTTTTGCTAGGAGAACCTTTGAGCCATTACTCGACCCAGTCAGCGTCGAAAGCGCCGGTCTTGAACACGGTAGTAAGTCTTCAGATGCGACGCACTCCTATTGCCTATGCGGCATTTAAGCACACCAAACCGTTCAAACATGCAGCATCACCGCACACAAAATGTCTCATCACGTGGCCTCGTTAAAGGGGGGTTTTCCTACTCGCATACCTCGCATTTTGCTGCCGATACAACGGCCGTGTATGTTACAGAGCACGATTATATGGTACCAGACAGCTTAGATAAAGTGAGAGACACTTATTTTCTTACATGGATGACCGCTAGCAAGTCCTCCAAAGCCGGCAGAATATACTGCAAGTAAAAGAGCTCGTATAAAATTACTGGATATGTAGGGCATTATCAAATGTTTCACCGGTGTGACGTGCAGATGAATCCATTGTTGGAACTTTTTGGTTGTCCAACGCAGTAGTGTTTTACACCGGCAAACAAGTTGGCTAGGAGAACATGCACACTCTTCGGTGTGTGACGCATGTAGCAGATGGCAATAGATTCAAGTATGTATTGACCAGTCTTTCAGCGGTTCGGGGTCGCAGTGGCACAAAAGGGCCCGGATTTTCCCCGGCATGCGGGTTCCGCCACGGTATGCTTGAGCGAGGGCCCTGGGAAGGACGGATGCAGCGATATGCACGCAGCTCCTAATAGACTTGGTCGCATGATAGCTTGGCCTGGATTATGCGGAAGACAAACAAACTAGAAAGGCTAGCGAGACCCGACGCAAGAAAACGACGGGACTATATGAGGCGCATACACGTCAAACGTGCAGAATTTGAGGGCGGCCAAAGTCGGCTTTTGGTCTTGAGCAATGAAACAAAGTGTTCGACGCAGGCCACATTTTGTGCTTTGCTGCGACTTGGCCATGGAAACCATTGCGTGCCGTGTCTGGTTGGGCCGTGTCCAACTGAGTCGTGTCTGGTCTTCCCATTCACTGCCGCTGGTAGGATGAGCCCAACGGTCCGCCGTCACACCGGTATATGCAGTTGACGCTTTCCACATCACCACGCGCCTCATACCTCTAGAACCGCCAAGGTTGGCCGGACACTATTTCCAGACATCTGCCGCGGATGCGGGGTTGTGAGACAAGTCTCCAGAGTCGCATCAGGCAATAGAGGGTCGTGATGGGTGCCCAATCTACAGGAATCCCGTCATCAAGCAGAAGACCAGCTTCACCGGCTAGAGACTGGGTATTTAAAGGCCTGGCGTTTCCTCTGCTCAACAGGTCATTTCCATCCCACCCTCCAGAAGCCTATTAATCCATTAAACATTTAAAACATCTTTCTTAAAGCACATTATTCACCATGGCCGAGATTCTAGGAGACTAGAACTAGGTATACATGTAAGTGTATAATAAGAGCGTGGATATTAAACTTTAAATCCGCCAAGCTAACACTAAGCAGTATATCAGGACTATAGCTTTATATAATAAGAGCGTTTTACTAATCGTGTCTAATAGGGGTAAATTTTACTATTACAATAATAAGAAGAATAAGATAAAAGCGTATAAGGTTAATAAGCTAAAGATTACCTCGGCTAAAATAGCTAATATCGCCGCTTACAGCAGAGAATTATCTCCCACAGGAACCAACAGCTCCCTTTATATTTATAATAGTTCTAGCCGTAAAGTTTATAAAATTAAGTGGGATGTTCTGTATAGCGCGGCCAATAAGGTCAAGTTTATAATCTCAGAGTAGTATTCAGACTATATAATTAGGGCTAAATTTATTAATAAACCTAATAAACTCGGTAACAAAGGGCCTAGTGCCTATATTAGCAGGGTAGAACTTAAGGTTGTGTATACCGGTTAATATAACCAGTTTTAGGCATAACGCCAGAACAGGCGGGGATTAGTGAGGCAGAGATTATTATGTATATATCTGCTTTCTTAGGTTCGGCCGAGAACTGAGCGTTATATGGACTTAGCTTGCTTAGCTTCTCTTATTTTATGCTATTTGCCTTAGACTCTTAAGATTCCGGTAGTGTACTTAATATTTCACTCTAAGATAAGGGTTGCTGTCTTATACAAGATAACCACATGATTTTATCTTTTCTTTTCTGATAGTTTTAACTAGACTGTTCCATTAGTCCACATTTCTAGCTGGCAGCCTGAAGTAACGATATGTACTTTAAGCCCTAGAATGCCTTGTTGAAATGTCTAGCGCAGAATGCACGATATAGTCGCTCATATCCCGCCAAGGACCTACTCCATACTTATACATCTGTCGGTGTGTCGAGGAATACAGCTGACTTGCGATGTAGCCAACGTTCCGCCGGACTTTGAGTATAAAATTGACGACATGGGAGGGCCTTGGGGCCAAACCTGCTTTACATTCAAGTACATGCCTCTTTTGTGGGTGTTGGTATCAAAGACATAAGGAACTGACGCTCTTTTTAGCAACATTGAAACCAAACTGCCAGGGCCAGTATGTAAGCATGGTATATAGTATATTCCCTTATGCGACTCTATCCCACGCACAACCACGAATCCATCAATCTTCAACGCCCAAGTCCCCAGCCCCGTCCCCGTACGCCGGAACAGGCATCTGCTCTCCCGGCCTCCTCAACACCTTCTCCAAGGCATCCAGCACGACGGCCCCGGCCCTCCTCAACTCATCCCGCAGCCCCTGACCCATATATTCCCCCGGCAGCCACCACGGCGCCACGTAACTCACCACCATCTCCAGCCAATAGTTCCTGTTCCAGACCTCCCGGTCCACGGACCCGGCTGGCGTCGCGACCCCCCGCTCCTCCAGCCGCTCCTGGTACGCCGCGTACAGCAACGCCGGCCAGTCGGCCCTGCCGTCGACGCAGTCGTTTACAAACTCCTCCATCGGGTGGAAGAAGCCCGCGAATTCAAAGTCGACAATGCCCGTGATGTGCGGCGGCCAGCCCGACACCAGCACATTGCGCGGCGCCAGGTCGTAGTGCGTAAAGACAAAGAGGGGGGACTGCGTCGCCGGCGGCACCAGCGTCATGTCCGGGAGGTGGTTGTCGATGAAGTCTTGCAGAAGCGGCAGGAGGTGCCTGTTGGGGGCGTACGTGTCCGTCGTGGCGAGCTCTCTCATCTTGTGGGCCAGCCGGGCGCTTTGGTATGCGTTTACTGTGGGCAGCGGCGCCGGCGGCTCGAGGCCGTCCATGACGATGCCCTGGATGATGGGGCTGTCTTTGCCGTCGCGGCAAAGTTTGAGGTTGCCGCAGCGTGACTGGGCGGGGATATTGTGTCGCCAGTCGGCGACCATGTCGGCCATTTGACGGCCTAGGTGTCGGCACGAGTGGTTGTCTAAATCGGACACGGGCACGGCGGCACCGGGCAGTTTTGTTGTCATTATCCATCCGCCGTGGTTGTGGGTGTGATTTTGCCGCGCTGGTCTTATGTCGTCGGTTTGACTTGTATAGGGGGTTGTGAATGTGGCCGCTTGGCCATCCTCGGACCAGGCGAGGACGCGGGGAGACGGGGTTTCGGGACAGTGTTTTTCTACTTGCTGCAGACAGGCGACTTCGTTTTGGACTTTGGCTGGCCCGAAATATCGGCCGTTGAGCTTCAAGACGACCTCGTCTGTTGTGTTGTCCGCCTGCTGTACACTGAGGAAGTAGATGCGGTTGTTGAACGAGTCGCTTGTCGAGACGGCCGAGACATGGGTCAGCTCGGATTGAGGAAATGCAGAGTGCACAATGGCTTCCATTTCCTCGCGCGACATGGTTACTCCTGCGTTGGGTTGATGAGGTGGCGTTTGCGGCCGTGGCATCATGTCTGGCTGATTACCCATGACGATTGATGGATAGGTGGATGTAAACTCGGGCACGTAAAGCCTGGGGGTGTAGAAGATTCACGGTGGGAAGAGATGAAATTTTGTAGCCCGTTTAACTTTGTAGTCGATATTTCCATGCGCTCGAGGATACAGAGTACGACATGTTGGCATGCTGGTAGTTGGTCTGACGGGGGGTGCAACGCGAGAGTGAGTCATCCGGCCTGCCTCAGCAACGTGAACTGGACAGCATACACGAAATACGACGGCAAGGTGCCAGGCCTATTCGGCCAAAATTCTCAGAGATGCAGTCAGTGAGTAATTCTCTTTGGTGATCGGTATTGTGAGGATTGAGTGTGACAAGGGCAGGTTCTAGGGCTTGAGGGGGTAACAACTCAATTCAAAGATCATCTCGATAATCCCGTGTGGTGTCCAAGGGTCTTTGTCTCCCTCTAAATGCAAGGACGGAAGGGACTAGATTATATATGAAAGAAACAGAGGTGCCTGAGGCTTCTAGCTGGTCTGTGATCGCTTCGTGTGACAATGTCGGGATTTTGTTGAGTCCCAACCGTGTAACATGTAGGCATGAGCATTCAGAGGTAGCTGGTAGTACCGTTGGGTGTCTCGCAGCACAAGATGAGGACCGTCCGCTTGATTCAAAGAGCCCAGTCTAGGTATGATATATTGATAAAGATCAATCTTTAGTAATCAACTTTGAGGTATCAAAGGTCCTTGGTTTTCCAAGAGGCCGCGAGGGGACCCGAGATCTCTATGAATGCGAGAAATTAAAAACTTTGAAAGCCTGGGACAGCCCTGGCCCAAGGCCCCAGGCCGGATCTGGTGATACCTCCTTTGTTGTTCTGTGACCGTTGTTGGTCCAGCGCCCTTTGTTCTCACCCAACCGTGTGGCAACCTTGAATTCACTGGCATTCTCCGCGTTCCGCTGCAGCGCCAAATCAGCGAGAATGCATGTCAGGTTGCACTTGTTGAATTGGCCTTGATCCTAGGCCGGTGTGGCAGCACAAGCTTAAATTAAGCGTTGTATAATGAGCAAACAAAAACATCATCTGTGCAAATGTGCCAGCAGGATCATGTCTGCCTCAGCATCAGAGCTTTCCAAAGGAGCTTGCTGTGCACCACATGAACAATGCATGAAACGCATTGTGTCTGGTATTCTTCGAATGCGTGTGTTCTGCGACATGTCATTCTGTCTCCCAAGCATACCGGCACGTTGGGAGAGCCGCAACCGTACATGAGGTCGGACAGAAATTTTCATGCCTTTTCTAGTGAATACAAATAACTCCTCGCTACTCATTTCAGAGCAGGTTATTCTGACCTGTCCGCTGCACTGTATGAAGCAGGCAGACTCGGCCTGCGCAGCCGGACACGTTGTGTCATCAGTGTTCAAGCAGGTTCCATATGTACGGGTCGTCTTCAGACTGGCCACCTTTTGTTGAATATGACGCAATGCAGCGTTTGTAACGCAACATGATGTACTGTAAGGCGTGCATCCTGTCGTGCAACTTGGAGTGGTGGCTCACGCAAATGCTCCGGCTCATCGCTGCACGTTTAAATTGCTTTCCAGTTCTAGGCCCCGTTCCTATTCGGCTTATTGTAGCACAAATTTGATTCAGTGGGCATCGACATTGCCAACAGGCGCTTGATCGCCGTCTGTTCTGATCGCGTTCTAGATATGCTCTTCTGTCCCGGCATCCTGCTGGCCGCGACCAAAATAGCCCTTTTGGTTTCCATCATTCCATTGGACGGTTTCTAGCATCCATCCACGGCGTGCGACGTGTAATGCCATGAGCATCATTTCATGCCGAGACAGGCTTACGAGTCGATTCTCTGGTCAACGTCTGAACAAGCTCATACTCTGTAGACCATCACCAGCCTTGGTCACATCTCAACATCTTTGCATATGCTTGCGAATATTTCCTGAGGCAGTAAGCTCCTCCACATCGATCGCAAGCATTTGGAACACACCTAGTAATACAGAGCCAGCATTCAACACAGCCTACCATCAGAACTGTTCACAGAAGCTCAAACTGCACAACGCCATGGATTTGGTCCATATAAGGCGCCCTTCTTCCCCGAGGATGTCTCTCCTAGATATTCCTCACGGGCAACCATCTCCTCCAAGACTGAGCTACTACCTCACGCATCTTACACCATATACACGCCTCAAAACTCCAGCCACTTTAAAGGCTCGTCCAACATCAAGCTATTCCCTCACGCATCTTACGCCATACACGCGGCTCAGAACTTCAGAAACTTGGATAAACGTCAAAGCTCGTCCAACACCAAGCCGTCACTTCAAACACTTGCACCAAAAACCTATCTCGAAACTTCAGGCATTCTGGGGGAAGAAAACATCAAACCCTCGTCCAACACCAGGCTCGTGCCTCAAACATTCGCACCATACACACCTCGGAATTTCAGAAATTTCCGGAATATCACAAACAAGACGCAAACTACGAGTCTCAAGGCCGAGCATATCTTTTTTATACTTGAAACACCTTCTGGCAATTTTGGTCCTCCATGGCACAAAAAGATGAAGACAAAACGGCCCGCAAACTAAACCAGGAGAGGGAATATATACAGGAGGATATCATGATCGCTAGGCAAAAAAGAGCCCAGGCAGTTGCCAAAAAAATACATAAAGAGGTTGATCTGGCACGCTGCGAAAAGGAGTGTTGCATAGCATATAAGAAACTCCTAGAAGAGGAGCAGAAGAAAGAAAGTGAGCAGATCAAAGCATATGAGCTTTGCAGAGCAAATGGCGGACTGTGGCCAGATACCACAGAGTGGAGGAAATACCATGAAAAAATAAATGAAATCGAGGGTCAAATGATAAAATACGATGGGCTATTGGAGGCATACAATCGGATGATACCGCGATGTGCCTGGGCCCAAAATATGGCTCAAGATGGGTGTGATGAATTGGAGAAAGAACTTGATGAATTGATCAACCGAAGGGAAGAACTCAACGAACTTTTAACGACCGCCAGGGAGGCACCCGATAGTGATGACGACTAGTGCCTTTGGGGGCCCTGGTGATTCGGCAAGGATATTTGGGTATGGCTTTTGAGATTACCGTTCGTTATTACCCCGAGACGGCTGTTCTTTTAGCTTCGAGGTCTTTGCAATCATGAATTCAAGTCAGGAATCGTTATTGTTTTGGGACTCTTGAAGAAGGATGATTCGGCAAAGGACAGACGTGGAGGACATGCAAGATCAATTCGGATACCGTCACGGCTTGAGACGCTTGGAGGAAGATGATTTGGCAAAGGACAGACGTGGAGGATACGGGCAATCAAGTCGGATCCTGTTATTACTCGAGACTCTTGGAGGAAGTTTTTGGCAGCGGAGGATATGGCGATCGATTCGGATACTGGCATTGCCTGGGGACTTTGCAGAAGGATGATTTAGTGAAGTAAAGGGGTGGAGGGCATGGGGCATGACCGACATTTGTTTCTCTTTGGCTATTTTTTTAGTACTCGAATACGGAGTACTATATCAATCAATTCACTCTACCCTGTCAAATCTTAGAAGTCCCAGTTCAAGTGTCAAAGTCCTAATAGTGCTCTTCTGTGTTAGGTCAATTCTTAAACCTAGTACACTCTGATATGTTTTAGCCCGTTACGTATAGCGCTTTTGAATAAACAATTTTCAGATGAGATTAAAGTATAAGATACCCGATTAAAGATGATACTTAATTGTGATACCTGGTAAATCCTTAGCTATTATTCTTACACGAGTTAAATCATTCTCAATAACTTGTTAGATAGTTACCTTTTTCTCTCGCTAATACATTCACAGTGTGTTTATACAATTGCCTGCCAGCTATACACTATTTATTTTTATAACTACCAATCTCAGTCTTGATACCGTTCACAATGTGGCATCCCGACATCTGTACCATCGTCTGCCCATTTTTTTTCTTCTAGGGCTCTCTACGATACACGACCTGACTCCCAAATTCAGGCACAATCTGAGGTTCAATGGTCCAGGAGCCACAATGTCAAGCCACCCCCTTGTCTGAGGTGTCTGTATTAGAGCGTTATGTACACAAAAGTCTGTAAAAGTTGCAAGAGCATACCCGTAGCATTGCTTAATTAGACGCCTAGAGTCCTGAATAAAGAGGGTGAGATCACGAGAGAAGACGAAGTCGGAGTTTCTTTGGTCCACTTCCTGTCCTCCCCGATATCCTTATCTCAAAGGAACCACTTGAAGGAACACTAAAGAATGGGGATTGCCTGGTTGTATTCAAGACAACAGCAGCGTGCAGGTAGCAGTCTAGTCGTGCAGGTGCCTTGTCCTCTTCAACTATCTGCGAAAAGTTAATTGGTGCAACACTGACGAAGTGATTGCGCCTACCCCGATGCTGGGAAATGAATCGGACATGTCTATACACCATATACCCAATTTGGCCCTCGTGAGTGCGCAAGTTCAATCACAACCTCACGCGTGCGCAGTACCTGTTCCACCAGACATGCGATATCGAGAATCCTTGTGGTGGTTTGCCTTGACCAATGGGCGATACTTTTTCCTGCGTCGCTGTTTCACAATGCATTGCATGGTGGGTGGCATGTGCCTACAACCCTAAACACCAAAAAGGCAGGATCACGATGATGCACAAGATGCGTGCCAGCATTAAATTTCGAGCCAATAAAAGTAATTTGAGGTCAAGAGACTAATAATAAGTCAAGTTTAAGCCACAGGAGGCTGGTGATGTGGTGGCGCAGCATCGGGGACTCTCATGAAAGGAGCGAGGTTTAATTGACCACTTTCTGTTGGGCTTTGTTTAATGGTACTGATCCGGGGTCATTTGGTCATAGTGGCACGCGTTTGCTCTCCACAAAAATGGGAATATACATCTCTGGATTGGCTGTGACGTTGTCTTTTGAAAAAAAAAAATAATAATAATAAATAAGGGAAAGAGGACTAGGTGGTGAAATCCTCGATGGCAACGACGTGGCTGGATGATCTGCTGTGGAGGGCGATGGCGTGGGGAGGTGGTCAGAAATTCAGAATGGCGGCTGCGGCAGCCAACCAGGTCGTGGATTATGCAATGTCTGGAATGCCTGCAAGCGAGTTGGCGCGGGGCAGCATCCATCGATGCACGCCTGGACTCGCGCGACATGCAAGGAAAAGGACGTTTCCTCATACTCTGATGATGGTTTAGTCATTCTTTGCTTGCTCGGTGCAACGCTGTGCTGCCCTCCGGATCTCCGTCGTCATCAATCGGTCCAACAAGGAAACTGAGCCTTGCCGTTTTGGTGCCGACGCCCGGGTCACCAGACTCTGGGCTGCGTCACCGGCGCGCGACTCGCTCAGCGCTGCTCACATGCGTCTCGTTTCCGCAGCTTGTCCATTCTCCTCCATCCTGGCCTCTGCTGCATCAAACACCCCTGCCGGCTCTGCCGCTTCTTCACCTGTCGTCCATACGGGGTAACGAACCTGACAAAACATCATCTCGATTCTCCCCACGACTCCACCTGCGTCGAGCCCAACCCCGGATTGAAGATCCCATGGTCCTCTCTCTGGGCTTCGAAGCCATCGAGACGTCTACCATAACCTCTCCTCCACACCATATCATGGATTGAAACAGCCCTGCGCAAAATTCACATCGCCGACGAGAAACGTTGCAATGGCTGATCTTCTCGTGCAAGCACGCCGCGCCTCTGTCCTCCATGCTCCTCCAGGCGCCCAAGTTGTACCCCGAAGCGAGGCAAAATCAGAACAGCATTCATCTCACAAAGGCACCGGGGGGCGTGGAGGGCTTCGGAAGGTCGTATCAAGAACCCTTCGAGACGCTAACAATGCACTCCTTTCCTGGAAGGATGGCCTGACTGTGGAGGAGCGCGAGCGCCTTCGATTACTGGAGGAAACAAAGGCCTGCCTTGATGCTCACATGAAATCGGTATGTTTTATTTCTGTCATTGCCGCCACTAGTCTTACTCGCCTAACCCTCGAATTGCAGGCCGATACATACACGCAGTGGAAGGAAGCCGCCGAGCAGCTAGATATACTCGAAGGCAACGACAAGTGGAAGAAGGAGACGGTGTCTGACGAATATGATTTTCTCCTCATTCAAGAGCGTCTGCGTGCGCTCGACGACGCCCGTCTCAGCCGCGATATCCGCTCCATGATGCACCTCATTCGCACCGAGTTGAGTCGAGACCTCGGAGGCATGGGCAGTGTCGACCTGTACCGCCATTCCCACGCGGGCACCAAGAAGCTGATAGAGCGCTACGTCGAGTCGGCCATCGAGACGATTGACGCCATTGTCGCCCAGAGCGCCTTGGACCACCACACCATCCACAACAAAGATTTGCTAGACGGCATGTTGTTCTCTCGTCAGAGCTTCGGTCGCAGCGCCCTGCTGCTTTCCGGCGGAGGCACGTTTGGCATGACACACATTGGCGTGCTCAAGGCATTGTTTGAACAACAGTTGCTGCCGCGCATTATATCCGGCGCCAGCGCAGGGAGCATCGTGTGCGCCGTCATGTGCACCAAAACGGACGAGGAGATTCCCGACCTAATACGAGACTTTCCCTACGGTGACTTGGCTGTTTTCGAAGCAGAGGACAGCAACGTCGGTATGCTGGGCCACATGCGACGTCTCTTGACAGAAGGCAGCTGGTCCAACATTGAGAATCTCACCCGGGTCCTGCGCGGCTTGCTGGGGGACATTACGTTTCAAGAAGCCTACAATCGCACGCGCCGCATCCTGAACATTTGCGTGTCCACAGCGTCCATTTACGAACTGCCACGACTGCTCAACTACGTCACGGCACCCAACGTCATGATTTGGTCCGCGGTTGCCGCGTCCTGTTCGCTCCCGCTGGTATACACGTCGTCTCCGTTGCTGGTCAAGGACCCCGTCACCGGCGAGCACCACCCGTGGACACCGACGCCTCACCTGTTCATTGACGGCTCCGTCGACAATGACCTGCCCATGACCCGCTTGGCCGAGATGTTCAACGTGAACCATTTCATTGTCTGTCAGGTCAATCCGCACGTGGTTCCCTTCTTGTCCAAGGACAATGTTCTTCCCCAAGATAACAGGCCGACGGCCCCGGCCTCGAGCGCCTCGCGCTCCAACGACGCTGACTGGACCTACGCCGTCACCGCGTTGGCGAGGGACGAAGCTCTGCACCGGCTTCAGTTCATGGCTGAGCTGGGCATCTTCCCCAACCTGATGACCAAGTGCCGAACCATCCTGAGCCAAAAGTACTCTGGCGACATCACCATCCTGCCAGAGATTGCCATGCACGATCTACCAAAGCTCCTGAGCAACCCCACCGTCGACTTTATGCTGCGCTCTTGCACCCTCGGCGAACGCGCGACCTGGCCGCGGCTGAGTCGCATCCGAGACCGCTGCGCCATTGAACTCTGTCTAGACCGTGCCGTGCACCACCTCCGCGCCCGCGTCGTCTTCTCCGAGAGCCAGCGGAACCTGCGGGAGCTGACGACGGAGATGGGCCAGATGCAAATCAACATGATGCCCACGATTGCCTCGCAGTCCCCCACGCCGGTTGCCGGACAATCCGCGGCGGGCGACGGCACATCCCAGCCGCCGCCGTCGCGTCGACGCCGCCGATCGGGGAGCAGCGTCCAAACCATGCCCGGCTTCCGTGCCGCCCTGGATATCGGCGTCACGGATGACGACACCGCAGCCGAGGAACGCCTTGAGCTGTTGTCGCGTGCGCAGGGGGCCCACCGCAAACCGCGTCTCAAGAGGTCCAGCAAAAGTCAAATCAGCATGCCCCAGCACAAGGCGCCTGCAAACCTCGATGATCATGCCGTTGCCGAGTTTAACTTTGCGAGGCCCATGCGCAAGTCAGCCGGCATGGGCAGATTCCCGGAATCGCCCGCCATGTGGTCCGAACGCACCATGGGCTTGTCGCGGGGAGAAGCAGCCTCGCCGACGGATGACGTCGAAACGAGCGAGCTGGATCGTTCGAGCGACGCCGACGCCGATGCCGAGCAGGCCACTGAGGAGAGCGATCCGGATCCGTACGATGTCTCTGTGCGAAGTGGCTACAAGAAGGGGCGGAGGTAGGATACCTGTGGTTTTTGATTTCTTTTGTTTCTTTGAATAGGGTACCGTTTTGTGTTTTCATTTTCGGGGGATATCTAGACGTAGGCAAATTCGGCATAGCATGATTTCCAGCGTGAGCATGGGCATAGCGGAGTTTCGCATGAAATACAAACCATTGGCGTCATGCAGGGCCACGTCATGAGATGAGTGCACATCTACGCAGTATGTACAACGGTGTCGAAGCGCGGTATCCGCTGCGGGACCGTTGAAACGTTCTTGGGGGGAATTAGTTCCACAGCGGATATACTTCGGCCGCGTGGCCTAATGGCTAAGGCGCTAGATTTCGGTTATCTGTCCGCTTCTCTAGAGATTCCAGGTTCGACTCCTGGCGTGGTCGCTTCCAGATGAGCATCTGGACTTTCTTTTTTTGCGTCTCATTCATGTTTGGATACGATTTATTAATCATCAGCCTGGTGAAGTGGTGCCTTTACGAGTACTTTACAGGAAGATCAAACAAAAAAAATAGTATTTGGATATTACTATTAGCGTTTGCTAGACTCCTTTTTAGTTTTTCAAGGCAGTGTGTTGTCTGTTATATTTTTATTTCAAATCATCAACCCGCTGCTTTTACGAATTAAGTAAGAGATGCCTGTATCACGGGGTATCAAGTTGTCGCGGTCCAGTTTGTCCGACCGACACATGGTATGGGTTCCACTAGGCCGTACCCTGCTGTGCCTGCACTAGAAATGGATTGAAGAAATTGACAAGTCCATTTTCATCTCACCTACAGACTAGAGTTTATCGTGTGCTCTGCGCTTTTACTACCCTGTACCCGACCATTACACTAGATAACTCTAGGTCGCTCTATGTGGTAAATAGACTGTGGGCTCAACGTGGCAGCCTTTGTGTCTATTTATCGGCACTAGACGCGGACCATCGGGATACCTGCTGGTTTACGGAGTACTTTTTGTTCGAGTAAACTCGGCATGCGTGGACGCAGCAAAAGGACCAAAACCACCGCATGACAATCAAGGTACAAAGTGCAGCAGCCGCAGCAAATGCAGTCTAGGGCCTGGTCTCGTCAACAAAATAAAAATGACATTCCAAATTCAAACGTAGCGGCACTCGCGGGAGGTCGGATCAGCAATGGCGTGCTTCCCCGAACCACCACGCCGCCGACGAGCCGGCTCACTTGTCACCAGCCGTCTGGCCCCTTTGGGACAAGGGGCTAGATGCCTTGGCCCATTGCGTCAGCGAGGCTGGGATGGCAGAATCGAGACCGCTGGGCCAATGGGGGTTGGGGGACAGCACGCAATCGATGGTTTTGGCGTTGGGCCGGCCACGACAAGTGCGTAGGAGGTGCATGGCGTGACAAAAGGAGACATTGGGGGAGCTGATGTGTGCGATGAGTGCTGAAGGGGAATTCAAGTGCGCAATGTAAGACCAAAAAAGAAGAAAAAGAAAAAAAGGCAATAGCACGACATGGAGTTTAAACATGCTAGCTCATGAGCATAAGGATATTTGGTAGCAAAAACACCATGAGGATGAGGGGCAATGAGGGGCAGCTTTGCCTGGGGCGGCGGAGACGAGGAGGGGAAAGCAACACTGAACCGTCGACATTTGACAAGTGTGGAGGGGCAGCAGAAACATCTGGCCTAAATTCCTCTCAGCATTCGAGCTGTGGCGTACGGGCTGCTGGAGCTTTGCATTTCATTGGCGTCGCAAAATTCAGGTGTGCTTGCGATGTACCGACGAGCTGGACGCAGCCGTGGCTGGGGGTAGGCTGGCGTCATGATTTTTGTGCAAAGCGAGACGGCGAGACGGGCCAAGTGAGGCACGCCATCGCCGCAACAAAGCTGCAAATCCGGGTATATAAGGGTGTGCTGCCGGCCTCGTCCCACACGGAAATCGAGGCTCTCGATCTTGTTTTCTGCTTCGCTCCATCATTTGCTTTTCCCCTTTGCACATAGCAACCTCATCACACACACACGTTCGCCATGGCCGCCAACACCACCACGCTCCGTCTCGGCTCCAAGGCCCCCGACTTCACTGCCGACAGCAACGTCGGCAAGATTGAATTCCACAAGTACATCGAGGGCAGCTGGGCCATCCTCTTCTCGCACCCGCAGGACTTCACGCCCGTGTGCACCACGGAGCTCGGCGCCTTTGCCAAGCTCGAGCCCGACTTCACCAAGCGCGGCGTCAAGCTGCTCGGTCTGTCGGCCGACACCACCGACAGCCACGCCACCTGGATCAAGGACATTGCAGAGGTCACGGGCGGAAACGTCAAGTTCCCCATCCTTGCCGACCCCGACCGTGTCGTGTCCAACCTGTACGACATGTAAGTTGCGGGCCGTCGTCGTCCACCATGACCAACCATCACCACCCATCAAGGACTAACTCTTTCCCTAGGATCGACTACCAGGACCCCACCAACATCGATAGAAACTCCCTCCCCTTGACCATCCGATCCGTCTTTTTCATTGACCCCAAGAAGACCATCCGCACCATCCTCTCCTACCCTGCCTCCACTGGCCGCAACGCCGCCGAGGTGCTGCGCATCGTCGACTCCCTCCAGGCCGGCGACAAGCACAAGATCGCCACCCCCATCGACTGGCAGCCTGGCCAGGACGTCATCGTCGCCAACAGCGTCAAGGACCCCGAGGCCAAGGAGCTGTTCCCCAACCTCCGCATCATCAAGCCCTACCTCCGATACACTGCTCTCCCCAAGGCTTAAATCCGTCAACGGGGGTGAGGCGAGGATGCGTGCTGTACTTTTTGCAACAGACAGGCAAAAAAAAGTGTGAGGGCCGAAACAAGAAAAATAATGAAAGGCAAAAATCAAGTCTGAGTCAGATTTTTATCGCAAGCTGTTGGTTGCAAGTATACCCAGACACCGCCGTTTCATGAGCAAAAACGTGTGCCTGAAAAGTAAATCCAGCCTTCGTCGGCGTCGTGGTCGCGAAATAATGAGGAGGGAGTCATCTACGAGACGGAAGGCTAGAAAACTCTAGGTAGTGAGCGTTGAATGATTACCAAGTCTTCTTGATCGCCTGGCAGAAACCGGACGGGGTGCCTGCTGTGACGTGCTTGATGTCGTGTTTCCCAAGAACTACCGGCCCTTGGCGGCTTGGGCATTTGCCGAAATAGGATGCCCTATCCCAAGTGTCAGGTAGGGGGGATGTTGTCCGGGTTCAAGGGGTGGTTTTTCAAGGTGACCCTGGCTACCTGGGTAGGCTGCCCAACAGTCAAGCTGGGAGGATTAGATACCATGCCGTTGACATGGCAAAGATGCCTTCTTTTTTGGTTTCTTCCCGCCAATGTATGCATTGGACATGCGCCGCAGATGGTGTAGACGCCATGACGTCGATGATGCCACACGATGTGAGGGAGTGGTTTTCGTTGTTCAGGCTTTTCTGCTCCTTTGCCCGTACTACATCGGACGAACCACACGTTTTGCGACTCGACTTGGCCGTGGCGGCTCCCCTCCCTCCTCCCGGGGATTTCTAGCCATGGTACGGAGTACATGCGTTGCGAGGGCGAGAAAAAGAAGAATGCGCATGGGCAGCTGTGACGCTGGCACATGAAGGTGCGGCGGCGGCGCCTTTGCCCCTGCAGCCGATTTGTATGTACGTAGTAGTATGTATAGCTATCCCGTTGGCATGACGCATCTTCTGCTGCATGGACACGTACAATTGTACATGTATGTACATGTGCGCCGGCGGTTTGCTGGTCGCAGCTTTTGCCGTGCTCGCGCGCATTGTTGGGGATCGTTCAATGTCGTCGTTTGGGGTTTCATGCACGGTGACTGCTAGTTCAGGTACCTGGGCGAGCATGTACCTTGTGCATGTGAGAATGCATTGTGTACTAAGTACTCGGTACTCCGTACGGAGTACATGCCTTCTAATATTGGCCAAGGACCTGGGTGCATGCAAGGTCGAGCCACTTTGTCAGATTGAAACCTCCAAGCTTCCTTCCTTCTTCCTCCCATGACTTCGCAAATGCTGGTACTCCGTACAAGTCGGCAATCCTTCCCAATTCTCGCATGTGCCCGTCGCTTTTCCATTCACCCACCTGGCTGGCCTGCATGCTTGCATTGCAACCAGTACATGTATGTACTTGGATGCATACACCTAGGTACTTCCCACATGCAGTGCATGCATGTACCATCACGTACTCCGTAAACCCACATGGACGCTCTTTCCCTGAGCCGCCTGGCCGCAAACAAGCACTTTCCCCCCGCCAGGAAGCGAGACCCCCCTCTTTCCCTCTTGTGCAGCGTCCCAGTTGCCAGGTTGCTTGGCGTCTGTGCATCTGGCCCTCAAGCTCGACAATTGAAACAGCAAAACGAGGCGACCAAGCCTGGCGCTGCCCATTGGCCCACCTGGTGGTGCGTGGCGGCGCAACCGCGTTCCCCTTCATATCGTGGACTTGTCGGCTGGCTTGCCGCTTCAGCTCACAGATGGCATCACCAGCTGCGCGCCGCTGCACGAGCACGAGCGCATCATGGGCGACTGACAGACCCCCAGACCCCCTCCCCGCGACATCAATTCATCAGACGCACCCGAGCACACGGAGCACAGGCTTCAACCAGCGGCTTCTTTGTCGAAACGGCGCCGCTCGCTGATTTGACAGGCCCCTCAACCCTCCCCCAGCCATCAGAACCCGGTCGCCCTGTCGGACCATTATCCACGTTTACGACGAGTCCTCGAGCTCATTTTTTTCCTCTCTGCGTCTTCCCCTTGCCCAGCGCCCGCCTGCTCGTCAACTCGTCTGCTCTGCCTCGCGCTGTTCTCGAGTCGCCACATCGCCCTAGAGTCTGGTTGTCTCCATCCAGTCCTTGAAGCTACTGCATGTATGTGCGCATATTCCTTGTTGTATTGCCGCATAGCCTTGTCGACCTTGTTTGGCCGCGAATCCACCATGGCCACGATGCAGTCTAGGAATCCGCATCAGCCTCGCTGCCTCACCTTTTGATTTGCCTTGGTTGCTTGTTGCCGCTTTCGCTCGGCCAACTTCTTCTTCTGCTTCTTCCCTCTCTGCAGACCCATGCCCTCATCATCCATGCTCCCCTGCTCCCCGTCCTGATTTTGTGCTCAACGGCTTCCGTGATACACAACCCTTGTCGTTGTCTTCTTAAACATCCGCCCGTCCTCTCTCCTTCCCGTCAACCTTGCCTTCTGTCGTCCCGTCCCGGCTGCCTTCCTTGCCTGTTCTACTCCAAGTCCAAGCTCGGCATCCTGGTCCAACCGATCTCGACCTCGCCAAGACGGCTGGGCTCGGTCTGCTTTCGCCCGCAATAACGTTGGCCTGATCCTGTTCATCTCTCTTGGTCAAGGCAACCAACGGCATGGTTTGGCATATATCCCAGCTGCAGCCTTCTCGTGCCATGTGCCTCTCTGTTAAGGACATGAGGGTAGTACCGGAACAGTATCCAACCATTTCGGTTCATGCAACAGCCGAAACGATCGTCGCTCGTGAAGCATCCCAGAGCTGTCATCAATCCTAGCTAGCCACGCGGTTCCGTCTCTTTTGTTTTGAACTCGACTACCTCTTTTTCTTCTTCTTCTTCTTCTTCTGCTTCTTCTTCTTGGCTACTTGTACTCTCTCCACTATACTTGTTTCTTCTCGAAACCCAACCTCATATCACATAGCATAGCTCCGTGTTTGTTCGGCGCACTCTGCTGCTCTGGCAGAGTGTTGCCTAGCAAAGCTTTTATCGCAACATGGCTCTAATCCCAGGACTGACTCTCTCACAGAGACCTTCTTTATCTCGTGCCAGTAGCCAGCTTTCTTCAGCATCCGAGGCCGAACCAGACGATCGGTACGCGACGATACCTAACCGTGCCAGCCCAGACAACTCTGGAGTATATCGAGCTGCTCAGCAAAATTCTCCCGCGAGGAGACTCACCCGCAAACGTTCTCTGCTTAACTTGACGAGTCGAATTACCTCCAACGTGTCTTCAATAAACCAGCACTCTTTGCCGGATGGCCGGAGGTCATCTTCGCCTACATCCAGGCCGCCGCAGCCTGCGAGGAAGCCGAGTCTCAAACACAGTCTTGAAAAACCACTTCCGCAGACGCCACCCGAATCGGACGCTGCCACGCCGTCGTCAGCTGGCAGGGACGATTCCGGGGAATACCCCCAGCTGCCCCGGATTGAGTCGCGAATAGACACCCGTGCAAGTACAATGGACTCGGCTGGTGCAGCGGCCTCGGCCTCGGGCCAAATACATTCCGCCCAGGACCAATACCACCCGGATATCAGTAGTAGCATGGGCAGCATGGCGAGCTCTTCTAAACATGATGCCAACGAAGACAATAGAGACGGATTAACGCCTCGAAGTAATGGGCCTGCCTCAGCCACCCCATCACCAGCCATTGGCCAGGGAGCAAGGCCGGCTGGAACGGCTGCCCAGGGACCCTCGACACATTTGTCCGGGTTAATGTGTAATGTTCATCGCACCACCGGCCGGGAACCCCCTCCACTTGTCGGCGCCACTACTACTATCCTGGGAGACAAACTTTATGTATTTGGGGGACGAATTCTCTCTCGAAGTCGACCCGCCCCTTTGACCGCTGACCTTTATGAGTTGGATCTCATCTCACGCCACTGGACGAGACTGGAAACTGGAGGAGACATACCCCCGCCTCGATATTTTCATTCCATGTGTGGTCTGGGCGATACCAAGATGGTCTGCTACGGTGGTATGTCTCCCGCCTCTAGTCCGACGCAGACTGCGCCAACAGCGGACCAGCAACAGCAACCCGAGGTTTCCGTCATGTCTGACATATACATCTACGATGTTGAAACTCGGAAATGGACATATTTGCCAGCGCAAGACGCACCCCAGGGTCGATATGCCCATTGCGCGTGTATACTACCCTCATCGGCTTCCTTTTCCTCGAGTCGAGCTCCGCTAGCGGCTTTACAACATAACCCGTCATCTTCGAATCCCAACGAAGGCCGAATTGGTATCAATATCGACGGATCTGGTGGTGCGGAAATGGTGATTGTGGGCGGGCAGGACGGCGCGAATCATTATATCGAGCAGATTAGCGTTTTCAACCTACGGAGCCTCAAATGGACTTCTACGCAACCATTGGGGAAGAGCTGTGGCGCATATCGCAGCGTGGCTGCTCCTCTCCTCCCCTCTGTTACCGCCAAGATTGGCAAAGCGTATCCGAATGGCTCGCAGCGAGGGGACGGGACTGGCATCATGAGCCCAGAGGCTCGCGAGGCCGGCTCGTCTATGCTCATTTACTCAAACTACAACTTCCTAGATGTCAAGCTTGAACTGCAAATTCGGTCCTCCGATGGGACATTGGTGGAGAAGCCCATGTCAGGAACGTACTCACCCCCGGGCCTACGATTCCCCAACGGCGGTGTAATTGACACCTACTTTGTCGTGAGCGGGACGTATCTAACGTCGTCGAAGCAAGAGTACGCGCTGTGGGCTCTTGATCTACGAACACTAACATGGAGTCGCATCGACGCCGGCGGCAGTGTATTCAGCCAGGGAAGCTGGAATCGAGGTGTCTTATGGAATCGACGCAATACATTCGTCATTTTGGGGAACCGGAAACGAAGCCTTGTCGATGACTATAATCACCGCCGCATCAACTTCTCAAACGTGTGCATGGTTGAGTTGGAGGCCTTTGGGTTCTACGACAATCCTCGTAAGACGAGTCCAATGTCTGGTTTCATATCCGCGAGCAGTCCGTATTCTGGACCTAACCTCAGCCTCACGCGCAAAGCGGGGTACACGGCTGGCGGTCGTTTTCACTCAAGAGCCAGCGAGGAGTTGGGCGAGAAGGCCCTGGCGATGCGCGAGCTGGCAGATATGGACATTTTGTGCATTGGTGGAGAGAGAATACCGGTCAATTCTCGCATAGTGTCACGCAGATGGGGACCCTACTTCGTCCAGCTTTTGCGAGAAGGTACGGCTACTCAGGATGGAAGCGATGTTGTCACACTTCGGTCGGGATTGTCGAGTAACCCTCTCCGTGCGTCTGCTCTGACCATAACACCTAATTCCAAGGACGCAACACAACCTCCTGGCTCTTCAAGTGGTGCCAGCATGCTCTCGACGGCGACTACGGTAGCTGGGTCTCTAGGCGTCGCGGCGGCAGCCGGTGCGACTGGACAAGGTGACGATATCAATCCTGCGGCCGTAAACGCTGCTCCAACCCCCCGATCACTGCCACCAAACACAAGACCACGATGCCTTTATCTCCCTCATACTTATCTGACCGTACAAGCACTGTTGCACTTCCTCTATACGAGCTCGTTGCCACCACCCTCTTCACCGCTGTGTACTCCCCAAATTTTATGCTCGCTCCTGCAGATCTCACGACCTTACCGTATCGACGGTTTGCTCGAAGCCGTAGTTGAGCGTCTACACGGGCTGTTGGACAGCCGAAATGCTGCGGCCGTCTTCAATGCCACGGCCATGGCTGCTGGCGGTGGGCGCGGCATCGACGGGTCTCTCAACCCCAACTTCTTTGTGAGCAGCTCCGACCCGGTTGGATCGCCGACTCTGGTATCGGATTTCTCCCTGGGCGGCACGACTGCCAACGAATCCGCCGTTGATTTGGTTGCTGCGACATCTGGCCTCAGCATCAACACAGGCGTCCAGAAGTCTGGTCGCCCGTCAAGTGGGGAGATGTCCGCCTCGGCGAGCATGAGCGGCTCGGAATGGGGATCGGAGGTTGATAGCAGCGACCGTGACCACAGCTTCATCTGGAACGGCGAGCTCAGCAGTGTCATCGGCCTGCAGAAGCGAGGCCTCAGGGGCTTGATGGAAGGACGAAGAATGCGCGAGAGGACAGGTACCGGCGGCACGGCCAGCTTGGCTCCTCCCGGAAGCGCCGCGTATGGAGGGGCAGCCCAACACGGCCCAAGCGGACAACGCGTAGGGCTGGGCATTGCGGGATCCTAGGCTTATTTTGGGCCTGTGCGATGGATGGCGTTACGTACTCTTGCCTTTGGAGTGCTTAATGGATAGAAGACTGTCTGCTACGAAGCATTATAGAAGCAATGACTTGATGACGTGTGTTGAACGATGTGACGGAGCTGGGTCGGCAAACATTTATGAAGCAAAAATGGATGGAAGGGAATGATGTGTTGTTATTTAGGAACGTACTTTACGTATATATTGTCTTTTGCATGTCAAGGACAAACTCTTTGTCGTCCCGGACATGAAATTCTACATGTGGTGTTGTATAAGCCAGGTGGATGGCGACGTGGTTATATCCGGTCCTAGGTCACCACGAGAAAAGGAAAGGAAAAAAGAAGCGCAATTCAACTTGAAGTTATCTAGATGCATTGCAAAAGAACACACTTGTCTATTTCGAAAATCTAGTCCAACGACATAATTTGCTTTCGAAGACACTGCTACCGCACGCACGTATTTGAAGCTCATGCTAATGGAAAGGGGAACAAGGGCTATGAACAAGGGCGGGAAAAAAAAAAGAGTAATGATGGACCAAAAATTCTATGAATGATGTAAGCAGGAGGCAGGCATGGGATGCATTGCGGTCCAGCGAGTCAAATCACAGCTTGACGCGGCCGGCTTGGAGGTCTTGCCACTCGGTGTCTTGGAAGGGGACGTAGGTGTCGCCCTTGAGCCAGTACAGCTCGCCGTCGGTCTTGGTGTTGCCGGGCTTGACGCCGGCTAAGCGCAGGAGGTGCTTCTGCTGCTTCATGGTGCCCGTGGTCTGGGCGGCGCCGCCGACCTCCCTGAGGACCCTGAGGAACAGGGGCTGGGCGTAGCGGGGGAGCGTGGACTGGACGTGGGAGGCGAGGCTGCGGAGCACCGTCTTGTCGGGGGCCTTGTCGAAGGCGATGGCGACGCAGCCTGCGCGGCCGTCGTGGTGCGGCAGCTCGACGCCGTAGACGTTGGCCTCGCGGACCGAGGGGTGGCGGCCGAGGGTCTCGCTGACCTCGACGGTCGACACGTTCTCAGACTTCCAGCGGAAGGTGTCACCGATACGGTCCATGAAGTACACGCGGCCGTCTGCGTCCCACCGAGTAACGTCGCCTGTGCGGAACCATGCATCGCCTGGCTTGAAGACTCCGCGCATGACCTTGGACGATGTCGCACCCTCGTTGCCGTAGTAGCCCTGGAACCGCTGGGAGATGTTCTCCGGGTCGAGCTTGCAGATGAGCTCGCCGGGCTCGCCGGGCCGGACCCTGGTGCAGAAGCCCGTCTCGGCGTCTCGCTTAGGCAGATCCGTCGCCCAGTCCAGCTCCACGAGCGACAGGCTCAGCGACTGCAAGCCGCCGTAGAGGAGGCCGCTGCGGCCAATGGCGCCCGCCGTGTGGTCGTTGCGGCTGAGATTCCACAGGCCAAAGGGGCCTTCCGTGGCGGCATAAAACTCGAGGATCGTGTCCACCCCGAACCTGTCCTTGAACTGGTTCCAGATGTCGGGGCGGAGGCCGTTGCCAAACGCTGCCGTGACCTTGTGCTTCTTGTCGAGGCACTCGCCAGTGGCGGCATCGTACTGGGGTGGTGCAGCAAGGAGGTAGCGCAGCGTCTCGCCAACATACTGGATAATGGTGGCATTGGACTCTCGCACCTCGGTCCAGAATACCTTGGTGGAGAATTTGCGCCCGATGGCCTGTGTGCTGCCGGCGAGCATGGTGGAACAAAACGACAGCAAGGAGGCTGCGGAGTGATAGAGCGGCATAGACTACACGCGGGACACAGCATTTTGCATCTTGTCAGTACGTGTCAAGGCGGCGGCGCGTCAATCATTGACAGGGAGACTAACCGTATACATGATGTCGTTGCCTCCACGGGCAAGCAGCGTTTCCACAATGGTGCCCCCTGCAATGACCTTTGCCCACGACACCACGGCGGGTTTGGGTAAGCCCGTCGTTCCGGAGGTGTAGATCAGGATGGCCAAGTTGGACAGGTCGTCCTCGACCAATTCCGAGTCTGGCACGCGAACGGGAGACGTGGCCGTCGCCTGGGCTTGAAGTTCTGGCGTGAATATGACAAAGTTGACGTCGCCGAGGTCGGCCCGCACGTCCTCCGTCAGATTGGCAGCCACGCTGGGGTCAATAAGACAAATCTTGGATTTGGATGCTTTGATGCAGTGTGCCAACGATTTGCCGGTAAGGTTGTAGTTGATAAAGGCTGGTTTGGCACCGATACTCCAGAGTCCGAGCCAGACGAAGATGAAGGTATCCGAGTTCTCAAAGTTCATGGCCACGACATCTTTTGGCTTGATGCCGAAATTGTTTCGCAGCCACGTTCCATAACGCAAAGCTTTGTCATAAACTTGGGCATATGTGTGATGGCGGCCTTCGAAAATGAGGAGGTCCTTGTTGGCTGTGGAAGGGTGCTTGGCCCGGTCCTCGAGGTTGTGGAAGACGGATAGATTGCCACGGTGCTGGCGGAGAAAGACGCGGCCGGCTGACTTGAAAGCTGATTTGAAAAGAAGGTAGTCGTACCAGAGGGAAGTTTTGGCGTTGACGTAGGCGAATGCTGCAGCTGTGGCCGGAATCGTCACAGCAAGAGGAACTGGAACACGTAGTGAGCATATGGCGGATGTATCAGAGCCGGTAGGTAGGATGGGAGAGACGAACGTGGCATCGTGGACGAATGACAAAGACCTCAAAGACCTGCTATGGAGGCAAAGGTGCTTTGCAACGTTGGCTTGGGAATCTAAAGGGCGAAAGGGCGTAGTAACCGGCAGTTTTCTTTCATGGACGAGAAGGTCAAGGATCGCGATGTGTCAATAATGTAATTAGAAAAGAAAACGCTCTGCAGACGTCATACAGCAGGATCAATGAAACGGGCACGATGTTGAGCGGGAGTTGAGCCGAGGCTGTTGGCTCTCTGAGTCTGCGGTTGAAGCGTGGGGCTACAGCAAATGGTTTCCTAGCTCAGTCTACTCCGCATTCAAAACGGCATTATCATGTTGCAGCTTGCAAGGATTCTCCGAGAATGGGGCCCGATGGCAGTGACCAATGCGCAGTTTGAGACGACGCCTGTCGTGAGGCTAAGCGTAGTGAGTCGACCGACTGGGCCAGAGACGGGGGCGGGCAGTGCGGCTCAAAAGACAAAGCCGGGGCGGAAGATTGGCATGGAATGGAGACTCCGGCGGTGCCAACAGAGGCTCGGATGCCGTTGTGTTTTCTGGTGGTGACGGGTGCTTTGTATATTCCACGAGCGCTCTGGCTTGTTGTTGACGTCTGCATATAAGTTCATATATTCAAGTCGGGGTCCCTGGGGAAAGCGGCTCAAGCGGCGTGTGTAACCAGTGCCGGATGGCTCGCAGCGAGGAAACGAAACGGCTGAAGGAGAGAACGGGAACGCGAGTATGCGACTGCGGTGGAATCCACGAGATGTGTTGTTGCGCCACGCCAGGCCGCGCTGTGGCCCTGGCTTCGCTGGGCAATGCCATTTGCGCCAAGACTCGATGCAATCATCTGCGACGTGCTTGCGGCGCGCAAGGAACCCCGAAATCCGGCTGGCGTCTTTGTCTTGTCCGTGGCTTGGGGCGCTAAAAAGATGCCTCGGTCCATGGGAAAGGGTGCTCGACCAAGACCAAGAGGTGTGGAGCTATGGGAGCGGGTCGACGGGCCACAGACGGGGCCAGGGGTAAGGTGAGAGAGAGTGCGAATGGTTGCTGAAGCTAGGTGAACATGCCGTCCCGGGCAAAGCCCGTACGTGTCTGGATGCGGCGGTGATGAAGATGACAAGTTTCAATGCTCTGTGCCCGGTACCACCAGTCGCTTGACATCGAACATGCGCATTTTGGCGCTTCTGGATTGGTTGGTGTCTTGCAGCCTGGCAGTAGGAGGCACTTCGTGTTTGCACGGAAGGAACAGCCCGCAGGCAACCCGCCGGCTGCCACAAGGAGCTCGCGTGGCACCAGCATGTCGACTGGTGTACAGGGTAGTCTACTTAGGTAAGCACGCCAGGCTCGACTGACGGCTGCTTGAACACCTCGAGTGGGGCCGGTGCAAGGCTGTAGCTCCAAGTGTCATCTCACGACGCCATCTGCAGTTGAATCTTTGTCAATGGCCAACTGCCAATTGCTGGCGGCTATACCGACCAACAGCCGGAACCAGAGCTGACACGACACTGGACATTGGAAATCGGCAGTGTACAGAGGCAGAACAGCCTGCGACAGTTGCAACTTGGCCAGCGCGAGCACTGGTGCGCCCAAGGACAAACTGTTCTCCCTGCCGCTACTCGCAAACCGTCGCCAACATCCTCGAAACGCCCATACTCTACGTTGAGCCAAGACGGCCGTTGATTGATCGGACACAATGGCTTCAGAAATAACAGTAGACGCGTCCGTGCCCGCGCAGGAAGCCGCCGCCCAACCTATCGCCAAGCAGCCTCCTCCGGAGAAACCCGCCCACACCCGACGCCGTACACATGTCATTCTGTCATTCTGGCTCATCGTGCTCGTTTTGGGATTGCCGATATGGTGGAAGACGACGTCAATTTACCGCGCGGATTTGCCTCTCGAGAGAATGCTGCAATGGGCTGACGGCAAGGTACGTCTGCATCCGCATGCCCTCTCGACACTCTGCCAGAGCTTCTCCTTGTATGCGACGCGGCTTCTGACATGTATTTTCCAGGCCTGCCGCCCTGCGTTTCCTTTGCAGATTTCTGTTCGTGCCGATTCTATTGCCGACCAAGAAGCTCAGCACCTCGTCCGCTTAACACAGCATGCCCTCGACGACCTCAACGATTTCCCCGGTCACCATTTACGCCTCAAGCTCAGTCCCAAAAGCGACACAAAACCCCCCAACCTGAGCAGACAAGATGCAGATTCCGCCTTGACCATCAATCTGACTCCGGGCGACGCCAATTCGGCTCAGCTAAGCCAGCACTCGGCCGTGCTCGACATGACTTATGCTCCCAACTCGATCCCCTCTCTACACTCTGCCTCGTCCGCCCTGGCAGCATACATGGCCAATGAGCTCCAGTCTACCTTTTCCGAGGAGCAATCCATCATCTCGTATCTGCTGTCCACGTCTTCCATGTCGTCTACCGCGAGGCAACACGGTCTCGGCCAAGAGGCGGCAGAATCGTTGAAGAAGCGCACAACCCGGTCGCTGCGTTATGCTCCTACCTACCACCTGAGCTTTTCTCTCTTCACCGACGGTGCCACCCCCAACACGTGGGATATCGATGCAGCCATCAACGAATACATGAAGCCAATGCTGGATGTTCTGGGACCCATTCACAACTTTACCATTGACACGCAGGTCCAACTGTATGCCACGCCTGGCGTGCAATCACAAATCCTCAACAAGGAGCACTTGGCGTCGTTTATCAATGCCGCAGAGTGGCCCCTTTCACCATCCATTGGCGGCGCACCCACGGTCAACTTTATCATCTTTGTCGGCAACCAAACCATTGGATCTGACAGTGCCCAGGTCGAAAACTCACAGTCGTGGATGATTCCTCAATGGGGCTCCGTATATCTCCTGCCGCTGGCCCCTACCGAGCAGCACGTCTCGGCAAATGCCCTCAAGCAGCCTCTGCTCATGTTTGGCGGCCACCTGCTGACTCTCCTTGGCACGCCGCAGTCTGGATCTCTCCCGCTGCGGCTCTCCTCTCTTGCCAGGGTACGAACGATGGACCTGCTCCTTCGGGCTTCGTCGTCTCTGGGCTCTCTGGCGCGGCTGTCGCCCAGCCTGCCTTCGATATCTATTCCTCGCAGTGTTGCCGAAGGCGTTTCCAGCTCGTTGCAGCACCTGGAGCAGGCGTGCGCCAACCTGGGTGGACCAGAAGGGCTGTTGCATGCACGGGTTGCCGAGGAGGAGGCGGAGAGGGCCTTTTTCGAGAAGAGCATGGTTGGGCAATTGTACTTTCCAGACGAGCACAAGATTGCGGTTTACTTGCCTTTGTTGGGGCCCGTAGGGGTGCCGCTGGTGCTGGGACTGGTCAATGAGCTCAAGAATTGGATAAGGAAACGGAAGCAGAAGGCCAAGGAGGCCAGAGAGAAAAAGGGCCAGTAGAGAAGGAAAAGGGGAAAATAAAAAGTAGCGAATAATGATGCATTTCACACTTGATAATTGAACGTCGGCTGCGGTCATGTGCCAATGTGCTCTTATTATTGTCCGCCCTCTTGGTTCTCACCACCTATACACCATGTAGGGTGTGCGGAACACTCGTGCTTGTCGCAACGACACTGAATAAAGTTTACGTGGTACCATAATCCAGGCAGTGACAAAATTAGCCGTGGTCCTGGTTCGTGGCGTCCAGCCATGACAAGTTCACACAGACTGGCTGGGCCGGGCCGCACTGCAGCCCAGTCTGGACCTGTGAGTCGGTGGCTTATCCGGACTGGAAGCAGGCTGGGAGCTCGATTCACCTTTCCTCGCCCCCTCTCCAAAAAAAAAAAAAAAGACAAACCGCAACAAACACACAACCACACACAGACCCAACTTCGGAGAAGCCGTCCGACACTCCAAGGTCCAAAATGCAACACGGGTACAGATAAAAGGGCCCCGCAAGATGCTTCCCGAGCCGGCGTTGAGCTTCACCATCCCCAGCCTGCACGACGGCACCGTGCTCGACTGTCGCGTCTACCACCCGGCGTCGCTGGCCGCGGCCAACCCTCGCGCGCCGCCGTGGGAGAGACACGCGGCCGTGGTTGCGCACCCCTACGCGCCCATGGGCGGGTGCTACGACGATCCGACGCTGGACAGTGTGGCCGCGGCCCTGCTGCGGACGGGCTATCTCGTGGCCACCTTTAACTTTAGGTACGGGCAACGACAGACCCCTTCAAAGAACCCAGAAGGTCGCTGACTCCTGAAGCAGAGGCGCAGGCCACTCCGCCGGCCGGACGTCGTGGACGGCGCGGCCAGAGCGAGACGACTACGCGAGCGTCGTGGGCTTCACGGTGCACTACGCCCACTTTCTCGACCCCTTCGCCGACGGGGCCCCGAGGCGACAACGCCCCATCCTCCTGATGGGCGGCTACTCGTACGGCGCCATGGTGACGGCGCAGATGCCGCCGCTGGACCGGCTCCTGGAGCCGTTTGCCCGCCCGCGCGCCGACTCGCACGCCGCGCAGGTCCGCCTCCGCGCGCAGCACCTCGCCGAGCAGCAGAACCTGGTCCTGGGCAGCGCGCGCTCCGCCAGACGCCCCGCGGCGGTGCGCGTAGGCGGCGACGAGGGGCGCAAGAGCCGCGACAGCTTCCACGCCGGCCGGAGGAGCTTCTCGCTCGACGACGCCGAGGACCGGCTGCGCAGGGGCGTGCGCCGCATGGCCAGGCGGTCCGCGAGCTCTCATCGCGGCGGCGGCGGCGGCGAAGAACCTCCCGCGGAGACGCTGCCCGCCGTCGAGGGCCTGCTGCGCCCGCGCCCGGCGTACCTGCTCGTGTCGCCGCTGCAGGGGGTCGTCACGCACCTGGCGACCATGGCGCTGCTGCCGTGGCCGCGCGCGGGGCGGCGCCGCGACGTCGACGCCGGGGAGAGGAAGCTCGTGGAGAATGCGACGCTGGCCGTCTTTGGCGACCGCGACGTCTTTGTGCCGGTGGCTAGGCTGCGCGCGTGGGTGGCCAGGCTGGGGGGGCAGGGGTCGCTGTTTGCCGCTCGCGAAGTCGCTTCCGCCGGGCACTTTTGGGGCGAGGACGGCGTGCTGGATCTGATGACGGAGAGTGTTGAGGCGTTTGCCGCTGGGTTGATGCGCGGTGCTTGATGGTTTTTTTTTGGCGGTCATGACTTTTACGAATTACGTGGGCTGGACGCGGACTCGATTGGACTACGGGATTGGTTTTTGAGCACGGGGTAGGAATGGGTGCTTGAATTGTTGTCTCTTGGAAGCGCAGAAGAGTGGTATCTAGCGTTGATTGTTCTATGAAGCAGGACTGGCTGGTGTGCTGTGTGCTGTCGGACGGGATGTGAAGCTGTTACCGATACTGCCTTCTACATATCGGAGGCCACCGAATAATAAGGGTCACGGGGCTGAGAGAGTTGGGCCTTGTTGGATTTACCCCGTCTATCTGGATGTACTTTGATGGGCTGGCCTTGCACCGCCACGTCTGGCCATGTGGTCACTGCGGATCTGACCATTTTCTATGCCAAAGCAATGTCACTTGTCCCTAGTCTATGAACAGCGACGTTGTCCGAGAGTGCTCTTGCGCTGGCGTCGCGGACTACAACCGGAACCGATACTTTGCGCAATAGCTCGGTATAGTCGGTGTTCCCTGAAGTCAGCTTTCCCCTGGACTGAATGGAAAAATGTGTGTGACAAGACTGGCTTCTCAGTAGCGGATTCGTGCCAACCAGCTACAGTCAGCGTGGGTTTGTCGACGGCCGAGTCGTCGTCCTGCTCTGGGCCTACTTTCCAGACAATAGTGTCGATGTCCGAGTTGCAAGGGTTGTAGTCGGGGTGAGGTTGGACAGATACCACGCTGACTAGGGAGCCAGTTCTATAGTGTTGTTAGCTGTCACTTTGACGTGGTTTGTTTGCTCCCAAACACAAAATATAGGTCTATAGGTAAGGCAAAACGTACCGGAGATCCTAGACGGGCTCGGAATACCGAAAGGGTTGGAGTGCAATGGGCGGCTGTAAGAATGGTGTCCGGGTTCAACAACGTCACCCCACCAATGTGTGTCACTACTTATCTGTATAGACGCGATGCTAGGCATTTCATTCGTTTTGGCCACTTTTATGTATTTGGGGGCCAGTCGTTAATACCTGCTGTGTGCCGATAAACCTTGATAAAGCCCGCAGGAACATGTATCCGCACTTTGCATGCACATTACACATTACACATCACGCTGGAAAACGACGAAGACGCAACAGTGTACAGTACAGTACGTCTGCCTATGTACTTGCCGGCTATCTTTGGTGGTTTATTTTCTGTCTATAGTGCAAGACAATACTTCCAAACAACGAATGGGAAGCAAAGGTATTACAAGATGCCCCGATGGCTGGAATTTGACTCGTATTTCATACCGGTATTAGACTTTGAAGACGGTGGATAAAGGCTGCTTGATGCGGTACGTGCCTTCATAGTTGCAGACGCTTTTTCATAGCCGCGCTCGGCTTCTAGCTTTTGTAGCTGGATCTGGCCATAGCCAGTGGTCTCAAAGGCATGAACTTCATCTCAAGTGAACCTTGAAGCAGCGAATGTTGTCCTATTGGCGAAATTACTGTGTTGTGTAATGTTACACGGTTAGGACCCAACAACGAAGCCCAACAAAGGGGCCGGGCTTCATCGAGAAAGGACCATATGGTTACACGGACTGAACGCGTGACCACGCAGGAGCCCTAACGGACTATGTGTACTAAGTACTCCGTTGGCCGTATGGTATACTGTATGGCACGACAGCTATTTCTGCGGTTAGTGTGCTGAATATTAGCAGAGGGTATCGGTATCAAACCAATCGATGAAGCGGAGGCCAAGGTTGAGATGAGAATGAGAGAAAAGGAGGGGCAGCATCAAAGCAGCGTGCGTGGTTGGCACGGCCTGATGCTACTTGACGTGTTGAAATGCAGGGGCCCTACATATAATTAAGAGTAGCCAAAGCCAACATGAATTGTTCTATCCGGAGGGGATCGTCACTGTGGAGCATGAGCGGGTTCGGGACGTTCCGTGCCGCCCTGGTGATGCAATATTAATAGCCGGGTTAAAATATCTCCGCACAACGTCGTAGTTATACACCTAAGAACTTGGTGCCCGCGCAGATTTGTATCTACCTAATATTGCAGTTAACTTAACGGCAGATTGGCCGTGTAATGCCCAACTGACCATCTCATTGAGCCTTCACAGCTGCCATTAGGTTGCTTCTCCCTGCAATCGAAGGCGTCCCGACCTGCCCTGTTTAGGACCGATGCAGCTCAGTTTTACAAAATCTCACACTTTGTATGTCTAGAGCTTCCGTTCTTTCTCTATGCCTGCAGCCTCACATCAGAAAGGGAGCACAACGACGAAGGTATGCGAGTGGTGACGAGTCTGATGACAGCCGACATGCGAGACCCTTGACATGTCGTCTTCCTCACCCCTCCCCCGCAATCTACGACATTTGGGCCGTTGGTTTGTTCGACGGTCTGATCGGCCAGCCTCGTTGCTTCTGATAACGGCTAGTATTCCACATCTGCTGTAACAGGTGCTCCGCTCCTAAGCGTCGTGCGGTAGTACATCTGCCATCTTCACGCAGCAGCACTCCATATTCCATTGTTGATGCCCAACCTTGGCCGATTTGGCAGGCTGCGTCTAAAAACACAGTCCCCTGTTCTCAGGTGTTCTTTGGCGGAGTTGGGTATTAATCACAAACGAATCGCTGAACCCAGCTGGCCTTTGTGCCCTTTTCACCTGGACTCTCTAGTATTGCAACGAGCATACTTTTCTCCCCGGGAGACGTGGAACTTTTATAATCAGGTTCTTTACTCTGCTAGTACCAATAAAGTCGACGCTTATCCACAATGTCAAACCCGTCCATCGAGGATTATACCATCGGCTGGATTTGTGCCTTGCAGGAAGAATATGATGCTGCGGCTCGAATGCTTGATGCCGAATTCGACGGCCCAGATACGGCTGAAGTCAACGACAACAACAGCTACGTGTATGGTCGTATCAGTGGGCATAATGTAATCTTGGGATGCCTGCCGGGCGGCCAGTATGGCACCAACTCGGCCGCCAGTGTGACTAGAGATATGGTCCCGCTCCTTCCCCAAGTTGAGGTTGGCGCTGATGGTTGGCATAGGAGGGGGCGCCCCTACCGCGGGAAAGGACATTCGACTGGGCGATGTTGTGGTGAGTCAGCCGCAGGGCAAATTGGGGGGTGTTGTGCAATATGATCTCGGGAAGCGCCTGCCGGGCGGGCGATTCGAACAGAGCGGGCAGCTTAATGGTCCTCCGCAGGTGGTGCTTGGGGTTCTCCCAGAGATGCGACGGCGTCACAACGATTCGAGGAAGCCTGACAGAATTGCCCAGCATGTCAAGCGGATGGACGAGGAGCCCGACTACCAACGCCCGGCTGACGATCGATTATACCGTGCCGACTACCCTCACCAGGGTGGAGAGGACTGTTCGAAGTGTGAGACGTGTGAGGTGGTGCAACGACCACCACGCTCGAGCAACCGCGTCGTCACCGTTCACTATGGCACTATTGCGTCCGCCAACTCGGTCATGAAGAATGCCAAAGACAGGGACGAATACGCCCAGGATCCAGCCCTGAATGTCCTGTGCTTTGAGATGGAGGCTGCTGGTTTGATGAACAGCTTTCCCTGCCTAGTGATTCGAGGAATTTGCGATTACTCGGATTCCCACAAAAATGATGAATGGCACAACTACGCAGCCCTCGCAGCGGCGGCATATGCACGAGAGCTTCTCTATATCCTTAAACCACAAAAGGTCTATGGAGCCCCATCATGGGCCGGCAAGATGGAGGAACGTGAGTAGCTATACTTGCTTAGGCTTGCAACTTTTCCCCGTTTAGCTTCCTAGCTTGGCCAGTCGTGTCTTGGTATGCTCTGCTGCCATGTGTATTAACTTGTACCCGACTGGCTATAGTCCTCGCCGGCATTCAAGGTCACGTCATGCACATGTCGAGAGGTGTTGATGACCTCATATGTCAGAATCGTGATCAGGCAGATGAAACGATTCTCAACTGGATCACAAAAATCGACCACGGCAGTTACCACAGCGACATTGCAAACAAGCGGCAACCAGGAACGGGCCAATGGATTTTGGAGTCTGGGAAATTCCAGACGTGGCTGAAAACCAGTAAGCAGACGCTTTTTTGTACGGGAGCCCCCGGGGCAGGAAAGACAATCCTCACATCCGTTGTGGTCGAGCATCTCACTACTCGCTCCCAGAGTGACAGGAATATTGGCGTTGCCTACCTCTACTGCAACTACAATCGACAAAATGAACAGCAACTGAACAGCCTCCTTGAATGCTTATTAAAGCAGCTGGCGGAACGCCGACGCTCTGTACCGGAATGCGTCAAGTCTCTCTACAACTGCCTGAGGGCCGAGCATATGCGGCCGTCTGTTGGCCAACTTTCAAGTGCTCTCGATGCGGTGGTCTCTTTGTATTCGAAAGTCTTCATCGTCATTAACGCACTTGATGAATGCAGAAACACTGATGGCTCCCGTGCAGAGCTGCTAGTGGAAACTGTCCGCGCCCTCCAGAAACCGTGTGGAGTAAACATCTTTGAGACCTTGGCTTTAGAAACATCAAGTGCATGGTATCAAATCGTGAGAGCATGCGTAGTTACGGCCCGAATACCGTTTTTATTATTCATAAATTGGCTTGAGAGTAGGTGGAAGCCAAGAATATTGTGCCGTGGAGATGTGGTGACTTTTGAGTTTTCCCAACTTTGTGACCTGGCAGAGGCTGTGTTCTTGTAGCAAAAGTCTCTCCCCTTGTAACCCAATCCTCGGAATGGTTTTTCCCCACTGTCTTTCTATATAGGCTGTAGGCAGCACTACCAATTTCTGGCAAGGTGTGCCTTGTGTTCGCTTGTGCGTTTGCTTCCGAAATAGATTACTCGTTTTACTTCACTCTGGCCCTACTACTATTTTTCACACACTTAGCAGAAGAAAATTTCCAGAAGAGGGTTTATTCATTTACGACAAAGAGTGATGTCTCGGTTACATGTCCAATTAACATCCATCTGTGAATAAACGTGTCGATAACGAGTGTGATATTTCCATAATGGGAGACTATCCCCTTTGACCCCTGGTCCCCAGTAGACTTATATGGAGCCTGGCCTGTCGCCGATACAGCAAGGATAGCCAAGACAGTAATGGTAAACCTGATATTGGCTACATGGTATTCGGTACTAAATAAACATGGGGATGATTGTGAGTCAAGTATTGATATTAACCTGTACAGGAACTATAAGGGAGAAACTGTTTCGCTGCGAATTCTGTGTCCTTGAATACGCCGGCAGTTGCCTTGGAACACGGCTGTGAAATCCGGACTCGAGGGGCGCTAGCTAAACCCCAATTATAGTTACACAACTATACAACCACGATATAAACAAGCAGTAGTGCCGCGTGTAACGGTCTAGCGAGTGTATTGATAACTGACTAGGTAATTCTAACAAATACCTAAAGCTAAAGAAGAGAGGAAACAACGACACAAGCGCTCGAGGTAATTCTACCGAATACCAAAAGCTAAAGAAGAGAAGAAAGAAGGAGAAAAGAGCTGGAGGAGCTCGCTGCTACTAATCTCGCTTGTTGGCCATTGGCAGCTTGTCGATGGAGGCAGGAGCGCAGCCGAGCCATTTTCGGGCCTACATATAGCCCGTTACACGGCGCGGATCAATCCCCGAGTCCCCAAGATTTTGGTTAATCCACGGGATAAAGCTGCTAACCCTAGTATAAAAGCCGCGGCCATATTGAGCACCAAGAGGAACAGACGACGTGACACCGATTAATTGTCTCGTTTCCTGGTCAATAAGAGGACCACCGCTATCCCCTCGGCCTGTATCCTTGCCCCGTTCACCAGCGCACACTCTTGTATCTAGATGGTTTTGAAATCCTTTACCTGCATCAATCTCCAAGTCAAAACACTCATCGGGAGCGTCAACAGGAAGAGTGACCCTGCGAAGTTTGTCGGATACAGTTCCAAGTAATTCTACCGTTGACCCCCTTGCCTATTAGTTAGCGTCTTGTCTGAGTATACCCTTCATGGCACTTACCAGCCTGCAGCTACTGCGGTAGAACCAATTACTGGGTTTAAGCCGCTCGCTGGTAGCTTTGCGTAGCCAATTGTCTGGCTCGCTTGAATCGGAGTTGATAATTTCAAGATAGCAATATCATTATGGTGCCCGTTAAGCACGTAATCCGGGTGCCTCAATCGGGATCCAACTTGTGCCACTACTCCTCCTGTGTCTTTATCCTGTATAATTATTAGCTCTTTATACGTATTGACGTTTTATTAGCCACATAAGTGATTAGACGCCATGATAGCTAACCGCGTAGCCTAATAAAATATATGAAGAGGATATATTTACCAGGCTCCCTGCTCTCACGCTGGTAATATCTTTGAGATTACAATGAGCAGCCGTAAGAACTGTTATGCTGTCTAGTAAAGTTCCTCCACATAATATCGAAGTATCGTCGCCATATTGTAAACGGACAATAAATGGAAAGTCGCCTTCCTTGGCCACTTCTCCGCCAATAATTCTTTTATTAGTAGTTGCCGCTGCTGCTGCTAAGACAGCAGAAAACGCGACAACTAGTGTAACAGCAGCCTTGGGTACCATTTTAAAGGAGATAGATTGCCAAAGATGGGCTTGTAGAATAAAAAGGAATAAGACAGCACGAGGTAGTATTTGCTGAAGATGTATAGAAATAAAACAAGCTATATGGGTAGCCTGGCGTATTTATCCTCGCGCGCCTACATGTGTATGAAGACTTTGAATTATATAATCCATTGTATGTGAATTGTCTTCATCTCGACTCATGTCCTGGTCGCGGAAAACGATTCCAGACAAGACGGCCCCGACGGCATCACAGCGTCATATGACTCGCGTCTAGATCATACGACGCAGAAAAGAATGCATGGCAAAGATCCTAGCAAGCGACCCTGACATTACGGGAATATTGATAAAAGCCGAGCACTTTGGGCTTTTACAAAGTAGCGCAGGTCCTCGGCACTGCCACGGTTTTTGTATGGTTTTACGTGCAATAAGCCCTGGAGTTTCGGATTTTCCAGCCTGGACTAGGCAGATAAACTTGCTTACATAAAGCTTCCAATGTCATCGAATAGGCTAGTCGCCTCGGCGAAATTTCAACATGTACAGGGCGTTGTGAAATCCAACAGAAGAATACACGGCTTCGACCCAGCTAACAAAGCCGAACAAAGGGGCATCAGGACGAAAAACCTCACGTTTACACAGAATAGATACCTGACTGGGAAGGGACCCCAAGTACACTTGTTTTTCCTATATATATACATAGTAGTTACTAGCCCCCTTTTTCTCTCTTGCAAAATCAAGGACCTTTGGCATTCTACAAGATTATCTCTAAATTAAGCTATTGCTTCAAGCCCTCTATCGAGCCCTTGTCACACAGGAGGTGTAGGGCGCTAGGCGCTTAACCATAGCGGGCCGGCATTGACCGGATGGTCGGATATTTTGGTCCCAATGCAACATGGCAACTACTCGTGCTGCGCCCCAACTTTTCGGGCCGCCCGTCAATCTATCATTAGTCCGGGAACACCAGACGGAGAGGGTGAAATGAAAACAGCGCTAAATGCAGAGTCGGCTATGGTAATAGTAGCTTATGCCGGTGCATCCTAGCAGGGTAGACTTTGTCTCCCTGCCCGATAAGAATGCATAGAAGATACAATCATCGATTTAACCTCAATAACGGACTTGAGCCCGGCATCAAGTGGGGCATCGTGAGATACATGCAAGCAAGATTACCAACGCATCGAGCTCTTGAGCAGTCTTCTTTGCTTGTTTTGTTTCTCTTTCTTTAGCGTTTAGGTACTTGTAGTAGTCGCCTAGCTAGTTGCCAATACACTCCGCTTGGACCGTTACAAAACATGTAACTTGGTTGAGGGCTACCGGTGGATTTATTGCAGCTCAGGACTAAATAGCATCGGATAAGACGGACTGATTAATTCAACAAGCAGAGTGGATGGAATTGTTGGATATTATTAATATCATATGTGCCAAAAATCCAAAGAGGTTTTGTTAGCGCGGTTAGCAAGTATTGTCTGCATGAAGCCGTCTGAAGATTATACGACCATCAGTAAATTGATCACGCCAGAATCATTACTCGTGCGCTACGATGTGACATGCATTTGGCCCCCTACTATTCTCATATCGCCATAGTACGAGCACGAGGAAGCATAAAAATTGATCCTTAATTTTGTCCTCGATCCTCGATACTCGGGCATTCGGGTCTTCGGCCTTTCGGGCCTTCGGGCAACTAGCATGGAGCGGCTAGCCCCTTGCGCCCTTCAGTTATTAATGCTGTGTCTCGCGGGACATGCCAGCAATAGGACTCTACTTCTGTTGGTGCTAGCTGACCGCCATTGCGCGCCCAACTCTCACCTTCCAAGACCGCAAAGGTAACAAGGGGCTCTGGTTGCCCAGGCACAACGTGCAAAAGAGAGGGTTGTTGGTAATATCTGAGAAATACAGCAAGTATATATTAAAGGCAGGAACGCATATAGACGCTTCAATAAATCAGTCTTCTTGAAGGTTGTCCAACGGCAATGGGACTCTCGCCTGAAAACGATCCAGGGTCTGATGCTTGATGCGCCATTTGATCGTAGTCACCTGTGTTATGAGTCTCCGCCAGAGGGTATGAAGCAGAACCGGAGCTGGCATCATTGCTTTCAAGAGCCTTCACGCCGTTGAACTTTTGAATGCGGGCCAGGCCCTTGTTAACAATACCCTTGACAGACTTGACTGAGGAGACGTGCTTCAGTGGAAGGACGGTGTTGTTTTCCACAGGTTCAATCGGTGATGCCAACACAGCAACAGCGGCGGCCGCAACGCCAATGGGGTTGATGAAACGCATGGTGTGTAGATGATGGATGCTGAGCAGAGAAGAATAGATTACTGGGACATGTTAATTAAGCAAGCAGCCTTGGTACCAGGAGCGAATGGCTGCGTTTTATACGTCAAGTCGACAATGCCAAGCCCTTTGCCTGCGGAAATTTTGTAAACATACGAGGCCGAGCTCGTCAAGTTGAACTCCAATTACACAACACGACAAATGGCAAATCACTCAATATCTCAATGGGCGCCATGCACGCCTACGCACGGCCAATATGTTCATAATGTCATTTGTCGGCTAATAGGTGCCGGTAGCGCTTGTACATCATGAGCGGCAATGACACATTGATGCCAAATAGGAGTTATCAGGGCCTGTAGCTGCTGCAGATAACGCCAGTATAGATCCGTATTCCATCATTGTAAGAGTGCCGCTAGTATTAACAGAGTTCTAAATGCCATGCGGATATTACAAGGATGTATTCGTTTCCCAGCATCATCGATCACATGAGGAGATCTGGTGTTCCGTCAGCCTAAGGTACCTAATAAAGCAACCGATCGAAACCTAGGTAGTACTTGGCCACTGCGTGCACCTTGCCCTATATTATTACTTTCTTAGCTAATAAATTGCCGTTCAATACCTGGAACACACTACACAGATATACGGATCCCTACATATATATTATGGATTTTTAGTAATACCAGAGTTTAAACTATATATACCTTGTACTCCCTGTTTAGCTAACCGCTAACAGCCTAGATAAAAAACTTGCCTATTTTTAAGGGATATATAAGATATTTATATTTAGTCTGAGCTAGAGTCTAGTTCTAGTATAGCTTTAAGTCCTCCGAATAAGAGGCTGCTGAAGCTCAACTCCCTTATGTGTGCACTACCTTGACTTCGTTATCGTCCCCACATCATTTGCTAAAATGAATTCCAGGCTAAAGGCACCATCAATCCTTCGGAAGGTCTTTCAGTGGTGCAAGCGGCACAGGGACACACGCACCACCACCCGGAGAATGTGGGATCAGAAGTACATGCAGGTTAACAGGGCCCATGTTATGGAAATCACACAGGTACGTGTTTATATCTGATCTACTTCGCGTATTTCCATCCTTGACCTTTTTGTTCCTTTTCATTTCATGGGTAACTAGACTAAACGCCGTAGGCCGCGTGGTACCTTGGCATTGACCGACTTTGGCGGCTTGGCTGCAAGATTGTGGCTTTGGAAATGAGAGATAAATCTGCGGAAGAGAAGATTCGTGAGTATTTGAATGCCACCAATAATTTCACCCTCGAGCTGAAAGCAGAAATCTGCTTGCAGTATGTGTGGCCGACAGACGGGCGCGACAGCGTCATGAAGATGCTTACTTGGGCATTCAACCAACCATCGTTGTTCCAAATGTAGAAAGCGGCGGATTAGATCAAATGTTGTATAGACCAACCCTACGCCTATATTGACTGCTAGATTTGCCTTTACTAGCTTGATCTTTTGCCCCGTGGCCTTTTGGCCTTTTTGATGGACAAGTAGGATACATGCTCGGCTTCCTCGCCTTGAAAGTGGCTTGATAAACAATTGGGTATCCTGTTTGCAACAGTTTTATTTCTCGGATAAAACGACCTTGGTGTTCTCGCTCTCGAAATAATAGGCAGGAGAAGCGGTCCCCAACTGTGACAAGGGCTCGGAAAGAGGGCTTGGAGCAATAGCTCAATTCAACTAATAACAGTCTTTGGTATCAAAGGTCCTTAGTTTTCCTCAAGGCCTTGAGGGACCAAAGCCGTCTATTTATACAAGAAGTCGGTGAGGACCTTCTGCCCTAGGTCTCGTGACCGTAGCCCTTGTGTAACCAGCCATTTCCGTGTAACACCAACTGCCCGAGCTGAGAGCTAGAAGCCTTACAGTGACCCGATATTACCAACGCAAAGGAATTCTTAATCCTGAAACTAGTCAAGATAGCTGCTGGTTATTATATAACTGCTGTGCAAAAATACCGGGAGGGCTATATCTCTTCATCAAATCGAAAGAAATTCTTAGGTATTCTGAACAGAACGGGTTACGCCACCAAAAGTGGAGGCCCCTACAAATGCAAATGGTAATGTACGGTATGCCATGTTACGGACCGCACCTTATGCAGGCGAGCCCTGGCAAACACCGTCTACTTATTTAATCTAAAAAAAACACTTGCTAGTATATAACTCCCTAAGGCATTGTGAAAAGGCTTTCCGGGAAAAAAAGAACTAACGGGATTCGTCCAGTAAGGCAAAAAAAACATACAACACCGGGTATTCGCTGGTCGTCACCGACCCAACTACTAATCCGGCGCTCGCCAGATTATCGTGCGAGATCAGACGGGATCGTGAGTTTTACTGGCGGCTGTGGTCGTATGTGCCTGCTGGTCAATTAACTTCACTTATACCTCTAGTTTACATACTCTCGCCCTGATGAAGGCCTGGTGTCGTGATACATATTGGCAAGGGGATGAGATGGATAGAGATAAGTGGTAGAAACTCGCGCTGCGTAAAAAGTTGGACCCGCGATTTTACTAGGCTGGCGACAAACTGCCTTGGAGATAATCTGTGAGCGGTACGTTTGTTGGTTGGAGATGCTCAGCAAATTGCTTGGGGAGCTAATAAATCCAAGGACAGCAGAGGGATGGTGATGCGCGGCTCGGGCTTCCGAACGGATCAATTGATGGCATCCGAGCTAGTGAACAGCGTGGCAAGATTGTCCTCTTTAGCCTGTCATTTCAGGGCTTTTTCCCTACTGCAGAAGTGATCCCCTAGCCCCGGACCTCGCGGACGTACATATCTAACAATAACGAGTTTGAAGCCATGGCGCAGAAATAGTACCTGGCGATCAAGGTTGAATGCCCACGACAAGACATCATCTTGGGTCTCGAGGAGCTGTCTGTTCTATCAGTTACCTTGTTAACTCGTTGAAGAGGACTTGCCTTTTCGCCCACCAGCATAACAAAACCTACCCCTCGCCATGACAAATGAGTCCTATTGACCCCTTGTAAATGGGGCAAAACCTTGTTTCTCTTTCTCTTCTACTTAGCTGCATTGCGTATGATGCATAATCGGCAGCAAAATGACCTATTGCTAGCATAGCCGTGCCAGGACAAATAGCCTCGTACCGTTATGCGCAATCCTTGTTTACATGAATTACTTATTTAGCATTGAATTACTTATTTAGCATTGAATTACTTATTTAGCATTGAATTACTTATTTAGCATTGAATTACTTATTTTGCATTGAGTTGGCCCCCCACCTACTCTACACTGTCTATTTCCACATTGCTAAGGTTGAGTCAAGTCTGACTGCCGCCTGGTGCAGTTGCATGACTTCTGTACCTGCAATCTTATACCGTCCAGTCTAGAATACGAGGGGAAGGCCCACATTGCTTTGGACAAGACGCCAGAAAACCCTGATCAGAAAAGCTAAAGGCTGACTCAATGCTATGGTACATCAGGTTGTGAGACATAATGCTGCCCCCATTTACTCTATTTGTGACAGGGCTTGACTCTTACACGGGCCTGATTTTTACCACTTCTCATTGGTTATAAATTTTTCTTCTAGCTCCATGTCACTTTGTACACTGCTCCTCGACCTGAAGTACCAGGCCTTTACTTGTATTGTTTGACCTACTGCAGGCACCCAATCTGCTAGTTAATCCAGCGGCTTATAGCAAGGACGATTATCGTGGGACTAAGAGGTAATTAGAACTAGACGAGAATAATAAAGGAAAATACAAGTTATATTATAAATTATTAGGCAATAAAATAAGTATAGTATAATCTATTTACATTATATTACAATTACCTCGTTCTGACAACTATCGTAAAATAATAATATAGATCGCGGGCTTCCGAAAAAGTAGACTTACGCTCGAAAGAGTGCGCGAAAAGCCTGTAATAGAAGATATAAGGCGGTTTATAAGGGCTGTCAGGGAAGCTAGTTACTCCGCTTTTGCAAGGAAGTACCTACGGGTCAAGAATTTTTGGGCGAATCAGAAACAGTAAAAGCCAAGCCCGTGTAAGAGTCAGGCCCGAGTAGCCAAAATGTCAGGCCCGTGGAGTAATAACGAGTCAGTCTTGTATCAATACATGTATTTACATTAAATTTATAATTACGTTAATGCCTCAATATTACCTTAAACTGATTATATAAGCTGTATATAGTCGGGGAAACTTTGTGATATATAAAGGCTTGGGGTCTCAAGTAAGCAATATACTAACTTCTACATTAAGACAAGGCACCTTTCTCACTTAATTATTTATTAAACAAATATTCTATTTACTTAGAGAAACTTCTAGAGACAATGAAGTACGCGCAATTTATATTTGTGACTTTCGCTAGTCTGGCTCTGGCGCGAAAAAGGCCTTGGGATCTAGCCGAACAGGAGGCTACAGTCCGTAAATCCTGCTGTTCAATAAACAAGTATATCAAGTTTATTTTAGCAGAAACCTAATTAAACGACTATAGACGCAACAAGAGATCTCAGCTGCATTCAAGTATTGGCAGATTGAATGTCAGGAACGAGAAGTATATAGATCCCAAATCCCCCTTACTAGCCCCCTTCTTTTCTTTTAAATAAGACTTCCTATAACTAATACTCTAATTAAAATAGAGTAAAATTATCTGTAAAGGTGATTTTACAAGCATGGTAAGTCTTCTCTCTAGATTGCCACTTGTACTATACCTACTATTATTCGTGCGTTAATTTAATATTTGGGTTATAGAAGGGGTTCCGAGACGTAAGATATTTCGTATCAACTACGTAGCCGTCTTATAAGAGACATTCGACTAATTAGACTATCCTAACATAGCTGACGATCGATGGCCTTACTCCTCTCTGCCAGGAAAAGGGCGGCGTAAGTACAAGAACGCACATACTTGCGTAGAGTTGCTAATAAGATGTATAATAACCTCAGTGCGGAGATTGCCGGGTGGAGGATGCGGCCTTGTCTGTAAGTCCTACCTTCTTCTCTTTCTTCTCCTCCCCCCTCTTAAAAAAACCGCACTAGTTCTCTAATGCGTCTATCGAGCATAGTACGACATTACCTGCGAAATTGCAGCACAAAACAACGCGTCTGCCCGCCCACAGGAGACTCCTAAGCCCCAAGAGACGGTAAGAAATAAAAAATATTACTTTTACATATACAGTATACTAACTAGAAAAACCTCCAGAAGCCCCAGTCCACTCCTCAGGTTTCGCCTGAAGAGGCACGGGTGGAGAAAATGATCTGCAGCCAGTTTAAGCTGCCAGAGGACGAGTGCCATCCCGTTATAACGCAGTGCATCTTTGAGCAAAAGGAGAAGCCTGACAACTTTAATTCGCAAAAAGACTTTTGGAAGGCTGTTTACACGTGTGCTTCTAAGGTTTTGAAACTTAAGGGGCAATGAGCAACAGCTTCCCACAAATGCCCGGATGAGCAACTAGCTTCTCTATTGCAAAGAGACCCTGCTTGCGTCCAAACATTGAGGATTGCTGCAAACATGTGCGCCTTTATTTCTATGCTTGAGGACCGGGGCATGGGGTTACTTGTGTGACGGGCTGGGCCTGATGTGGCTCGGCTTGCACTCTGGCCTTTGGCCCATCTAAAAGCGAGATTAACCGCGTGTTGAGCTCTCTTTTTGCTTGCTCCCTTTCTCTTTATTCTCTTGCTAGTTTTTAGATACTCGTGGTCGCCTAACTAGTTGTCAATACACTCAGCTAGGACCGTTGCGTCATCTACACGCTCGTTTCTAGCACTTGCCATTCATTGGTTGCGTTCAATTGATACGATGCTGTGCAGGTGCACCATTGGATATCAAAGGCGGATTTCGGGACCGGGTTGGACCGCTGTCGCCCCGTGGCGAGACATTCGCATCGTGATTGTATAGATGCTTTGAATGCGCCCGCACCACAGGTCTGCCAGCAAACACAAACGCTCGGTGGCATCCCAAGTAGTGGCGAGACCAGGCGCAGAATGTCTGGTCCGATCTGGCGATTCTGGTTCGCTCTCCGTTCCTTCGTCTTGCCCTTGCTTGTCCGACTCCCCGCCGTCGCCTTGCTGTTTCCAGGATTGCCGACGGTGTCCAACTCTACATCGTGGCACCCTCGGAAATCCGAACAAGAGGCTGCTGAAGCTACAGGTGACTGGCAGGCCTTGGTGAATGCCAGGGCACAGCCCATGCCATCCGGTTTTTAGCAGTGCATTGGTTTAACCGGGTTGCTTGAAGCTGGTGAAGCGGGTAGTCGTGTATATCTCTCATAATGGACCTAACTTACCATTGTCTAGGTCGGGATCAGCGCCAGCAATCGGAATTTTGTTGGGCGCCTAGGTTTACGAGGTTAGTGCTTCCATGTTTCATCTCCTTCCAGGAAAGTCCTGATCATTTCCGGTCCAGGCACTTACAAAATGCTAGCAAACTGGTCTAGTATAGAATATGGATTTGGCACTGGTATGGAGAGTACTCCAGAGAGTGAGCTCAGCGGCATGGTACCAGTTGACAGCAACTTGACTCACTAGTTCCGCGGGTAGGGTCCATCGTGGTTGCTTCCAAGCTTAGTACTGAGATCCTGCCAGGCTTTCCCGGCAAGATCAGTGGCGAAATAATCTTTTGCAACCATGATAATATACTTGTTTCTGGATTTAATTCTAGCTGTGTAATCTCCACCTCTCGCGATCTTGTTATAAGGAGCAAACTCTAACCTCGCCGGAGCCACATGGCGCCACGAGCATTCAGTACAATACTCTGATCGACCTCATCTTGTCTAGTGCCCTTGGGATATCCCGCCGTCGGATAAAGCTTGAACAAATCTTTTCCGTCTAGCTAACACGGCGCCGCCAGCCTAAGAGGAAGCCATGATGGCGAAAATGGCATCATCTCATACAACATCAACAAAGTCGCTGCCCTCTGGGCACTCTGTCCATTTCAGAGCTTCACCCTTACTTTTGCATCATTTTGAAAATGCCGCGTTTCCCACGCCTTCCAAGAGTACTTGCGACGAGCCCTGCCCGAGCACCATCTTACCAAAGCCGCAGATCAGGCCGAATAGTTGCGCTCAAACAACTTGGCCTGCTCGTCAAGTTTGCAAGCGAGTTGGCATTGCGGACAGCGCCTCTGGGCATTACGGCACGCTTTAGCCAGCATTCCAGTCCCTACAATATATGGCTGGACTCGGGATGGCAATTTGACCTACCTGTTCATGGAGCTCGTATCCGGCACCACACTGGAGGGCATGAGGTTCTGCCATGCGCTGGTCCTTTCACAAGCGTGAAGGAGCTTCACGCCCGGCTTTCCGCAGTTCTGACAAGAGGGTAGAGTCAGCACTGGCCGGGTGTCGACCCTGCTGATATACCTGATCCGTACTGACAGGACGTACCGGACGACGCCGACGTCGTCTTCACACACTCCGACCTTTATCCTAGCAATATTATTCCATCCTGGGAAAAGCTCCATCGTATCGTCTCGGTAATAGACTGGCAGCAATCGGGATGGTAGCCAGATTATTGGGAATCTTGCAAAGCAAATATACAGTTGAGCTCGGTTCAGAGCGGTTGAAGGACTATGTATCGCGGTTTCTGGAGCAGCCAGAATGTGTGGAAACCTTGGAGCTATATGACCAAGCGTAATGTTTCTGATAAATCTCCGACTTTTATTTATATTGTGGAGGAGTAAGAGACGGGTTCTTATTGCATTGAGGGCAGCTCACAAGAAACCAGCCTATATACGCTCGTTGATGCTGATTTGCAAGCTCAATAAGGACATTGAAGTCGTGGCCAGACCGGCCATCAGAGCCACTTTGTAGATCTAACAGCGCACCAACAATGCTGCAAAGGTCCACTACCGTCGGACACGGCCTGTCCTCTCTCAACCCGAGCACGCCGACAAACATGTACTGGAAGGTTCAGTGTCATTCTGCCTCGTCTGAGTTTGTGAGCCGAAACCATGGCGGGCTGCGGCCGTCTGTATCTGACATGGAGATTTCCGAATCTAGCAAGGACTTGGCTAAAGAAGCATTATCTGCTCGTGTTGTTGAAAGGGTTGGGTGAGCACTGCGCACACGCCTCGCGCCGCCGTCAGAATCTACAGAAGAGACGCCATGCTTTGCAACCTCAGCTTGATTGCCCATATCGTGTGGGAGATACTGAAGCCATTCCCGAGCCTGAGATGCAGTCCACCGGTCCCCAGGACTCAATACCAACAACCCGGTAAGCAACTCCCGAAACTTGGCCGGGGTCAGGTTTAAGCGAGGTATAATATACCCAGTTACCCACATGTTGTGTTGCGCGGCGCCAGGTGGCCCAGTCATGGGGAAATCGTTCAGAATAGAATCCCAGTCGGTAACTAATTCAAGTGCCATCACCCCGTGTGCAAGCCCGGTGCACTTCCGCCCAAAGTTCCGGCGCCATGTAGACAAATGAACCTGCGTAGGTTTGCATATTTCCGACTCTGTCAAGTTTAGACATGCCAAAATCGGCTATTTTTACGACTAAACCTCCTTCGTATTCATCTATGAGAATATTCTCTGGTTTGAGATCGCGGCGCGCGAATGTATTATCGTGTATGAAGGACAGTCCGTTGCTGACTTGTTCCAGTACAACTTGTTTCTCGTTGTCTTTGAGGGAAAAGGAACGAAGATCACGCGGTATCCACTCCATGATCAAGTACGGGGGTTCGTTAAGTGTCCTCTCTGGAAGAATCTCAACGGCCTGCACAATATTGGTCTGCGGAAGTTACTATCCAGTACTGACAAAACCAGGACCAATGACTTAACCTACATGTCTTAGCTTCATGAGCCTGCGGAACTCGCTCACTAGCAGTTCCCAACTCCTTCTAGTGGTTGCGATTGAATCGGACTGCCTAAAATGAGGAATCTCCGCGGCAAAAACACTTTTGGACTTAAGCTCCTCCACCTTTATAACGGATGCAAAACTGCCACTGGAAGCGTAAAATCTTCTGCTCGTTTATACATCCTGCCTCCCATGCCTAGTCTATATCTGGGATTTCAGCCATGGGATACCGCTCGGGCGACTTTGGTACAGCACGCATGTAGTTATGATGCAACCTCTTGGCACTTCCTTTGAATCGTTTCATTTCCTCTGGAGACAATTTGGAGCGCCAAGCCAGTATGATAAGATGTCCAATATCGATTCTCTTTGGCCCAGCAATGTCTGTGTGTTCTCCAGTACCCAGTTCTACAAGGCGGCTCCCATGCCAAACTCTGACAGAGTTTCTCGCAGCTCAACGTGGGTGGAGAGGTTGAGCCCAATTTTGATGAGTGAAATGAGGGATGCCGGGAAGGAAATTGGGGTATAAGTCGTCCGGTACGACACGACGAAATGTTAAATCAGAATACTTTTGCTATCTGTTGAATGGTGAGTATAATGTTATCGTGAATGATCAGAGGTGGGAATTGCGCGACGTGATGCACGGCGCGAAGCCCGGCGTGGGTATTGGTTGGCCTTGCTCCCGACTGTCCCTAACATTCTTTTGGCATAACAGAAGGCATCGTTTCCCGAGAATGGAGAAATTCTTGAGTTGCAGTTTTACCTCCATCGTCGCTTTCACTCTGAGCAGGGCTCAGGATGGCCCCAAGGTCGCTTCTCCATTTCTCTCGCGTCTCAAACTCGCGGCGAGCTGACTCACGCTTGAAATGCTCGGCTTCCTTTTCCCAGTACTGCTCGTCAGTGATTGTGTCTCTTTGTCGGCGAAACTGCTGCGAGCTCTGTCCCTGCTCTTCCGAGAGACGCCTGAGCTCCGTACTCATGCTCCTAAAGTCGGTCACTCCATCAGTAGTATGCCTCTTGCGCGATTTGGCGAGCAACGCAGTCAATAAGCAATGGGCGGCGGAATCAGCGTCCTTTTGCCAGTATTTGGAATCGGCGATGCCTAGGCGAATTCTATCAATCTCGTCGTCTTCATATTTTGCGTGCAGCAATTCGCATTCCAACTTGTACGAATGCTTCGCGTCCGTTTGGAAGATTGCTTCTGGTGTTGTCTCCCGGTCGACTGCCCGTTGCCTGGCTTGTTCGCATTCCAACTTGCTGATAATGCCATTTACGTCACCAAACGGTACATTGTATGGAGGAGTACTCATTTTTTTTGCTTTCTGATCCGCAGAGCTGTGCACTATGAAAGGATACTCTGATACAATGAGGTGATGTTTCGATGGCAAATTTAGTCCTTGTTACAAGGAAGGAATGATATCCCGAGGACCTTGAGGTGAGATGCAGCTTATCACGTTGTCGAAATGTGGCTGTGGCTGTACACCAGCCACAACACCACCAGCCATCAAAAAAGGAGCACACAAAAGTATCGCGGCCACGCCCATTTTTTGGTGCAACAAGACACCGTTCAACATCCCCATTCCACCTTCAGGACAAAGCCACAGTTGCCCAGTCTCAATCCGCGTATATCGCACCGCACATGCAATTTTCAACATGGCCGTGAACAAGCTCCTGAATAGAGAAGCTGTACGGAGTACATACCCTCGAGCGCGGCGTTAGCCCCTTGCGTCAAGTTTCCATCCGTCGTCTTGATTCGTGCGGGCAGGCATCTCCATGAAACTCCCTATACAAGAATGCCAGCGATTCGTCTATCACAGCTTGTCATAATACCGTCTCCGTAAATGCTTGAGGGATGTATTTGTACCAGCTCTTTGCAAGATCATCTGCCTGTCCAGCGCCGAAGAGCGTCAGGTCGTCACCATTGTCGAGGACTAGGACCTATTGCAGTTTGGTCTTGATAGCATCGCGAGACCACCAGATTGTATAATTGTGCGCCATGTTGACTACAAGTCTCGTTCTTCATTCAACACGCTACGATATAATACATCCTTTAAATACGCCTCCCCGCCGCCCGTAAGTTCAGTCCGGAGACTAATGAAAGTGTAGCCAAAAACAGACATATATTTCTCAGCGCTTAGAGCTGCCGTTTGCAAGCCGATCGATCAAGAGACCGCCAACAGCGCTCTCCGCAATGCGTCGTCCTTTCTTCCCGTCTTCCCCATTGCTCACAAGAGCATCCACTGCAGCCGCTCCGGCCGCCGCTGTAATAGCACGTCTGGACTGGTCCCGGCTGTGGCGAGACTTGATAGCCTCCGCCAAACCCGCTGCCAGGGCCGCCGTTGCAGCCTCTTTGACGCGGTTTTCGCTGTGGGATCGCGCCCCCGGCTGTCGACGGTGGTGGGAATGGTCTCTTCTCCCGCCGACGTATCTCTCCTCGCTGTGCAATGATCGCCCTCGCCGTGGGTGATGGCCGTCATGACGATAGTAGTCTGCTTCTCTGTGGCCATTGCCGGGTGCGTAATCGTGATGGCGTCGCGTTCGTCGGTCGGAGTAGGCTTCATACTCGTAGGGCTCTGCCTGACGCCTGGATGCATGGCTAGCAAATGCCGATTTGGCCATCTCTTTGGCGTCGTGGGACTGCCCGTGGACGACTTGGTTTAACCTACTTGGCGACCGAGATGGTCTGTAATCCTCGTCATTGTAGTATTCTGCGTATGTATTCCCGTGGCGGTTTGGCATGTTGTTGTAACTGGGTCCAACGGCGCGTTTGTCACCTTAATGTTGATGTTTGAAACAGACTAGAAGCATAAGGGGGAATTTGAAAATAGACGTTGAAAATACTGGGAGGCGCCACAATTCTTTAATAGCACGCTGCTTGCTTGCTGACTCGCTGTCTTGTTTGTCTTGAGTCTCGACGTCACATTGCAACCCTACAGCCTGTTTCATGCAGAGCTCCCAATATGTACTCGGTACATCACGGAGAAATCTGACATGTCACCTTGATTACAAAATACAACTGCCGGCCGAAACGGGCCGTTGCGCGAGGCAACTACTTGACTGGCTTTCAGCCAATATCAGACGTCGATTCAGCGGCATGACGCATCTGTTACATCACTTTGTCATCATGTTGCGGCCACACATCCCCCACGAGGCGGAGGTTGTTGCCACGCTTACGGGAGCTTCTGGTGTCAAAAGTGAAACATGCTGCTAGACATGAGTGCGTCACACTTGCTGTTCGTTGTTGCCTCATGATGGTTGCGCAAGTCGGCTGAAAACAGCGCCCGAGGTTATACCATCGTACTGATGCACCTTACATGTCCAAGACCATCTTACTCAAATCCTTTCTGAGAAAAGTTACGTTAATTAAGTACTATCATTTTCTTGATCAACTTGTAATAAACCGTGCCTTGGGTAGAGTGTGTATCTTTTCCACCTGAGTATTCTTTCCAGGCAACTTGAAGAGTCTTCTCTTGAAACGCGGCGCCACGCTGTATGCCACAAGACCTCCTGGCCGTATCATGTCTCCCATAACTAAATCCACCGGCTTATCAAGATTCAGTGCAGTTTAAGTAACAACTTGGCCGCCTCAGTTTGAGTAATGGCATACATGTATGCCGTAGTGCAGACTACAGCCCCGGACTCTGTCCCAGTACTCTTGCCGGGTGGCACGTACGGGTCGCTGAAAAGGAGCTGGCGTCTCTGTCATCTACGCTGTCATGAGATTGACCTAGGCTAAGTAAGCTCCAGTGGCCACTTGGTCAGATATTCTCTCCCGCCTCCAGGCTCAACCCAGGAGAGGAAGGATTGTGTGATTTGGTGAAGTTTCTCTCTGTCAAAAATTGCCTCAAGTGTCTGTTTAGGTCGGGAATCATTTTGCGAATATTAATATCCGAGGTGTTATCGGTTTGGGCAAGTGTATAATTGTGACAACGGCTCAGTGAGGGCTTGGAGTAATAACTAGATTCATCTAATAAAAGTCTTTGGTATTAAAGGCGTTATATTGACATACGTGACAAACTTTTGGCAACACCCATTGCGAGCTCCTCCCGTGCATGTAAAGCTTCATCCTCGTGGGCCAAAGACGCCTCTCGAATTTGTTCGGCAATTCGCTTCCATGAAAGACCAATTCACAGAAGCGATATTATCCGACCTCGGTGCTACTCTAGTATATAGCAACGTAGATATACACTCTTCCTCCACTTTTCTCGGCGGACAATTGTGACAAGGGCTTTTATATAAGGGCTTGGAATACGGTTGTATTCCGCTAATAATTCGCTCTAATATGAAAGGTCTCTAGTTTCCTCAAGGCCTCTGGGGGCAGCTGGGCCGTATTCGTGTAAAGCAGCGGTGAGCAAGCGAGCCTGGAAGCCCATGGCCTCAAATAGGTCTCGAACTCTTGTGTAATTATCGTCAGGTTCAAGGGACAGCCGTGCCTGCAATGCTACGTGACCTCCGTGTAACAATAGTGTGCTAGATGAGCTGATGAGCTGCTTGACATGAACTTGGTGACCGGCTATGATAATGGTATATTGTCGTGTTTAACTACCTACGAGTCATTGGCACATTCTTGTGCAGGGATAGAAAATTATCAGCAGTCTCTTTAGTTGATATCTTCTGTAGTCGGTAATGTCTCAGCGCACATCCCGTACTGTCATGCTGTAAGGATAGTAGTTATGTCTCAACCCACATCCCGTACCATCACGCTACAATAATAGTAGTGAGCTCCGAGTTCTGCTGTGTACGCAGTGGATGTGCCTGATAGTCACAGGTATTTGTTCGAGTTGCCATTCCACAGGTCGTAGGTGGGCTTCCACGTCCACCGCCGCGCTTGGCACATTATGCAATCGAAAGCAGCAACAGTGCGATGAGACGCGCATGGCGTGTCGTTGCTGAGTCGGAATGCCCGTTTCGGTCTATTATTTGTCATGGTTACCACAGCAAAACGTACGACTTGAAGGCTACCCATAATGGAGTCATTTGCAAGCAATAAGCGGAGATTGCATAAAAATACACCCGCCGATCCTTGGACTTATCCTATGCTCTTCTTTACCGAATATTGTAATGAGAATCAAAGCCGATGATTTTGTTCTTCATGGCATCGCTGAATTCAAATAGGCAGCCGCCTCATGTGGGAGTGTCCGCCAGCCATGACTACAGCTTTTTGCGCACTCTGCTAGCATGATTCCAACGCGTAGCTTCTATGTCTAGGATCGGCAAGGTTTCCATTCAGACTCGGCCAACTAGATTATATTTCGTTGTTCTAGGTATTATATAGGCCTGTGTATACATGACAGACCGCAGCAGGCCAGGGCACTCGCGATCCTAGCCCCCAAGTACCAAAACTGTCAAACATCTTCCTAGACTTGAGCTTGTCTCTAATTGCAACTCATCCGGGTATTCTAATCATCCCATAGTTATTTCCTAGCCGATGTTTTATGCTGGGTTCAGGGAATACCCTGCAAGCATAGGTGTTGGCGTTATGTCATTGTGCCCGTCTCAGCCAAGAAAGGCTTACTCGCGCAACGAGCATGGGACGGGGCCGACGACCCTTTTACAGTGGAGCCGTAGAGAACCGAATAATATTAATCTATGCTTATTAAACGGGGACTTACTATACATGCCAATTCCGGCCAACTACCGAGCCGGCTCAATGCGCTGACAATCAGGCGCGGGTGTTCATCGTGATTCCTAGTATCCTACCGCCAATCTACCCAAAAGGCTCGGCTTACAACTGCAACTGTTTGTCACTGACACTAAGCCATATCGCTTTAGTGTGAGTCTTCTGACAGTGTCAGAGGAACAGAGCGGATATATGCAACTAAGGCGCCGCAAGGTTAGGCGTATTTGATAGACATTGTGAAATTGACTAGATTCGGTTGATTCACTCCTCCATGTCAGCCCAACGCTCTGCTACAGGCCCCTGTAAGCACATGGTGCCAGGCTATCGATTGATTCGGTGCTTCCTAGCCGGCGGTCAGTACCGTAGGGGGGTAAGTAAACTCTTGGGTCCTTGCAAGGGATGTCGGCAATCCCTGCAGAAAATAAACTCCAGCAACATCTCATTGCGGTTTGGATTACTTCAAACACGGAGTAGATATATTGTGCAGAGACTAATGCCGAGTAGCACCTGAGAATTATCCTAGGACTTGATATGGTTCGTCCCACTTGACCACGCACAACTAGCCAGTGCATAATCCATCTTCACCTGGCCTGTATTTCCTATGACTTGTCTCGAGATCGCATGACTCGTCAAGTTAATTTTCTCGGCAAACGAGGTATCCATGGGCGCTCTCCTTGACATTGTCCCAGACGTTTCGCGTGGATACAAGTCCTTGAATCAGACGAGCCCGGGAACGGAGATGATGGATTGTGCTCTTGAGCTGCCGATCCTTGATCATGTTTTACGCGTCTCTCAAATATTTCCTATCATTCAAAGCCTCAATAAATGTGTAGGTGCGAGTATAAATACCACAAGCTGCCCATTTATACCGTTTCGTTGCGATTCATCTGCATCTCACACTTTGACATTCTCCAAGACCATCACTAGCTGTCCCGACTCCTGTATTTACAATGGCTCACAAGGTTGCCATGATGCTAGCCCTCGCGGTTTCCGCTCTTTCGGCAACGGCAGCAACTATTGAAAAGAGGACTGCCGGCGGAGAAGATGTCAAAGATGGTGAACTTCCCTTCATGGTCAGTCTCCAAGGACAACGCGGTGGCCATAGATGCGGAGGGGCCTTGGTGGACAGCACTACTGTTGTTACTGCTGCCCATTGCGTTTCGGGCACCTACTCGATAAAGGCGGGAACGGCGGTAAGTCTACTCACCTCTCCTCGTTGATACGCCGCACAAGACTAATAATATATAGAATATATCAACCGACGGCGTCGTTGTAAATGTCAAGTCTCGCCACGAACACCCTGATTATGTACTTGGTAACCCTGGAAGTCCTTATGCCGTCAATGACATTGGCGTCTTGAAGTTGGAAACTCCGGTTGAGAGGAGCGACACGATTGACTATGTGACACTGCCGGCGGACGGCTCGGACCCTGTGCCCAACTCAATCGCCATAGGTGCCGGCTGGTAAGTGCTGTTTACCTTTGAACTTGCAGAAAAACACGCTCATTCAGAGACCAGGGGCTATCAACCCGATATAACGCCTTGGCCCAAGCAACTCAGCAAGGTTGCTATGCCTGTCCGCGACCGCGAGGTCTGTTTTAACTTATCTCCTGAGGGTTTATCTGGTAGAACTACGGTTATATGTGTTGGTGGAGATGGCAAGGCTTTATGTGATAAAGACAGCGGCGGTCCTGTTATTGACCAGGACACGCGACAGCTTATTGGTGTCGTGTCATTTGGTCTCGGCCGCTGGCCATGCACTCCTAAGAATCCCATGGTGTGCACGAGAGTCGGCAACTACATCTCTTTTATTAAGAAGTATCTTTAGTGCTTAAACGATTAGGTTAGTACTATTGTTTGGTAACACTTGCAGTGGGAGGCAAGAAGCCTAGTGGTGGGCAAGTACTTCTTGTCTTTGACTATATTATCCTAGAATTCATAGTTCTATTATTAAATAAGACTTCAATATAAGCCCTTGGCTTGCTGCCAAGGTCTACAATGCTAGTCAAGCAATGCTGTATCGCCGTCCTAAGGGAATAATTTTATGCTATGAGAGAACGCTAAATTTACGAAAACCACACGAACCAGAAAAATCCACAAAGAGCTAGCATGTCCTTGTCCTGGGCTGGCCATCATTCCTCCACGGCTCTTAGTGTGGAAAATATGCGTAGTCAAGCACCTGCCGATTGTGACTTGCCTCTACTTGGACCTTGATGGACCTCAAACTTTTTGAAGAACCACAAAGAGCTATATACGCGTTGTACATGGAGTTATAGCGGTGAAAAGGTGCCATGCAAGGATTCAATTGTTAATAGGTGCTTGCATACAGCACAGTCGCGGAATATAGCATCCAGAATACTACATATATATCTGTGTATCTATGACAAAATAGCGGTGTTTTCGCTGCCTCATTAAATAAAAAACATGAGTAAAAGCTATCTAAAAGAGCAGGGTTGTAAGCCACGGTAATTTTGACAATCACCGAACTGGCGTCTCGAAGCCCAGGGCACGAATGTGGACGCTTAGATGCAAACAAACACCACTGGATGGCTTGACCGGTAATGCGTTGGGGTCCAGGTGCTTACGCAAAAATCATCGATATTGCCTGGAATAGGGAAAGGAAAGTATCACATGGGTGGTGGGTGTTTCCTTCTTTTTTTGTTGCAATACGCAATCGAATAGTACATCATGGCTGATGCTGAGGTAGCGGAGTGTCCAACGGCTTCAGGACGAAAAATACTCATTCAGCCGGCAGTAGTAGGCTTTTTCTTAGAGCCGCTCGACATACCTCGTGGAATGGGGATCTCATGATGTTGTTTTCCGTTACCATCGACGGGCCCCTGCCTTGAGTGACTAACCACTGCCCAATCCTGCGCCTGGCGAGATTCTGAGCAGTATATCTTATAATGGAGATGAGACCATATCAACAAACATATTCGACAAGTAGAGCGACAGTCCTTTGGTCGATAAGCTGGATTTGCATCAAGTAACGAGCCTTTTGCGCGTCGACTTCGCTCAGGCCATCTTTGCGCTTGTTGTCGCTGGCAATCTCACAACAAACACATCTGCTTGACTAGTAACGAGAGAGTTTCGGAAGATGTAGTCGTCGCTTTCGAGATGGGGCAGTCCGCGCAAATGATACATCAATTCTTTGACACGGCACGTCATCGTCTCACAACAGGATGCCTGGCGGGAGTATTCGAGCAGACCATGCCGCTGAGCCGAGGCTACGGGGGATTTAATATCGACATGCAAGACCTAGAGCCATGAGGCAAAAGAAGAGCTACAAAATGACTTGCTTGCACACAGAATAAGAGGAGGTGCATCACGTGTGCGCACCCGTGAGTCGACTGGCAAACATCAACCGCCCGTTGGTCCGTAACGGCCACCACGACGACAGCGACCGCCAGATGCATTTGTAAAGTAAAACAAGGTGTTCATCCAATGCCGTTCCCCATATCAGCGATATTCTACATACCCGGTTATTCTCATTGTTAACGGACACACGGAGCGCAAATGCCAACATCCCGGTCCAGACTTCCACAACCGGATAATAAAGTGGGTCTCGTGTGCCGTGCCGCTCGGCGCCCGCTTTCTGGTGCCCGCGGAGCCCGAAGCCGTGGCCCGCCGCCCATCGCCCCCGACAAACCCCAGCCAGATTTCAGATCGTGTGCCGCCGTGGTCGGCGTCATCTGGGGTATTGGGGTATGGGGGTTGGCGTCGCCATGGGATCAAGGAGGTGTACTTGGAAATACTTGGGCTTGGGTTTGGGCTTGCGAGATTGATGCGTCTACCCCTGGTTCAGGGTGAAGATGACGATATTTCCCGCCGTGAGACGAGAAATTGCTGTCCGGTGAGAGTTGTGTGCGTATGAGTATGCGCCATCAGAACCAGTTCACATCCAGCTGGTACTTGGAGGCACGGACAAGGACGGAATATCGAACACGACTCGGCATTCTCCCAAGCTGTGCCGTCGAGTCAAAACACAAACGGAACAAAGAAAAAACGGGGAAAACCCCGCCTATAACAACTTGCCAGAGCTGCAAAAGTCGACGTGCCACGGAACCCGAGGGGCAAGACTCAAGAGTGACATGCCGCCTTGAGAAAACTGGGGAGCTTCCCCCGGTCACGGCATCGACTACGACACAAGAACTGCGCCGAACCCTGAGATTTTTTCCCTCGTTTCTTTTCTTTTCTTTTCTTTTCGTCTATTTTCAACACTCTCCTCAACTCTCATTCAATTTATACCCTCGCGCTGTGGATGCTCTCCCGATCGGCCAGAAGCTTGAGCAACACCATATACCGACGCAAAACCTCCCACATACACACCCGCATCCGCACCATGGCCCTCCAGGTGCAGCTCAAAGCTCCCAACGGGGTGGAATTCACCCTGCCGACCGGCCTCTTCATCAACAATGAATTCGTCAAGTCGACTTCATCGCAGCGCATCACCAGCATCAGCCCAAGGTAACACAGGCCCCCCCGAATGCCAAGTCCCCCAACTCACGTCTTCCAGCACCGGCCAAGAAATCTGCTCCGTGGAAGCAGCCTCGGCGCAAGACATTGACCGCGCCGTCACAGCCGCCCGCGCGGCCTTCAACAGCCCCTCATGGCGCGACATATCCGGCGGTGCTCGCGGCGCCCTCATGCACAAGCTGGCCGACCTCATCGAGCAGGATCAGCGCGTGCTCGCCACAATTGAGACGTGGGACAACGGCAAGCCCTACAGCGTCTCCTTCAACGAGGACCTCAACGAGGTCATCGGCTGCCTGCGCTACTACGCCGGCTGGGCCGACAAGATCCACGGCCAGACCATCCCGACGACAACGGCCAAGTTTGCCTACACGCTCAAGCAGCCCGTCGGCGTGTGCGCCCAAATCATCCCGTGGAACTACCCGCTCGCCATGGCGGCGTGGAAGCTCGGCCCGGCGCTGGCCACCGGAAACACCATCGTCATGAAGCCCGCCGAGCAGACGCCCCTGTCCATCCTGTACCTGGCCGACCTCGCCCGCCGGGCCGGCTTCCCCCCCGGCGTGCTCAACATTGTCAACGGCTTCGGGAGGGACGCCGGGTCCGCGCTCGCCTCCCACCCCGGCATCAACAAGATTGCCTTTACGGGGTCGACCACGACCGGCCGCGAGATCATGAAGACAGCCAGCATCGGCATGAAGAACATCACGCTCGAGACGGGCGGCAAGTCGCCCCTCCTCGTCTTCAGCGACGCCGACATCGACCAGGCCGCCAAGTGGGCGTACGTGGGCATCATGAGCAACCAGGGCCAGGTGTGCACCGCCACCTCGCGCCTCCTGGTGCAGGAGTCCGTCGTGGACGCCTTCGTCGCCGCCTTCCTCGACGTGGTCAAGACGTCCGTCGTCATCGGCGACCCCTTTGCCGAGCGGACCACCCACGGGCCGCAGGTCTCGCAGGCCCAGTACGACAAGATCCTGTCGTACATTGACAGCGCAAAGGCCCAGGGCGCCCGGCTCGAGGCCGGCGGCCGCTCGGCGCAGAAGACCGCCGGAAGCGGCAGCGGCTACTTCATCGAGCCGACCGTCTTCTCCCGCGTCACGCCGGACATGAGCGTGTTCAGGGAGGAGGTCTTTGGGCCCCTGGTGACCATTACGCCCTTTGCCGACGAGGCCGATGCCGTGGCCCTGGCCAACGACTCCATCTACGGCCTCGCCGCCGCCGTCTTCAGCCAAAACATCGAGCGTGCGCACAGGGTGGCTGCCGCTCTCGAGGCCGGCATGGTCTGGGTGAACTCGTCCAACGACTCCGAGATTCAGGTGCCCTTTGGCGGCGTCAAGCAGAGCGGCATTGGCCGCGAGTTGGGCGAGGCTGGTCTCGCCGCTTACACGGAAACCAAGGCTGTCCACGTCAACTTGGGTTCAAAGCTGTGAAGTGGGGGGGGAACCAATACAGATCATGTTGAAACGAAGTCATGTAAATAGACGAAGTGGGTGTCGTGCTGTGTCTCCTCACAGTCGCATGTAATCAGAGAAACAAATACAAACAACGTAAACCACAGTCATGGAAACGGGTAAAGAACTGTATATATGCCCTCCTCCTATGTAAGCCAGTCCTACTACCAGAGGCAATGTGAAATAACGTTGTGCACGCTAATGAGATTATTCCCATACGCCATCTTCTTCCTATAACAGGCAACAGGGTGACTAGTACCAACGGCCAAAAATAAAATTAGGCAACCCGATAAAATGATTGCTACATCATGTTTCCTCACTATCGCAAGCGCCATGCTAGAAGGAATCAACAACCACTTTCTCTGTAAGCATCAATCAAATCTCCACCCCAGTTTTCATTCCTCGAGATACATGCCTCCTGAAACCCAAATACGTCGAGTCAAGCCTCTATGGTAGCGCTTCTACCCCGGCACTTGTGCAAGCAGCACCCAAAATACCCCGAGGTTAAGAATGCCCCTCTTGGGCATGACTACATACAACTCCTCGCACACACCGTACCCAAAATACCTTCGGTGGGACCCCTTGCCAGCAAAATCTCGCAGTCCACCTTGACCCCATATTCCCCTCCCCCGAACTCCGTAACCGCATTCCATTTCCATTTATTGATTGCTTCGCCCCGACTGAAACCAGTCTAGATGAGGCAATCCTGGGGAACCCCATCTCCACTCTGTTCTCAGTCGCTGGTCAATTCGCTTGTCTGCCCCTTGATCTTGTTGTCCGGCCGAGGTTCCGCGCTGGAAGATCCGTCTTGGCTCAACTCGCAGTTTTCCGCGTACAAGATGCCTTGGATGTCTGGGGCCATCTCCCCTGACTGCATGAATGTTCTGTGGCCTTGGACGAACCAGAAGCCAATGGAAAGCACCAGCATAACGCCGAATACAGCAATTGCAAAGTTCATTTCACTGACTGTTGGGTTCGGTGTGGTTGGGAAGAAGAAGAAGACCGTTGTGATGGCGCAGTAGATAATTGACACCCAGTTGATGACGGGACCAAGCCGGCCAAGCTTGAATTCTCCGCCAGGAGGCAGCTTATCGCGGCCAACCACCACGAGTGAAATAATGGGCATAGCATAAGAAATGGTCAGAGCAATGGTGCTGACGCTGAGAATAGCCTGCAAGACGGTGCTGGCAAACAGGTACAGAATTCCAACTAGGCAAATGATGCCGCACTGTAGCCACAGGGCGCGGCCAGGAACCATCCAAGTCTCGTCAACGTGAGAGAACCAGGCGCCCCAGGGAAACCCGCCATCTCGCGCAAAACTCCACGTCAGTCGAGAAGCCGAGGTGAGCACGCTGGAGCCCTGACCCAGGCCATTGAAAATGAACAGGGCAATCATGACGGCTCCGCCAACTTGCCCAATGGTTGACTGGACAAGCTCAATAAAGGGATTGCCAGATGCGGGATTTAAGACGCCATCCACGCTCTGGATACTAAAGAGGCAGACGACCATAAAAATGAAGCCCGAGAAAGCACCGATCAGGACCGCAAGATACATGGTTCTTGGGGCGTTGCGTCGAGGCGCAGGAATCTCCTCCACCATGTGAATGACGGAATCAAACGCCGTCAAGCCATAAGCACTCTGCACCAGGCCGAGGAACCACACAACGCCGTCGCCCCAACCCGTCTGGTTGATCCACTGCCCAAACACAAATGATGCCGACTGGAACGAGAGATTTGCCTTTGTACCAACGGATATGAGCAGAGCCAGGGAGAAGGCAACAAAGAGGCCAGCAAAACCAACGCCCACAAAGTTGTTAAAAGTTGGGAGGATCCATTCCTTGCGGCAAGACACGTAGTTGATGACGGTAAAGAAGATGGTGATGCCGACGTAGACAATAAAGAGAAGCCACCCTTTTTCGGTGCCTGGCCACTCCGGATCAAACATGAGCTTCATGGAGAGGAGAAACTCTGTCATAAAGGCGATTTGGGAAGCCGCCAAGGTCCACCATCCAAAGGTGTTGATCCACGCACACATGTAAGACGCGAACCGGCCGGTTGGGGTGTTCCACAGATGTTGGATCCAATACGCCTGGCCGAGAGCCGTAGGCATGCTGCTGACGAGTTCACCCAGCGAAAGGGCAACACAGGTGTTGCAAGCCGTCACAAGGACGAGGCCCCAGAGGATACCTACAGGGCCGCCATTGACGAGGCCAGTGGCCAAATCCTGAGCCATAGTAGACCATGTTCCTAACACGCAAAAGGCCAAAGCAAGCATGCTCCAGAGACTGAACTTGCGACTAAGTGTCTGGGCATGGCCCAGTGCGGCGAGATCTTGCGCATCGCGGGTGGCTTGGTCGTTCACGTCGACGGTATCTTTCTGATACAGCTGGCTTGATTGATCCATGCTATTTTCAACGAAAGGGTCGCTGTCATTCTCTGGTGATGGGACCTCGGAAAGAGCTGTGTCAAAATGGCAATATCTGCCGATGATTCTCGGGTGGGGGGAGGAGACGAGACGGGATGAAGGAGGAAGGAATGCGTTTCTGTGAAAGAATAAAACTTGTTGGGGAATTGAGTAAGTATGGTGTTCTGAGGGTTGCTCAATGTAACCCTTTTAAACCGACAAGTCAACTTGGGCAACGGAAACAAGTTGCTGCTTACACCTGGCAGAGAATATCAAGACGTTCCCAAGGGCTAGTTTAGTACTCGAAGAGTCTTTGTATGCAAAACCAACGCCAAGGGCGGCTGTCAGATGCCGTCTGGGGAGGAGACAGACGATATGCCTCAAAAACGCCACGAGAAACCGGGGAACCTGGGAACCTTGGGGGTACCTGTGGGATGATTGCCTTGGCTCAACTGAGTCGTCAACTCTGAGGGTGTGTCGCACAAAGCGACAATGCCAGTTTCGGACGTACAGCCACACCAACCATATATTCCGTAGTATGGAGGGAGACGGGAGCCCCAAGAATACCTTGACAATGGCTTTTCCCTGTCGATTCCCGCTTCGCCCGGCCCAGAGAGCTGGGTGGCGCACGACGCAGAGGGCTAGCACACGTCGCAATTACCCCAAGCCAAGGCCACCGCTGCTATCACGATTCCCAATGAGAAGGCTTGGGGGAGCGCCCGATCCCGGGGTGCGCCCTGCAGAGTCTAGGGAGGTGCACCGAATGGCATGGGGTTGAAAACGTGGACCAACGCGGACAACATGAGGATGCTGGAGGGGGTCAGCGGGGTGATGACCAGCGTGACCGGGACTTGGTGTGCGGATTGCTCCCGTTTTGTGCGGATTGTATTTGTGTTGTGGTAGGACGGCACTGACAGAAATTTGGGGCCAGTGTTGAGCCACACGATAACGGCGATGGTTGAACGTGGAGGCGAGTGAGGGCTACAAAGGCGTCGCAAAGGCGCAGAAGGCGTTGAGGGCGTCGGAGAAGCGGGTCGACACCTTGTTGGCGACGATCTAGGCCGTTGCGTTGGAGAAAAGTTGGAGAAATGGAAATTTGGGAGGCGCTTGGTTCTTCCGACGGCGCAGATGCCTTCTCAAAAAGGAGAAAATTTGGGCAAACGGAAGGCGCAGGTGGAATCCGGCTTGGCGGGAAGGCGGGACCACGAGAGGAAAGAACCGCGGAGAGAAAGGAGAGACAGATAGTTCCTGGGCACACGGCCGACTCTGCAATCTACTCCGTACATACAATCTGGACATCTGGAGTCATTCAAGCCGATGCCAAGGTTACGACGAACTTATTCGCAGCCACGGTGCTCCGAACCGCTATTACCATTATCTGCGAGATTGTGACCCTGACTCAAGGGCGAGCTACGGGAATTACCCCGGCGCTTCAAGTGTTGCATTGTACCGATAAGCACTTCCCACCACTTTGGGCCTCGTACATGGCTATGACTGAGACTGGCCGGCTTGTCGTATTTCATTAGACTAATATTATCGAAGATTGCAGCAGCCGCAGCCGCCGAATGCGTCATCATTTGGTACTATTGGCTACCATTTCATCATCACATCGCCGCACCAGCAATTGGCACCAAACCCTGACCCACGTTTATCAGAGCACCCACAGAGATAACAAGGCAGCGGCCATCAAGCGATTTTATCTACAGTCTTTTCCACCGTCGTTTTCAGTCGGCTGGCTCTTGTATCGGCTCGTCGGTGCGCACTGACCGCATTGAATAACCTTGGAATAAAGTTGACTCGGGCCTTGCGCGATGCAACAATCTTATTACTAAGGCTACTTGAATACTCTGGCCTTTAGCCACATTCTGATCAACTCCAGTCCTAATACAACACTGGGTTCGCCCAATTGGCGCTGGTCCAACGAGAAAGTTAAAAGCTTCTCCAGCGAACTTTGATTGTTTACCAATTTGGTAACAGATTGTGCCTGAAGTCTGTGCTCCAAACAGAAGCATCCATGCATTGTTCCCCAGGTCTTCCATAACCCCGGACCAAGAGGGAAGATCTTGGGCCACACATGCCCGCCAACGTCATCCAGCCCCAGCACCACAAGTTCATTGGTCCCTCCAGCTATCAACCACACCTCCCTGCCACATTCCATGTCCATCCCCCATGGCCGCCCTTAACGCATAGTATATCTACAGTAACCTGTCACAGATTCCACACACGACAATAACTAGCGCCGCCACCCGCGGGCGACCGAAATGCGCGGAAGATGTATGGTCTCGGGCTCCGTGTGTCATGCTCAAAGCCAGGCCATTCTAGTCCGGCGATTTTGCGGGTCGCGATGTCCGTGGCAATCTACAGTCATCGCTGGTTCACCGGGGTCCGTCTTTGGAGCCCCAAGATGCATTTCCGAGATCCGGGAATTGCGGAAACCAAGCGGTATCGGGACCATTGCCTCAAGTCAAACTAGCCGTCCAGGTACACCGCCGAGCTGGCAGCAATAGGTAATTATTTCGGTGCTTGTAGTACCCTCAACATTTTCATCACCCGCCGACCAGGAACCTGCCTAGACAAATTTTCATGCTGCAATGATTGTTGGGGTGTGATTGATGTGGAGAGATCACTTGACGACCCGGCTTCGCGGTGTTCTATCAATTGCATCAATGTTAAGGCTCACTTCACGGCCGGGTGCCCGAGGCCCAATTAGCCTTGTTGTTGCCGTTACCAGGGCGTCCTGCTTCATCTCAAAGTAATGCTGCAAAAGAGATGCAGTTGGTCAGCCAGTCACTAGAAGGAGTAGACAAAATTTTTTAGCGGCGTGTTTTGGGTTCGGACGCCTTCGGTCAGTGGGGACCCGAACCACCAGCCCAGGCTCTCTCTGACTCTAGCTGCCAACAGCTGGGCTTGAATGCCTCAGCAATCAATTTGATTGATTCCATCGGCACCGAAATCCACCAGGAGTTGTGAGTTGCCACTTACGGCCACCAGGGTGGGCTGATATTGACGGTGGCCGCGGGCCAGCGGTCCGCGTATTTTCTGAAGTTTATGTGGTTGTTTCACATTGACTTCTGAACCTTTTACTTGAGTATATATTCCTGTATCCTTTTGACTGATGAGGCTAAATAGTGGCCGGAATTCAGGTTGTCAGACACATCCTTCTCTCGACCTTCGAGAACAATACAACACAACAGTTCAATACACACACAAACATCCCGACAGCACATCATGGCTGCCCCCACCATGCAACAGCCAGAGTTGGATACCACCTCAATACCAGGTTATGTCATCTTTCCAGAGCTCAACGACAAGGCACCACAGGCCACAACCGGACTTCGGTCACAAGTCCATCCTTTAGGTAAATAGAAGCCAATCCGTCTGTCGGTTGTAAATCCAGACTTTATTGCTAACTTGGTAATTTTACTGAACCAAATAGATCAACTCTCGGTGTACGAAATCTCCACAACTGCAAAAATCATTCGTGATTTTGCTAGCCCCAAGCAAATCAAGTTCAACTGCATTACTCTTCGCGAGCCCAAAAAGAACGAGTATGCTGCATTCCGATCGAGAACGGGTCCTCGCCCAGAGAGACGTGCTTTTGCTATCGTCCTCGAGCAGGGCACTCCTAACGTTGCCGAGGTTGTTGTCAACTTGACAAAGTCAAAAGTCGAAGACTGGAAGCCGGTGCATGATGTGAGCCCAACCCTGACTCTGGAAGATCTTGATGTTATGGAACGCATCGCTCGCGCCGACCCCCGAGTCATCGAGGTTTGCCGTGAGATTGGCATCACCGACATGTCCAAGGTCTATCTTGACGCCTGGGCCATTGGTGTTGATCGCCGATGGGGCTTCGAGCGTCGTCTCCAGCAGGGTCTTCCTTATTACAGAGCCTCTGAATACGACAACCAGTACGCTCACCCGCTCGACTTCACTGTTGTTGCAGACACCGAGACGGAAGAGGTCTTGAGCGTTGATGTTCGCCGTGTCAACGGTGAGCGCACAAAGGTGCCGCTTGAGCAGCACAACTATCTCCCGGAGTTCATCAGCGACGGCTACGAACCACACAAGCTCAAGCCCATCGATATCACCCAGCCTGAGGGAGTATCTTTCCAGATGAAGGGCAATGAGATCCATTGGGCCAACTACAAAATGCACATTGGCTTCAATTACAGAGAGGGGATTGTCTTGTCCGACGTTAGAATTCACGACCCCTACGAGAATCGCGAGCGAACTCTGTTTAATCGCATCAGCGTTGTTGAAATGGTTGTCCCATACGGAAATCCAGATCCTCCTCATCACAAAAAGCATGCCTTTGACGTTGGCGAATACGGCTCCGGTCTCATGACGAACTCTCTGAAGCTCGGATGTGACTGCAAGGGCGCTATCCACTATCTCGACGGCATTGTTTCTACCTCCAAAGGCCAGGCAGCCGTTATCGAAAATGCGATTTGTATACATGAGGAAGATAATGGACTGTTATACAAGCATACCGACTTCCGTGATGCCAATGTCATCTCGGCTCGTGACCGCAAGCTCATTATTTCACAAATCATCACGGCTGCCAACTACGAGTACGGCTTCTACCACACCTTTATGCTTGACGGCACGTATAAGCTGGAAATGAAGCTTACTGGTATGCTCAACACGTATTGCATGCACAGCTCGGAGACTGCTGCTCCCTACGGCACGGAAGTTGCGCCCGGCATCAACGCGCACAATCACCAGCACATCTTCTCTCTTCGCGTTGACCCCGAAATCGACGGACCCAACAACTCCATTCTCCAGAGCGATGCTGTCTCTTCTGATGCCCCAGTCGGGTCTCCCGAGAACCCATACGGCAACGGCTTCTACTGCAAAAAGACATTGCTGCGAACGGCCAAAGAGGCTGCCGTCAACTACTGCCACGAGACTCAGCGTGCCTGGGACATCATTAACCCCAACAAGATCAACGAGTCTTGCAAGAAGCCCATTGGCTACAAGATCATCAACAACAGCTGCCCGCCGCTGCTTGCCAAGCCCGGCAGCGTCGTCTACAAGCGCGCCGCCTTTGCGCGCAAGAGTCTCTGGGTTGTGCCCTACAAGGACTACGAGCTCTTCCCTGCAGGCGACTATGTCTGCCAGTCCACGGGTGAGGAGAACCACCCGTACAACCAGAGCGTGCTTGACTGGTCAAATCGGGATGAGCCGATTGAAAACACGGATATCGTGTGCTACATGCAGTTCGGACTCACTCACTTCCCCCGCTGCGAGGACTTCCCCATTATGCCTGCCGAGCCGGTTGGCATTATGATCCGTGCCAGCAATTTCTTCCAGAAGAACCCTGCATTGTGGGTACAGCCGTCACAAATCAAGAACGATACGTCTTCACGAAATGCATTTTCGTCAAGTGACTGCTGTGGCGTAGCCAAGTCAAATCCTTCGTCTCGCTTGTGAAATACGTCAGGAAATACGGCGTATTCATGACGAATGCATTTAAAAATCGTATCAGCGGCATTAAATAGTTTAAATTAAATTTGAAACAACTATAAATCGTTTATTTTTTGCATCTTCCTGTGAAACATTATCGTAAAAGCCAGGTCGCCCAACGTGAATGCTGTATCAGTTCAGTCAATAATCTTCTGCATTCTGGTGTTACAAATACTCTTGCCTGTGATTTTTTTAATATTATTTGGGACACTATTAGTTAGGATGTTGGGTCTGCGGATGAACAGGCCTGGATGTGAATTGCTTGGCGGGCTTATCCTTTTCGCTAGGTGCGCTTATACCTTACTAGGTACCTAGTATATATTGGTATATATTGGCATATAAGAGAGAGTTTAAATACAATAAATACCTAGCGCACCTCTAGTCGCAGAAAGAGTACCAGTTAGCAACTAAGTAGACTAGCCACTTGGTAGCCCGCCGAGCAATTCACGCCCAGATCGTGGGCGAAGTTGACATTTTTCAACGGGGAGATTAGGCTGAAAGGATGCCATATGTTCTGTTGCATGATTGGTCCGCACGAACAACACCGACTGACAACTCTCTGGACAATTTACATGGAAAAGTATATAAAAACAGCCTTCTGTTTGCGGACAAAGATGTCCCCCTTCATCTCCATGTGGCAGCACAAATTTTGAAAATCCGTTTGAAGCAAGGGGATCGGTCGGGAACGATGGATGAAGGGACAGAGAAAGAGTAAAGGGGTGAGTGAAGACGCCCTTTGCTGCGCCTGTTGGTTTACATGTCGACGGTAGCCCAGCACCGCGCTAGACCGCCACGTATCAGAGGTTATCGAGTTTACAAGTCCCTAAAATATGTACAACTAGCTTCAATTTTGAGCCACGTACGTATCCCAGACAAATTCCTAGAAACAGGGCCATACCCACGGGCCCTAACGTGAGAACGGCATATTAATCAGTTTATAGGGCCCCTTTGCGGCACGGAAATCCTGAAACAAAGAAAAGTCCGAAATCTATGGTCTAGTATACACTGACCAAGACTTGTCCCTCCCTACATACACAGCAAACCAGGTAAATCGCTTCCTTGCCGCCACCGCACGGGTCCTCAGATTGCAAGATTGCGCTGCTCTAAAAACAATGGAAACGTAAAACGCTTGTCATTCATAGTCCCTCCATCACCACAGCAGAGAGCTCCATACGTGAGCCAATATATCCAATAACGCCTCCTCGGTCATTCGCCGTAGTATCCTACCCTGTAATGAGCGAGGGAAGATGAGACCGATGAAAATTGCATCTTTTTAAAGGAGAGTTTAACAAATTATTAGGAAAAGAGGAAAAGGACACGGGTGAAAGAAAAGCTAGCACGTTGCACAAAGGCGGCAGGCATGACTAGCAGTGTGCCCATGGTGAAGTGAAGAGAAGTGAGTGGGTGGCCGGCTGCGGTTGTGCTCTACCGGCGGGCGGAACGGTTGATCAAGCTGTCGATGCCCATGTCGGCGGTGGATAGTCGCTGCGTGTCCATGTAGGGACTGTTTCCTCTGGAGGCGTACCTGTGCCCCATGCTCGCCGACGAGCCTGCGCTGGACGAGTACTCGTGGTGGCCGCCGTAGGAGGCGCCGTATGCGCCGAGGCCGTAGGATGTCTGGTCGCCACCGCCGCCGACGGGGTGTAGATGCGTGTGCGTCGCTGCGTGGCCCTGGAGGTGGTAGGCGGTCGCCGAGTTGGAGGAGAAGGTGTGCGTCGCGCCGATCGAGGAGCTCGTCTCAGGACTGCTGTAGGATGCGTCTAGTTCATCAACAGGAGTCAGGCCGATGCCGGAAATGCCGCTGTCGTCGTCATACCCTGTGATGTGAGAGCCAGTCTCAAGGCGTTCGCGGCGCGAAGCCTGCCGAGCCGCGGCTTGTAGATTCTTCAAGCCATTTGACATGCACTACATGGCAATAAAGTAGAGAGGAGTCATGTGGTTAGCGCGCAAGTTTATAATATCGTCATTAATAGGGGGACGGCTTCCCGCTGCGAGGGTGTTGTGGATATGTGTACATGTATACACATGATGGGATTTAAGCACATGTTGGAGCCTTACCTTGGATTCAACCACGTTCCATTTTTCACCAGTTCGAGCAGCTAGCCCGCTCCAGATCTCCTTTCGCATGCCCATGTATTCTTTCGCCAGCTGCTGGAACTTTCGCGTGTCCCAGTCATCTGCGCCCTTGCGCTCCATCAGGCGCTCATGGCGCTTGCGACATGCATTGGCACTCTTGGTAGGGAAATGCGCGTCCTTGATTTGCCCCCAGTTCAGACCTTGTGCTCTGGCTTGGACGAGTCTGTTGTCGTCAATCGTGCTCCAAGCTCCAGACGAGGCTCGGTGCTGGGATGGCGGGAGAGCACTTGCTTCAGCCGCGTAGGCGTCGTATGGCTCTTGCTGAGACGCTGGCATCTGCATCGGGGTCGAGTCTGGACCGGGCGGAATCGTGTAATAGTTGGCCGGGACTTGAATGCGCGCAGGCTGCTGTGCGTACATGGGAGTGGTGGCCATGGAGAGTTGATTCGCATAGTGGTGAGATCCACTGGCATTTCGATGATGTTTAGGCATTATGATGTCTGTCTAAGGATTTGAATAGTATATTGAGATGAACCAAGGCGGGAAAAAAGAGCGAGTCAATTCAATTCAAGGGGAATTGCCGGGTAGTCCAAAGAGACCAGCTCTGTGAGTGATGATCAACAGTCGATTCGATGTTGACACTATCGATTAAGGCCAGACAGTGAGGAAGTTGTATAGTTGCACATGTGCTTCCCTGCAGCACAGGACACAGCTCTCTAAAAAAAAGCGAAAAGAGAAATGAGCCGAATTGGTCGATGAACGAGAGACTTGCGGAAAGACAGAGCCCAATGAAGACGTGCTGTCGAGCGAAAGAGGAACGAAGGGTGGAGGGATGGAGACCAGATCAGGCAATGGATTAGGAAAAGGGAAATAAGAATGCCAAGGAAGACAAGAGAGCCTTGTAAAGAAGGCTGATGAACTTGGATAAAGAAACGAAACAAATTGGCCTGGCCTCAAGGAGGGACATGAAGCAGCTTTAAGATCTTGAGACGACATCGAGCCTCATGACCCTGCCCGGGAAAAGATGAAGGCCAATGCCACCATGAGCGGCTCTAGGGATGAAACGAAACCCACAAGACGAAAATGGAAGTGAAACGAGCTTTCTGTGTCTAAAGAATCGACTTGTTCAGAAATGGGTCGATAACATTGGCCGAAAGGGAAGTTTCGAAGCGGCCTGGCGGCTACAGAATCGAGGAGGTGGCGTTTAGGACCCCAGGCCAGGAACTGTGGCTCATGGACTGTTCGAGAAAGATTAGGAACGCCTGGCATGTCGTGGAGTAACTTCGACACGCGGCTAGAGTAGATGGCAAGCAGGAAAAGGTAATGTATTCCCCTGGGCGGTGGGGATATAACGCGGTTACCGAAGAACATGGTGAAGACACCATGGCAGTCGGTTTCCAGGCACGGCTGGGAACACCAAAACAGCCAAAGCCGGCGTAACTCTTCTTCTTCGAGTACAGACAGCACCCAACGAAGGTTCTCCAAAATAGCATCGAGAGCTGGGCGCCTGGAAATTGGAGGAGCGGACATTGCATCACCCCGACGCCCCTTCTAGGGAAGGCTGCATACCGCGGCCGAAAGGAGCTTAGGCAACTGCTGTAAATAACATAGATGAGAAGAATGGGGATGAAGAACAAGGTTCATGGTGGAGGCTTATGTCATAGCTCGAATGTGAAAGGCGCTTAAAGCTGTCGACGATGGGCGAGCACGTTGGTGAAGAATGCCAGGCGAGGGACTCGGCGAATGGAAAGAGAGGCGGGCAGCTCCAGTGGGGGCCAGTCGACGCTGGCTCTGTTATCTACATAAAAAGGAGCACCTGGGAGCATACGGCATCTTTCATGTAGCCGTGTAGTGATGTCTACTGCGGGAGGTGCATGTTGGACAGTTGAGCGTGAGAAGTGGCGAGTGTTTGCGAAATGCGGGCACAGGATTGGCCCGGTGTAAGCGCGCGTTTATTAAACACCCTAGGATGTTGAGGAAAGACTAGCGTCACGTTGATGGACCCCACAGCTGCAATTGCCAGGTTCCAATTTGCACAAAGCACCAAAGTCACATTGGAGGCTGTTGCTATATTTAGGCTATCTGCGTCGCCAAGTTGTGCAGCACTGCAAGGCTGGGAAATGGAGAGAAACCAAGAGAGGCCGTCTGGGATCCGAAATTCCGACTTGGCAGATGTAGATTGCCAACGTCGTGGCAATTTCGGTGTAGGTACTGGGCCCATTTGCCTTTCCTCCTGAAACTGACGCCAGCGAGGAAGGACCAACGCGGAATGCACAGAGTGCGTGCTGGAACCAACCGTCATATCTGCCTCGTCTGTCGCTTCCCCTTTCTCTCTATCCTCTCTGCCACAAGGCTCATATTCGTCAGCCATATCCGCAGTCACAATGCATCTACGTCTTGCAATTTGCATTCACCAATGATCTCTTCTGAAAAAAAAATTTCTTGTCATTGAATCGACTCGACACTCGTCGAAAGCTTTCTCGCAATCTTCGTTCGTACCTCGATATCCCGCTGCACTTTTGTCTCTGGGACGTGCATAACCCTTTTAGCGCTGCAAACAAACAGACCGCTCTTCTCCCTCTTTAGTATATATTTATTCCCAGGCGCATCGGACTATGTTATTCTCTCTCATATCAACTGACGTCATCGTTGCAGTTTTAGCGTCACAGTTCTTTGTTTACAATGACACCCGGGCGCAACTTTTAACCCGGAGATCTTCGCAAGTTTCCTAACGAGCCATGGGACACAAACCAAAGTATAGATCAAAAGGAGTTCAGCGCCGTAGACAAGCTAGGTGGGGGGGTGGATGTTGGAGAGACATGACCTTACAAAGTGCAAGATCTGGTGAGAGAGATTCCCTTTACCCGCATGCCCCTCTCTGTGGACATAGACGACGAGCTTGGGATTTGCGTCAAAATAGCACGGGCAAAAGAAACGGGACAAAAGAAACACAGTTGCCTGCTTAACCCCGCGAGACCGCTTCGTCTTCAAAGTCAAGGCCGCACATTATCTAATGGGATCAAGCTTCCAAAGACAAAAACGGGGGGCTTGGCCTTTATGGCATCTTAATACCTTCCGAGGTTAACTGATGTGGCCGCATGCCAGCTTTCTGAAATTGCAAAGCTGGTGCCACCAGCAGTGGTATATCTGACAACTGCCCGAGACAAGAAAAAAACCACCCATGGAGCGAGCTACTCGCAGTCTCAGCGGATCGTAGTTCTCAGCGCCAAGACCACGAAAAAAATGCTTTGAACAACCCCAGCAGTCGGTTCCCTAGCAGATAGTGGCCTGTGGAATGCATTTTATATTCCATGTTGCTCAAAATGACGCTTGCGCCGTAGAGGTGCCAGCAGCGACTACCACTGTACGCAACACTCCCTTTGTTTCATTCAACGAGAATCTGCAAGCCTTTGCGCCTTTTGTTTCCGAATCTCGGTGCTGCTGATTTTGCTTTCAAAGTTGCCACCAGCAGCCGCCGTGTTGCCATTGCTACCCTCTACGGGACCAATGCCGGCATCCAGGACGTCGATTTCGTAGATGTCTAGAATTGGCCAGCCTTGGCTGTGTCTCTTGTCATTGACAGCTTGGCCACCACTGCGAGTCTCTCCAGAGACGACGAGTGCCTGAATAGACTCTTGTTTGACCGTGGGCCCATAGAGGTCGTGGAAGTCTACGCACCGCACCAAAATGCGGCCGTTTCGGAAGGTGGCGTGCAATTCCTTGGTCTCGGCCTGCACAGCCTTCATGGCCGTCGCCGATGTGGTAGACCAATTCAGAAGTGTGGAGAGGAAGTTGATGACGGAGCGAGAACGAACGTCCCACGACTGAAGCTGGTCGGCATACTTTTTCTTGGCGAGCAACTCGTCGCTGGAGATGCCAACTACCAGTTCACATGGCGGCTCTTCACCCGATGGATTGTCTTGGAGATTTAACAAGAGAATGGCAGCGTGGAGAAACAATTTGTGACCAGGATGTAAATGGTCGAATGTCCCGCCGAGGCACACCGTGGTGTAGCTTTTGGCGGAATGCTTCCGTTGCCTGGATGTTCTTGGCTCAGACACAGAAGCCGCGTCGTTTGCGGTTCCTTGTGAGGAGGCGGGTTGTGACAAGGTCAGACCACCGTCAACGGCTACAAGTTGACTCTGAAGGAACCTCTGCTTTCCTTCAGCGTACTTCAGATAAGCAGCGTGCAGCTGATAGCCCGCCTCACTGCTGGGATGGAATATGTGCCTCCACGGACGAACCAACGAGGCAAACGCCGCCAAGTCCAAAACAGTCGTGTTGTTTGCCTCGTAGCATCCATTCGGCCCCGGCCGGTAGTGTGAAGGAGCCGATTGATCGTGGTCAATGAGAAGCAGTCGAACATCGACGGCACCAGGGTCGTCGGCTTCCAAATCGGTGGCAATTGACTTTTCAGCGCAAATGACTGCCACCAACGAGTACAAATCGGCCAGGAGAGATTGAGAAGGTGCCCAATCTACGGATCGCGCATCGTGCCCGCTTGTTGCCGCAGGATTCCCTCTGGTTAGGACTGGTGACGCGACAGCAACGACTAGCACGGGTGCTATATCTCGAGAAGCATTTGGCCTATTTTCATGGCTTAGTCGAGAGATGACGGCTTCCAGGGGACGTCGGTAAGCAGCTCGAACTGCGTCTGGGGTTGCGGGGTCTGGCGGCGAAGGTAGGAGGAGAAGAGAGGGTGCATTTGCAGAGTCTGTACAAGACATGACGGCCAGTGCGACTTGTAGGCCTTGATTTGGTGAGGAATTGAAACGATATACACGCCTGACGATTGGCGCGTGACGTATTCTGCGTTTATAATGATGTGGAAGCGGGCACTGGGAGTTTTTGGGCCGAGGTCTGAAGCGTGCGGCTTTTAGCGTTGACCCGGGTGCCACTTTAGTGGTTTGGTAGCGTTTTACGCGCGCCTGTAAACCTTGGTTTTCTAGAAAAACGCCAGGCGCTTATAGGCAAAGGTTGGCAAGCGGTGTCGGACCACTAAACACGCTGGCGTCAGGTCTTGCTCAGCATCAATTGATGCCTCCAACCACTATATATGTACGCCCAATGTTTTGGTGTTCTGCCACACGGCGCACCCCTCATCGACATTATTGCATGGCTGGTTTTCTTAACACTAAAAGGTTTGAACGAACGTCATAAATATTTTCGGACCACCGTCTTCATGGCATTTTCCCTTTATTAATGCCACACCCTATATCGCGATGGATTGGTGCTAGCCCTAATTCATTCGCCAATGGCAATGTTTCCGTGTGCCCGTGCTCGAGCACAAGCTAAATGCGCGTACCCGTTAGCAATTAAGTGGACTCCCACTTAGTTAGTCATAAAATTCTAAGACAGCTATAAAAGGCCAAGATAAGCCCTACTTAAACCTTTATATATAAATTAATTATATAATTATAAAAGCATAATTTTTTTTATATTATATAATATTATATAAGTAAATTTAATTAAAAGCTAATTATTAAAGGCTTTTTAATATATATATAATTAATAAAAATATAAAAAATAATAAATTTAAGGCTTTTTAAAGCCTTTTAAGATTAATTAGGTTAAGCTTAATTATAAAAGTTATTTATAAGTACTTATAATATTTAATAACTTTTTATAAAAATAACTAAGCTTTTTATTTAGCTTTTATTATTTTATTAACTTAGAACTTTTTAATATATTATTAAATAATATTTTAAGGCTTTATATAAGCTTTTTTATTTAATATATATTATTAAAGGTATAATAAAGCTAATAATAATAATTATAATATTTAATTAAATATATTTTTATTATATTAAATAGCTTTTTAAGTATTTATAATATTATTAATATTATTAATATTATTATTATTATTATTATTAAAGCTTTTAAAATTAAATTAAATAATATTATTATTATTAAATATTTAATTAAAAAGAAAGGTTTAAAATAATAATAAATTATTTTACTTATAAAGGATTTTATTAAAATTATTTTAATATTTCTAAGAGTAATTAATATTAATTATATAAAAATCTAATTAATTTTTTAAAATAATATTATATATTTTATTTTATATTTTTAAAGCTAGGTATTTAAGGAAATAATTAATATATTTAAGTTATTATTTAAAATTTAAGGTTTTTATATACTTATTAATAATATACTTTTTATTAAAATATTATTTAGTTTTAATTTTTTTTATTTTTTACTTAAAAATTAATTAAATAAATTATAATTAATATTAGTATTTTTTTTTATTTTTATTATAATAATTTTAGCTTATTATTTTTAAATATTTTTAAAACTAATACTTATAATAAATTAACTAAAAAGCTTAACTTATTTCCCTTATTTTTAATAATTAATTAGGTATTTAATTTATTAATTTTTATTATAAATAAAGCTTTTAACTTATATTTTTAATATAAAAGCCTTAATTATAATCTAATTAATATATTAAAGCCTTTTATAAGTTAAAAATAATAAAATATTAATATAATAATTTTAAATTAATTATATAATATTAATAATAACTTAGAATTATTAATTATATAATAAAAAGCTTATTAAAATAAAATTTATTATATTTTATTATTTTTATTATTTTTAGATAATTTTAATAATAATAAGCTTAAAGTTTAAAAGCTAAATATTACTTTTTATAAAGCTTATTATAATATTATATTTTAAGAAATTATTTATAAATATTTTATTAAAAGCTTTAATAAATTATTAATATAAAAAAGCTAGATTTTCTTTTAATAATAATAACTAAATTACTTTTTAATAGGTATTTTTTATAAGCTAAAAAATACTTATATCTAATAATTAAAGAATATATATTAAATAAAATAAAAAAATAATAATAATAATATTAAATATAATATAATATTTAATAAAATTAAGCCAGGTATATTTTATAAAGCTATTAATAATTAATAATTAAAAAATTCACTTTTTAGGCTTTTAAAAAGGCTTTTTAAATTAAATTTAAGGCTTTATAAGGTTATAAAACTACTTATTATATTTAAATTAAGCTAATAAAAATATTCTGTTTTATTAAGCTTTTATTAAATATTTTTATAAGCTTATATTAAATTAATATATTTAATTAAGTATAATATTACTATTATTAAAGCTTATATTAGTCTTAATAAAGTATATTTTATTATTACTTTTAATTTTAAACTAGAACTTAATTAAAAAGGTCTTAAATACTAGTTAAAGTAAAATCTAATTCCTAATAATATTAATAATACTTAAAAAGCTAATAAACTTTTAATTTAATAAATTAAGTACTTTTATATATTATTTTTAAATTATAATAATTATAATAATCTTAATTTACTTATAAAAATATTTAATTTAAAAGCTGCTTTTATTTTTATTTTATATTTTTAATAAGCTAATATTATATTTATTTATTATTTATTAATAATATTTAAAAAAGCTATTAATAATATTAATATTTATTATTTTAAAGGATTTTCTTACCTTATTAATAGCTTTAATTAAGGTTTTTAAAAGCTAAAAATAATTAATAATTTAATAAAAATATTATATTTTTAATAATAAAAAAGCTTTAAAATTTTAATATTTTTATAGGTTATTTATAATAGCTTTAATTTATTATTTTATAACTAAAAAGCTACTCTTTTATATTTATATAATATATATAATAAAAGCTTTATTTTTATTATTATTTATAGCTTATAATTAACTAATTATTAATTAAAAAATTATAAAAAAAGCTATAATAATATATTAAATAATTAATTTATTAATATTAAAATATTTAATAGCTTTTTATATAAATATTTAATATTATTATTATAATATTATTATTATATAATAAGGCTATTTAAGCGCTTATATTTATATTATTAAATTAATAGCCTTAATTATTAGAGATAAAAAGCTAACTTTAATACTAACTTTAAATTAAGTAGCTATAATAAAATAAGTAAGCTATAATAGCTTTATATTAGTTATTAATTTTATTTTATAAGTAAATTAATAATAAAAAAATTAAAAAGTAAATACTAGCTGTCCTGGACTTTTATAGCTATCTTAGAATTTTATAGCTAACTAAGTAGAAAAGGGTCCACTTAATTGCCAATAGGTAATAAACGGTAGGATAGAGGGAAACAGGTGTTGTTGAGCAAGTATATATTACGACCTAGTTATAAGCTGTAGCGTAGGTTATAAGTTAGGCCGGCTATATAAGCTATAAAATAATATAAGTATAATAAGTAATAAATTAATAGTTAAAATAAGCTACTAATAAGGGAGAGTTTATTAACTATTTAATAAACTTTAAATAAATTAATAATATATATATAATTATAATTTATTAAGACTTTAATAAATAATAAGTAAATATTATAATATATAAAAACCTTTAAATTTATTTTATAAATAAACTTTAATTTTTTAGCTTTTAATAATAATTATTATATTAATTTAAGCTTTACTTATAACTTTTTAATTTTAATTACTTAGTTATAATTTATAACCTATTATTAATATAATACTTAATTACTTAGATTAATTATCTTAATAGCTTTATTAATATAAATTATAACTAGTTTATCTCTTAAAAACCTTAGCTATTATATATTAAAAGCTTTTATTTAAACTATTATTATATTACTTTAAGTAATACTTAATAATTATTAATATAATATTATATAAAATTATTATTATATTTAAATTAAATAAAACCTAAAAAGAATTAATAATTATTTTTACTTATAAAATACTTATTAAAATTATATACTTTTAAGAATAAGTCTAATAAATAAAAAAAAAAAAATAAAAATAAGCTATAATTATTATTATAATTAAAAAAAATTTAAGAGAAATTTTTAGACTTAAAGTATTAGAATTATATAATAAATTTTTAGGTATACTTTAAGAATTTTTTACTTAACTTAAAGCTTATTATTAATAATTCTTAAATAAAATAAAAAAATTTTTTATTAAGATATTTTATATAAAAAAATATATAATAAAAGTAATATTTATATAATTTAAACTTATTATAAGAAATTACTTTAATAAAAAAAAAATAATTATAAAAAAGAAATTAATATTATTTTTAAAAGTTATAATAAATTTAAAAAAGTTATTAAAAAGGCCTTTAAAATAATTAATAAAGCTAAAACTATTAAGTATTATATTAATAAGCTTAAATAAAAAAAATTAATATTTAATTATATTACTTACTTTTAATAACTTATATTTTAGCTTAATTAAAAAAATAAACCTTTTATATTAGCTTTTTATAAAAAACTTAAAAAAGAAGTTAAAAATAAACTTTATAAAAAAAATAAACTAAATAACTTATTAGATTATATTATTATAATAATATAAATTAATAATAAATAATATTAGTAATATATATAAAAAAAATAAAATAAAAAAATCTAAAACTTTATTAAAAGAAAAAGTTATTAAGTTAATTAATATAAAAAATATAATAAATTTATTATTTATAATTATACTTTTAATTTTAAATAAATAAAGCTTAATATTATTAAAAAAAATAATAAAAAAAAAAAGAAATATTATAATTATAAAAAACTAGGATATTTTATTAATAAATATAAAAAACCTAAAAAAAATAAAAACTAGTACTAAAAAAAGGTAAAAAATAACTTAATTTTATTAACTAATAAAAAATTAAAGTTATTAAATTAAAAATAAAATATAAGAATTTTAATTAAACCTTTTATTATAATAATAATTATTATATTTATATAAGTAATAAATAAAAAAAAAATAATTTTTAAAAAAATTAAAAAAACTAAAAAAAAAAATTATAAATTTTATAAAAAATAAGCTATAAATAATTAAATAATTAATATAAAAAAACCTAAATAAATAATTATTAAAAAAAAGAACTTTTATAATAATAAAATAAAAAAAACTTTATAAATTAAAATTATTAAAATATTTAAATAAAAATTTATATTAAGAAATTTTTAATTAAGTATAATAATAAGTAAAAGTAAGAAAAATTTAAAGAAAATAATAATATAAAAAAAAGTAAAATATATAAATTTTTATTACTTTTAATAAACTAAAAAATAAAGTAAAAAAAATAAGTATTAATAATAATAATATAATTCTAAATACTTTAAAAATATTTAAAAATAAATAAAGTAAGAAAAAAATACTTATAAAGCTAATAATTATATAAAAATAAGCTATATAATAATATTTTTTTATATTAATAAGAAAATATTTTATAATTCTTATTTTAATAATAAATATTATTATAATAATAAAAAATTAAATATTATAATTTTTAAAAAAAAAAAAAAAATAATTTTAAACTTTTATTAAAATATATAAAATATATATATTTAATATAAGTATTATATATATTTATAATATATTAGGTATATTTTTAAATTAAGGTATAATTAGATATATTTTTAATTAAAATAAAAAAATATTTAATTAAAATATTATATTTTAAATAAAAACTTTTAAAATAAAAAGTAAAAATAATTAATAATAATTAAATAATAATTTTAGAATTTAATTTAAATATATTTATTAAATATTAAGCTTATATAAATTTTATAAATATATATAAATTAAATATATATTAATTATATATATATATAAAAAATAAGTAATAATATTAATATATATATAAAAAAAAATTTTTAATATATAAAAAAAAGTTATTATTTAAATTATTTTAATATAAAATAAAAAACTATATAATATACTTATTATTAAATTATTTAAAATATATAATAAATAAAACTAAAAAATAATATAAATAATAATATAAAATATTAATAATATATAAATAAATATAATAAATATTAAATATACTTAAATAAAAAAACTTTAAGAAAATTATAAAATTAATATATTATAATAAATAATAATTAAATAAGTAATATAATAAATAAAAGTTTAACCTTAAATATAATAAGAAATATATAATAAATTATAATAACTTAAAATATAAAAAGTATAAAAAAATAAAAAACTAAATTTATAATTATTTATATTAAATATTTAATAATAGATTTTACTTTAAATACTTATAAAATAAAATAAAACTTATAAAATAATATTAAAAAATAAAATAATAAATTATAAAAAAATTTATTTTAAAAAACTTAAAAAATAAAATATATTATTTATAAAAAAACTATAAGTTAATATAAAAAAAAAAATATTAATAACTTTTAATATAATTAAAAGTAAATAAAATAATAAAATAATATTAAATATTAAAATTATAAAATATTATATTTATATACTTATAAATAATAATATAATAAGTAATTATATTTTACTTAAAGTTATTAATTATTATTAATTATTATAAAAATATAAAAAAGTATTATATAAGTTAATTAATATTAAAAAAAAACTTTTTACTTATAATAATAAAATTATTAATTAAAAGATTAATTATTTTAAAGTATAAATTTAAGGTTATTTAAAAGTAATTTAACTTAATATTATAAATATATTAGAATATAATTTAATATTAAAGTATTTATAATTATAAAAAAGTAATTTATTAATTAATTAAAAAATAAGCTAATTAAAATAAAATAAGATTTTAAGTTAATAAAATTAATAAAATTTAAAAAAAAAAAAAAATTTTATTATAATTTAGCTTATAAATAAAATTCTAAAAAAAAAAAACTTTTAAGTAAATTATTTAAAAACTAATAATAATAAATAAATAATATAAAAATAATAAATATAAAAAAAAAAGTAATTAGATTTATTATAATAATTTTAATAATATTATAAATTAAAATATAAATAATAATAAATAATAAGAAAATAAAAGCTAAAATTTAAAAAATTATTATTACTTTAAGAAAAAACCTTATAAATATAAATAAAAAACTTAAAAAAAAAAAAAAAATAAAAATAATAAAAATAATAAAAGCTTAATAATAAAAGAAAAAAAACTTAAAAATATCCCTAAAAAATACTAAAAATATAAAAAATTATTTATAAAATAATTAAAAATTAAATTATTAAAATATAATTAATAAAATTATTAAATTAAATTAATAAATAAAAAGTTAATAATATTTTATAAAATTTATAATTTAAATATAAAAAAACTTAAAATATTATAAAAGTATATTAATAAAATATTAATAAAAAGCTATATTAAAATATTTATATTAAAAGCTAAATACTTAATTATATTTATTTTAAAAAAAAATAAAAAACTATAATTAATAATAAATTATTAATAATTAAATATAATTATTATAAAAAATTAAATATTATTATTACTTATTTTTAAATTATAAAATTAATTATATAAAATAAATTAATTTATTATTTTAAATCTAAAAAAAATATATAATTTAATTTAAATAAAAAAAGGCTATAAATAAAAAATAACTTTTAAAATAAAGTTTAAATTATTTAAATACTTAATAATATTATTTAAGCTTATTAATATATTAATAATATTTTAATAAATAATTAATAATATATTATAAAAATATTTAAATAATTTTATAATAATATATTTAAATAATATATTAATTTTCTTAAAAATCTTAAAAAATTATAAAAAATATATATATAAAATATTATAAATATTATAAAATATAAAGTTATTAATAAAACTAATAAAAAATAAATTTTATACCTAAAAAGTAGATTTTTTAAGATATATAATATAATTAAATAAAATATAAATAAAAAAAATAAAAATTAAGATAATAAAAAACTAATTAATATTAAAAAATATTAAAAATATATAAAGCTTTAAAAGCTTTATAAATTATTATAAAAAATTTATTAAAAGTTATAATAAAATTATAATATTTTTAAATAAATTTATTAAGAAAAATAAGTAATAAAATTAAAATAATAAAGTATAATATACTTTTAATAAAATTAAAAAACTTATTATATTTAAATTTATTTTAAAAATTTTTAATTTAAAAAAAAAATAAAATTAAAAACTAATTTATTAGATTTTATTTTAAAAGTATAAGTAAAATAATAAAATAATAATAAAAAATTATATTTTATTATATTTTACTTAAAAAAACTTTATAAAATAAAATTTAATTATTTTATTTATAATAAAAATTTTTTAGTAATTATTAACATTTTTAAGAAATTTAAATATTATTTTATAAAAAGTAAATATAAAGTTAAGGTATATATTAATTATAAAAATATTTTTTATTTTATAATAATATAATAATTAAATAAATAATAAATTTAATAGGTTAAATATTTTTTAGAATTTAATTATAAAATTATTTATTAAAAAAAATCTAAAAATAAATAAGTAAATATTTTAAGTTAAAAAAGTAATTATAATATAAAAATACTTATAATAATAAAATAACTTTTTAAAATTAATAAAAATAATAATTTTTAATAAAAATAAATTAAATATTATATTAAAAGTATAAAAAAAAAACTTAATATATAATAAAATATATTAATAAGTAATAAATAATATATAATATATTAAGAATATATTAATAAAATATATATATTATTTAAAAAAAGTATTAATATATAAAAAAAAAATCTAAATATTATTAGAGTTATAAAAAAAATATATTAAAAAAATATATAAATACTTAGTTTATAAATATTAAGAAATTTATAAAATATTAAATAAAATATAATAATAATATAATTTTTTAAAAATTAAAAAAATAATTAAAAAAATTATTAATAAATATATATAATATAAGAAAAGTAAAGCTTTATAATATAAGCTATATAAAAAATTATAATTATTATTAATATTAATATAATTATAAAAATTAATAGTTTTTAATTATATTATAAAGCTATTAATATTAAAAAAACTAATAATTAATATAAAATATAATAATATATTTATAATTATAAATAAACTTATAAAATATAAATACTTTTTATTATATAAAAAAATAAGTAATATAAAAAAACTTATATATATATTTTTATAAATAATAATAAGTAATTATAAATTATTAAAAAAAATTATATTAAATAAAAAAAGTATATTTACTTTTAAGTTTTAATAAATATTTATAATATAATTTAAAATAAATTATAAGTTAAATATTATATATTATTTATAAATAAATAAATAAATAAAAAAATTAAACTAAATACTTAAATAATATTTATAATATTATATTAATTATTAATAAAATAATTAAATAAAATAATTACTTATAATATAATTAGCTTATAATAGCTTAATATTAGAATTAATAAAGTAAATATTAGCTTATATTAATTATAAATTTAATTTTAAAGTATTTTAAATATAATATAAAAAATTATAAGTAAAATAAATAATATTATAAGTAAATAAACTAAAAAAATTATATAAAAAAATATAATATAAATTAAAATTTATATAAAATAAAATAATATAATATTATAATTATAAAAAATTAAAAAAATTAATTTTTAAGAAAAGAAATATAATTTATTTACTTTAATAAAATATTAAAATAATATAATTAAATAATAAACTAAATTATAAAAAATTAAGATTATTTATTATTAAAAAATAAATATTAATAAATAATTATAAACTTTTATTATTAAATATTATAAGAAATTATTTTATAATATATATTTTATTTTTTAAAAAAATATTAAATAATATATTAATAAAAGAAAATATTAAAATTATAAATAAAATAAAATATAAAGTAAAATAAATTCTAAATATAAAAATAAAAAATAAAATATATTAATATTTTATTAAATAAAAAAACTATAAAAATAAGAAAAATATATAAAAACTTATAAAATACCTAAAAAATTATTAGTACTTATTATAATAATATTATTAATAGCTTATAACTTAGTATTAAATAAAGTATTTTAGTCTAAAATATTAAAAGTACCTTAATTTTAAGTATTTTAAATAGCTTTAAACTTTTATTATTAAACCTATTTTAATTTATACTTTTAAGCTTTTTTTTTCTCTTTTTTTTAATTTATATTTTTTATTTCTTTTAAAAAAATAAAATTATAATAAGCTATTTTTAGACTTTTTTTATATAAATAATAATATATATATTAAAAATATATTAAATAATTTAAGATTTTATTTATTTTTAGCTAAGTTTTATAATACTTTTTAATTAATAATTTCTTTATTAATTTCTTCTTTTTTTTAAGCTAATAAAGTTTCTTAATAATATAATTTATTAAAATATATTAATAATATATATTATAATAAAAAAACCTTATATATATAATTTATTATAAAAATATAAAAATTATTATAAAAATAACCTAAAAAATAATAAAAAATATAATAATTAATACTTTTAATAACCTAATAAAAACTTTTTTTTTTAAAATAATAATTATAAAATAATACCTTAAAACCTTATTTATAAATAAAAGTAATAATTATAATATAATTAATAATAAAATAAAATTTTTTAGGTTTTTTTATATAATTAAATATAATAAAAGAAAAATATTATAAAAAAGTAAAATACTTATAACTAATAAAAGAAAAGGTAAATAAAATTATTTATAAAATAAAGCTTAAATTTTAAAAGTAAAACTATAAAAAAAAATATTATATTATAATCTAGTTATAAGCTATAATATAAATTATAAATTAAGCTAATTATATAAGCTATAAAATAATATAAGTATAATAAGTAATAAATTAATAGTTAAAATAAGCTATTAATAAAAAAAAGTTTATTAACTATTTAATAAATTTTAAATAAATTAATAATATATATATAATTATAATTTATTAAAACTTTAATAAATAATAAGTAAATATTATAATATATAAAAACTTTTAAATTTACTTTATAAATAAACTTTAATTTCTTAGCTTTTAATAATAATTATTATATTAATTTAAGCTTTACTTATAACTTTTTAACTTTAATTACTTAATTATAATTTATAACCTATTATTAATATAATACTTAATTACTTAGATTAACTATCTTAATAGCTTTACTAATATAAATTATAACTAGTTTATCTCTTAGGAACCTTAGCTGTTACAGTATAGCAACAGCATTTATGATTCTGTAAGCCATTGATACATATAGTGCCTATATCTTTATTTTTGAAGTTCTTCTCTTCAGCACGAGAAGACAGAATTATTGCATCGGCCCGATGACCAAGTCATTTTATACTTGACATTATCATGATTCACGACACTGCCGTTTAGTGTTGAAAGCTGCAGGCATCTTGATAGGTGAGAGCTAACTTAGCCCCACCACGTGCTTCGCATCGTGACAACATTGAAGCCCTGCTGCCGAACTTCTCGCTGCAAGCAAAAAGGCCCTCATGCACCCTCCCAAGCTCTGCCCCGTCTTTTCGGCCCATCTTCTGATAGTCCTGCTCCAGTTTTGTCACCGTTGAAATAAGCTCATCAACATGGTCGCACCCTTCCCGGGCAGACTCGCGGTGATGCCCAGCGACACAACTAACCCCACGTGGAAAGCCGTGCGTGGACATTTCGACACTGAGCTTCGACAAGACTTCCTTTTCTTCTTTTGTTTTCGCCAACCACCAAAAGAATCCCAGTACCAAGAAAGCATTGAACCCTTCAACAGAACGGGACGTCACCCTTGCCACTTACCGGTAGTCTGATTACCTGGACCACGGATAAGCAACAGAACCTTTCAACGCCGTACTGTGATCCGTTATATTCGGTTCCTGCGATGAGCGCAAGCGTCACAAACTAGATGTCATTGCACTTCTTACTCACTGGAGTCAGTGTTTCTTCTCGTAACGCCAACACACCAGGTCTGAAGCCACTTTTATGTGCTTAACGGTCCTTTTGTACGATGGGACACCGAGACGCATCTGCTCTCAGCCGAGACTTGGCCTCGAAGTGGTCTTGGCGAGAACCATGCGTGAGCCATTCTGTCCAACTGTCATGGCCACTTGAGGGAGCTGGCCGAAAGAACATGTCCGTCTGGACTCGCTTTGGGCAGGTTCGCACGTGTGCCAACTTGACGACTTTGCGTTGATGGCTGTCTTATTTCCACGAGCATGGCCCCCACGGTTCGGTCTCCTCCTCTGGCTAGATCACCGGAAGTGTGCAGCCTCGGCCAGGATGCAGAGCCAATCTATTGGACATGGGAATGGCCTGTGTGGCGTCTCAGCCCCTGTTTCCTCGACCTACCCAACAGGGGAGGTTCCGCTGTGATGTTGGCCTGCTCGCACGTGTAAGGTCTGGGGAATCTGATAGGAAGTCATGTACGTATGTGTACAACAATGGTTTCTGTTTGGGATGCCACCCTGCATCAAGTTTCAACCCCTGTCACTGTTATTGTTAAGCTTACACGCCACACAACAACTTAACAGAACGGGATGAATGAATCTTGGCTGGTCCTAATCGAATGCCTCATCGTATTTGGGTCTTGTTCAGTTCGCATTCACGCCTCGGCCAGGAAGCCGGGGGTGGCCAGCTGGAGAGGAAATGACAAAAAAGCATGGTCAGCCTGGCCGCCACGACGGAGAGCCCTGCCGGTTTTTCTCGCTCAAATTGATCAGTCAGATGACATAAAAGGCCAGCCGCGCCCGTGCTGGTCTGTCTCAAGTAAAGGAAGAGATCCAATTCCGTTGCATCATCCAAGACGGCGCCAGAGATTACTCCCGACGTCTCTCCAAGATGACTCTTCACCAATACGACTACGTCTTTGCTATTGGCACCTTCTTTGCCCTGCTTGATGCCTTCAACAATGGCGCAAGTGAGTACTACTCCGCAAAACAAAACGAAAAGCCAAGCCCCCCCAGACCAAGATCAGATCCACGCTACTCTACTGCCGTCTTGGCGATGGTTTCTTTATCTGTAGGGGTCCCGTCCAGCTAACCATGCTTCTTCTTCTCTTGGCAGATGATGTGGCCAACTCTTGGGCCACGAGTGTTTCCTCGAGATCCATCTCCTATAGACAGGCCATGATTTTCGGTACCGTCTTTGAAATGCTTGGCGCCATCACCGTCGGCGCCCGTACTGCTGAAACAATCAAGAACGGCATTATTCCCAACTCGGCCTTCCAGAACAATGCTGGTGTTCAGATGCTTGCTTTTACTTGCGCTCTTGCCGCCGCTTCGTCTTGGGTCATGTGGTGCACGCGTCACTCAGCTCACGTCTCCTCCACCTACTCCTTAATCTCTGCCGTTGCCGGTGTTGGTGTTGCTACTGTCGGCGCCTCCAAGGTTCAATGGGGTTGGAATGACGGAAAGGGTCTCGGTGCCATCTTTGCTGGTCTAGGCATGGCCCCGGTCATCTCTGGCGGTTTTGCTGCTACTATCTTCATGCTCGTCAAGTTGGTTGTCCATATGCGCAAGAATCCCGTTCCCTGGGCTGTCTACACCTCTCCCTTCTTCTTCCTTATTGCCGCCACCATCTGCACCCTCTCGATTGTTTATAAGGGCTCACCCAATCTGGGTCTTGGCAAGAAACCCGCCTGGTATATTGCCGCAGTGACTCTGGGCACTGGTGGTGGCGTGGCTATTCTCGCCGCCATCTTTTTCGTACCCTTTGTCCATGCCAAGGTCATTAAGAAGGATCCAAGTATTCAGTGGTGGCACTTCATCTTTGGCCCCCTGCTCTTTAAGCGCCCTGCGCCTGAGAATGCCGAACGAGCTAATGTCCCCAACTACGCCGTTGTTCAGCATGACGACGACCTTGAAGAGTCTGCCACGCACTCTCCCAAGCTGACGGCCGAGGATGGACAGGGCAAGGAGCATGGCATCATGTCCATGTCCGAGGCCACCAGGGGGGGCAACGAGAAGAGCCTAGCCAACCTGGAGGCCACCCAAAAGTCTTACAAGGAGCTCGTTGCTGAGGGTGAGGCCCGATTCAACGCTCGCCTGATGAAGAAGCGTGGGCCCCTCGGCTGGGCCATGCGAACCCTACGCGACAACCCTATGGGCGCTGGTCAGATCTACGAATTGCACAACATCAAGATCCTTGCCAAGCGCATTCCTGCCATGGTTGTTTCTGGTCTCTTGTACGGTCTTCACTATGATATCCACGCCGCCCAGACCGGCATTGAGGGCACCCCTGAAGGCGAACGCATGAAGCGCGTCTACGCTGCCGCTGAAAAGTACCCCAACGAAGTCGAGCATACCTACTCGTTTGTTCAGGTCCTTACTGCCTGCACTGCTTCCTTTGCTCACGGCGCCAACGATATTGGCAACTCTGTCGGTCCCTGGGCTGTCATTTATGGTGCCTGGAAGACGGGCAATGCTGCCCAGGCCAAGGCTCCCGTCGACGTCTGGCAGCTCGCTGTGCTCTCTGCCACCATTTCCGTTGGCCTCATCACATACGGTTACAACATCATGAAGGGTAAGTCTATACATCCATGCGCGTAATCCCATTTTTGAAACGGACAAAACCATCAGCTGCTGACGTTTTGGCATAGTCATGGGCAACAAGATCACGTACCACTCTCCAAGCCGTGGAAGCTCCATGGAGATGGGCGCCGCCATCACCGTCCTGGTCTTTTCTCAATTCTCCCTTCCCGTATCTACTTCCATGTGCATTACCGGTGCTACTGTCGGCGTCGGTCTCTGCAACGGAACCCTCAAGGCCGTCAACTTTCAGCGAGTGGGGCTTTTGCTCTTCTCCTGGATCATGACCATCCCCATTGCTGGCACCCTTGGCGGTGTCATCATGGGCCTGTTCCTGAATGCCCCTAAATTTTAAAGCGGCTGCAAGTGGCGTAGTTTTTGCATATTAGCACTTGGGATTGATTTTGAGATTGTTATATTAGGCATGCAACATGTCCGGAGCATTGCATTGTACCGTAAAAATTGTGCATTAGCATAAATAATACCCGTCCATGAATACAAGAATTATAATGGTAAACAGGTCTTTCGAGGGGCAGCTTCATTCAAGGTACAGCCTTGACGGGTTTGATGCCTTGATTGTACAACTGAATGTATCCTACCAGGAATTGATTCAGCAATGATGGCTGTAAATTTTACTATTTGTGATGCAATCAACCGGCCTAGGAAAAAGGGTACTGCCGCCGCAGTTTCCATAAGCTTGTGCTTCGGAAGGCGTAGTCCGGTTAGTCTGCCGTTGATGATGATCTCGACTTTGCCGTTCTGCGCCACGCCGACGCAGTTGTACGCCGTGCCTAAATCTGATAAAGAGGCGCAATACGCCAGCAGTCTTGTTGAGAAAAGAAGAGCAGACTTGTGGCAGTCAAGAGCCGCGCCTTCAGGAGCAACCCCCTGCTGCCATGGTCTTTAGGAGACACAGAAGTACTCCCCAAGCCGATAATAGTGCTGTAATCATGATCGTCGGAAGCTTTGGTAGGCTTGAAGAAAGACAGGTGAGTGAAGATCAAGGTGGTTGAATAAAGACGTCCAAGGGCCGAGGTGAATGACGCTCGTGATTTGAGCATTGTGGGAGGGTGTTCATCAGACCTGTATTTGCACCCGTTGATTTGATACGCAAATATATTCTGCCGCAGCTGTCGCCCACTGGTATCAAAATATGAACAATATAGCTCGTCCTCGGCAAAATAGAATATATTCTTAATTAAAGCTTTTCAGGTTGAGCTCTTTATGGAAAAAGACAGCGTTCTATATAAATAAAGAGCACTCGTAGTAGGTAAACACTACGACTTCCGAGACAGGTAAGCTACTAATCCATACTTGCAGACGCTACACAACGGGTATATTCGAATGACTGATATCGAGACATCCATCCAAAGCCTCATCTACGAAAGCCTATTAAATGACTCTTACTTGTGCTAGAAAGCGCCTGCGGGCCAAGACGTCTCAATCTCAGTCACTAGCAGTAATACCAAGGAAGGGTCAACGGAGGTCTTTCGAGCCTTTATTGATGTCGATATCTAGAAAGCCCCCGAGTTCACGGGTAGGTGGAATACTCCTCGATTGCACGTATCATGTAGCTACTGTTTCCTCTGCAAGGACTACAGTATCCATTGAACTCCGGCCTGTGGCAGAAGGGCTCTTGAATTCGAAGCCGCCGCAAGATGCCATCGCCGTGAATGCTGCTAGATTCAAATCACCAGAACCTCTGTGGCAGCTATCAAATTCGACGCTTGGCTATGCACATCGTGTATCAGTCACAGAATGCATTCATGCTATTTACTAGTACAAGTATCGCAGCCACACCACACATGTCAAAACTACAGCTACACGCCCCTTTTACCCTTGCGCTATGCATCCACTCTAATGTCCCGGATATAATACAAAGGATAGATGCGGACATCTCCTGTCATGAATGACACACTCCCAAATTGAGGGGCGATTTTACGACCTGGTGTTGCCCGCCTTCTCGGCAACATGGGCGGCCGTCATGCCAGCCATCTCCTCCAGCTCCTCCTCCTCCCACTCGCCGTCGTCATCTCCAAAGACGCTCTTCCAGGCGCGGCTCCACATGCCCTTTTTATGGAGGAGCGCCAGGATCATGACGCCAGGCAGGTGCCACACGCTTGCCCAGAAGAGACCGCGCGCGCTGCCCTTGTGGCCCTCGAAGCGCCAGAACCGCACGGCCTGGTGGATGAGCCAGGCGTTGATGGGCAGGCTGGTTGCCGCGAAGGACCACTCCGTCACGCCGGCGGCGCAGAGCCCCAGGCACAGCGGGATGAAGACGACGCTGTAGCGGAGCGCGACGCGCGAGTTGCGCGCCGGGTTGGTCCACGCGAGCATGCGGAGGCCCGCGGCCTTGTACTCGTCGCGGATGGGCCAGCTGAGGGCCATGAAGTGCGGGAACTGCCAGGCGAAGAGGAGGCCGGCGAGCAGCCAGCCGCCGATGGAGGATCCGTCGCCGGCAAAGAGGAGTTCGCGCCACGAGCCGTCGTTGGTGGCTGCCTCGCCCGCGGCCGCCGCCCATCCCATCAGGGGCGGGATGCCTCCTACCAGGGCGCCGACCCAGGTGTTGAATGCGGTGACGGCCTTTAAAGGCGTGTATATGCCCGCGTACAGCACGATGTTTGAGAGGCCCAGGAACGAAACGGTGGGGTTGACGCCAAAATACAGGGCGCCAACGCCGGTGGCACCGGCGAGGATGGCAAACAGCGCGGCGATGCGCGGCGACACTAGTTTTCGAACAAGCGGCCTGTTTCTTGTTCGCGACATTTTGGCATCGGTGGACGGCTCGTAGAGCATGTTGAGGGCATTCGCGCTGGCTGAACAGAGAGCCGTGCCGGAAGTCAGGAACAGCAGCGTCAGTGGGCTCAAGCTCGGCGTTTCGGTCATGGTGGGCATGAGCATCTCGGGCACAGGGTACAGCGCATACGGGGCCATGGCTGTGAGCACCACAAGCACGGTGAGGCGCGGTTTCGAGAGCGACAAGAATGTCGAGAGGGTTCGGCGGAAAGAATGCGCTGGCTGCGCCGCGGCAACGTTTGTGAGGATGGTAGATGCATTGGCAGGCAGAGTGCCGTCTGCTGAGGACCCAGCAGCGCTTGCGGCCTCATCCGCTTGTTTTCGGGCTCGTCGTCGACGATGCGGAGGTAGGTGCGAGCTCAATTGGGGTGTATCTTGGATATTGGCCGTAAAGGTGCCGGTGGTTTGGCTTCTGGCGTGGCGCGCCGAGGTGCATGTGGACGCTGAGGTTTGTCGGAACCGGTGTTTTGAGATGATTGAGTCGAGGCAATTGGATCGATCAACCGCTCGATTCGACAGGAAGAAGCTTGCGGTGGCTAGAGGAGCCGCCAAAGGGATGCTACCGCTCCGAGGCGCTCGTAGGCCACCTGATGAGGAAAGCCATCGTGAGGGTTGGCGATTGCCCAGGGCAAGGATGCTGCGAGCCTCGCGTGTGCGATTGAGGATTCGTGGTGGCCGCATATTTCGCCTGCTTCATGTGAGCATGGCGATCTCTCACGAGGCTTAATCCACTTAACCTCGTCGCCAAGCGGGATTGCGTGGATGCCGCCTTGGGTAGCAGTCGCCTTTTTTTGTAAAGCGACGAGCCGTTGAACATTTTCGGCGTGGTTGATAGGCTTCCTCGATGGGCCGTTGCGCCACGTGTGGAGTCATGTGACGGCCAGTTTGTGAGTCCATGGCACGACTGCAATCTTCTGGCCAGTCCGTGATAAACCGGGTGAATAATGTGTGAAACTCTTGAATTTTGCCCATAAATCCTTTCTGTATAGATTCTAGGTTGGCCAAACAGTTCCAATTGTTGCTTGTCTAGCTCGTCTATGCAACATCTACAACCACCCCTCATCGGTCCGGACTCCAGAGCCCCGACTCTAACCACAACCGCAAGACAACACAACTGTTCGGTACATCCAACTCTAGCGACTATCCTGTAGAATCATAGCCTTGAATTTATCTATCCATCTTCAGACTTGATCTCCCAATGGCTTCCCTACTAGATTCCCTGCGGGGGACCAGCCAAGTCGACTGTGATACCATGGACGCAGAAGGTATTCCCGCCAATATCATTCAGCATAGGAGCTCTACTCAGTTTCTAACTGAAAAGTGGCTGAGAAACTCGGTCCATTTGTCGACTGCACTTCCAACCAGGTATTTCTACGCACGGCATCATACTAATCAGCCCGACTCGCTGACCAAACTTCACCCGCGGGCAGGCAATTGCCTATTTCGAGCTGATCAAGGCAAACCCCGATACCAGTGCGCTGCTTCACAAGGACCTCATCAACGCAGCTATAGCCGATGCCAGGGGTCGCTTGAACAGTCTCCAAGGCTCGGCTGCCTTTGAGGAATTTGTAGTCGAGATCTCAGTAGGTCGAGTTGTCGCCATCCAACGGCCGAAGCCTGTGTTAACCCCGACAGATGGTCAAACTGCAGCTCTAGCTTATACAACACGTAACAGGATTCATTCACGTACAGACAAACCCCAAACTAGCCTACTCCACTGCTTCCACCGTTGAAAACGCAAAACGTACGCATCCTTCCAGGCCGGCGCAGTATCATGACACACTCACCCACACATGACCAGGCATTGTCGGTATTTTCAAAAGCCTCAGCCATGCAGATCCGAAAAGGGTATGCGTCAAAATCCCCTCCACGTGGGAAGGCCTCCAGGCGTGCCGCATCCTCGAGGCAGAAGGGATCGCGACGCTAGCCACGACCATGTTTTGCATGGAGCAGGCTGCTCTCGCCGCCGCCGCGGGATGCACCTACATCGCGCCATACGTCAATGAGCTCAGGGTCCATTTTGAGCAAGGGTACGTCCCGTCCCGTCTCTCGGCAATATGGCGCGTTGGACCCCCGTCTGACAAACGTCCTAGATATGTCGACGGCAGCAAGGGCTTCGAGTTTTGCCGACAAGCGCAGGCGTATTACGCCAGGCACGCGTGCCGTACGCAGGTTCTGGCCGCGTCTTTGACGTCGGTCGACGAGGTAATGCAGTTAGCTGGGGTTCAACACATCACCATTGCGCCCAAGCTGCTGAGCGAGCTTTCTGCGAGGCGTGCCTCTTCGTGGGGTGCGCCGCTTGGTGCGTACTTTGCTCAGCGTCCGTTGGATAATTGGTGCGAGACGACAGACTACCAGACTATTCTTGGGGACGAAAGCTCGTGGAGATTGGCATTCACCAGGAGTGGGTTTGGCGCAAGCGAGGGAAAGATGATACAGGCCATCAACTACTTTTTTGACTTTCAGGACAAGATTGAGGACCTGGTCTCGGCCTCTGCTAAACTAGCTACTTAGTTAGACCTAGAAGACAATTCCACAAAGCCTTCGCGTGGCCAGCATTACATCGTTTATGGACAGATCATTTCATGGTCTTTATATTATAGGTACCCGAGTCTATATATATCTGGAGGCTCCACGGGGGGGCCCAAGATTCGTCAATCCGTACCAGTTTTAGAAAGAACCAAATATACCTGTAAAAACACACATGAAACCTCGTCAAACTCCATGCCCAGAAAATCTCCCATGTCCCAATCATGACCATTGTGAATGCGACTCCATTCACAGGCATTCGACAGCTTTCAAAAGCACATCTACGCCTTTATCGCCGATATCCCCTTTTCCTCCCAAGAGACTGCCAATGTCGCTCAGAATTCCCAGCGGAATGTAGCAGCCCGTCTTTGCCTTCTCCAAGCTCTCTTTCAAACGGCTAGTGTGCTCCCAGTCCCTAGCAGCAACCTCTGCTCTCTCAATGACCCGATCGGAAATGCCACACATGGCCGCGCAGTGCATACCAAAACTTCCCTCGGCAACACCATCCTCGAGCTTATACAAAAATGTAACCTTCCGTTCTTCATCGTCTACATGAATTTGCATTCGCTTTGCTCTGATTTCGGGGTGATTCTCAAACTCGGTGGCCAAGGAATGATAGTGAGTAGCGAAGAAGCCCACGCATCCAATGTGAGTTGCGACATGATGTAGAACGGCCTGGGCAACGGCAACACCATCGTACGAACTTGTTCCTCTACCCAGTTCATCAAGAATCACAAGTGAGCGTGGAGTAGCTTCTGATAAAATCTTCTTGGTTTCCGAAAGCTCCACGAAAAAGGTAGACTGTGCGGCGAAAATATTGTCGTTGGCTCCCAAACGGGACATGATGCGATCGACAGGAGTAAGGCGAGCAGATACTGCTGGAACATAGCATCCAATCTGTGCCATGATCACAGCCACGCATGACTACGGGAAAATTGTCAGCCATATAGTTTACAGCTATTCACATGCACAAGAGAAACTTACCATGCGCAGTACGGTCGACTTTCCGGCCGCGTTAGCACCAGTCAACAGGTTGATTTTGGCTTGGTCGCCACCCAGTTTAACATCATTAGGGATGAAATCATCAACAGTGTTGATCATGCATGGATGCCGCAGCTCTTCGAAATCAACAAAGCTGCGCTCCTCATCGACGAATTGGGGTCTGCACGATGGCTGCGCCAGCGAATTCGAAGCCTTGGCCAGACTGACTAGACAATCCAATTGTGCAACAATCTTAATCGCAAGCAGCCAGGTATTGTAGTCAACGTCAAACTTCTGAAACAACCGCGACGCGATTTCTCGGACAAGTTGGGAATGGAGCTCTTCAGCCTCTTGAAGCTCCCTAACAAGCTGGGTGAGCTGTGGAAAGTACCATCGTTTGACGTCCTTTGTCGCGGACATCTGTCGCCAGCTAGAGGGAACTTTGACACTCTTGGGGGTCTCCATTTGATAAATCTCCTTGCCGACATCGGTAAACTTTATCGTCCTGCACTTCAGTTCTCCCTTCTTCTCGCTCAGCAAATCATTCAGTTGGTCCTTGATCTCTTCCATTCTGTTCAAGCTGTCGTCAAAGTCTGGTTCAATACCGCGTGAGGGGATTAATATCTTGTCTTCTCTGGCCTTTCGGCGATCGAACGCTGTCTTCCAGTACGTCAAAGGTTCTTCGAGATCGGGCATGGATGAAACGAGTCGGTCAACGAGGCCATTTCCTCCTTTGAATGCTTGGAGAAGGCTCATAGTGTATTCTATTTGCTCGAACTCTTCCAGCACTCGTACGAAGTCTTCCGGTTTGCAAGCCCCAGCGTGAACACGGGAGATGAGTCTCTCCAGGTCTGGCATCTTAACGAGCTGGGATGCAAACTGCTCGCGAACCGTGGGATCGGCATTCAACATGTCCACTGCATCCAACCGCTCATTGATCCGTTGAATGTCGCATAAAGGATGAGCTACCCATTGGCGGAATAGTCGTTTCCCAAAGGGAGTTATGCACTTGTTAAGTAGGCTGAATAAAGTTCCCTCTGAACTACCATTCGACGTATTTGAGAACAGTTCTAGGTTCACCAAAGTCTGTCCGTCCAAAACCAGGGTTCCATTCTTTTGAATCGGGCTATACTTCTCAAAGTTTCTTTGGGAAAGAAGTGGTCGCTCCACTAGTAGAAACTTTAGGTATGACACCAACGCTCCCACGGCAGACATGACCAAGTCATCGTCCTTGTACTGCTGCAGAACTTCTGGCCAAACATCATCTTCACTCTCTTGAGTGGTGAAGTAGTTTCCACACTTGAGTTCTCGCCTGGAAGTATCTGCATCCCAGAATTCGGTTCCAGGCTTCAAGTGTGTCCAAATCGTGGTTGGGCTGGTATTATTTTTGAGAATCCGCAACGCTCTAGTAGAGAGATGGGACTTCTCAATCAAAAGTTCACGGGGGCCGATCTGCGCAACAAAGGTCTCAAACTTTGTGAGGTCAACATCGTCAGTAAACCCTGATAGCTGGAAACGTCCAGTGGCAGTGTCCGCAAAGGCAATGCCAAATGCAGGCAAGTCATCAACGACTGACTCCTTGATTGCAACACAGTAGGCAGCCATGTCGTCTTGAAGCATGCCGCCATCAACGAGGGTACCGGCAGTGAGTACGCAAGACAGTTCACGGGAAATAACTTTGTCAGCCTTCTTTCCGCTCCTATCTTGGCGCTCGCGCATTTCCTTTCCAAGATTAGTCTCCATTTGATCGACTCTTGCAACCTTGTACTGCTTTGCAATAAATTGGTTGACCCAGTGATCCAATGAGCTTTCTGGAACCCCGACCATTCGCATATTGACCCTGTCAGTCATCTTGAAGTCGAATTCCTGATGTCCAATAGTAGCGTCGTTCTCATAGAGCTCGTAGAACTTGCCCTTTTTGAAGAATACAATTGTATCCCACAGATTCTGTTTAATCTCCCAGTACTGCTTTTCAAAGGGCGAAAACTTGTTCCAGGCCATTGGCGGAATGTAGATGGATCTGGGATCATATTCCGGATCACTGGGAGCACGCTTCTCCTTGTCCCGAATGTTAGCCAACCATGGGTAGCGATCCTCGGGCTCTTTTGTGTACGCTTTCTCTTTGCGTTTGGGGTCTTTGGCGGCAGCACGCTCAGCAGGCGTTACCACAGGTCGCTTCTCGGTGGACTCGGGATCATAATTCCATTGTGAAGTGGTTGAAGTTGTAGGAACGTCCGTCATGAGCTCGTCATCTACATCATGGATCGGAGATCCTTGTCTGATGTCTGCGGGTGGTGAGACGTTGGATCGTTTTCGTGCTGTCGCAGCCTTTGCAGGGCGCTTTCGCTTCTTAGTCCGTGGGAGGTCGTCGGAATCATCAGAGGCAATGAAATCTCCCATGTCTGCAAGATATCCATCAGCATCAATCACGGATTGCTAGCCATAGCCCATCCAACATACCATCCTCCTCCGCCTCTTGGGACGCTACATCGTCTTCGTCAAACTCATCTTCGTCTTTAACAGTCCGACGAGCTCGACCACGCCGAGTTTGAGACTTGCTTGAATAATTGAAGGGCTGTTCTTCATCGGACGATTCGGCATAACTGACAACCTTCTTCGTCTGTGCCAGGATTGTGTGTTAATGGACAAATCAAGCTGTCTGGAGGGGGGCTGTTGAAAGCCTCGTCCCCGCGAAAATGATCAGAAATGCTCACCTTTCGAGTTGGAGTGCCGCTTTGGACTGCTTTCGGAGTCACATCGTTTGTAGACCTCGTGCGTGGATTCATGGTCGTTGGCGACAGCAGGGTGCTACTGGTGGTCTTGGTGGCGGTAACAGGATCAGCATTCTCCTGCGAACTGGGCGGCTCAATGGCGTCGCTGCTAGGGACAGGCGTAGAGAGCTTCGTCGATGGCTTTGGCTTGGGCAGAGAGTTGGCTTTGGTGGTCTCCTGCAGACATGAAGAATGTTGAGGATCGGGGGAGACCTTGTCACGAGCGGCAGGCGAGGATCTGCCGACGGGTGATGACTTCTGGAAGAAGCTCATGATGGAGCGCTGTTTTGCTGATGCAGAGGCAGAGGCAGAGCCAGTTGGCTTAGGTGCCGGCTTCGCAGGTGTGCGAGCCGTGCTCGAGCTAGCCTTATCGCCTGCCATGGTGATTCTGATTCTCGAGTCACGTCAAACGCTGAGCATCTACAGGCAGGATTGCGAGTGCAAGTCGGGGTGCACGGGAAACGATGCAAATCATCAATTGGATATGCTTGGCAATAATAAAGAGATGAAATGAATGCAAAAACAAAAACAAGCACAAATAGATACTGGTAGTCTTGAGAAATGGTAATTAAGTCATTGGGATGAGAATGAGAGAATATGATGATAGGAGGCGACTTTAATCCTGGTGGGATATCAGGGACCAATTCGCGTCGCGTAAGGCGCGTCCCGTGTAAAGTGGATAGGAAGGAGCCGGGGTTGTGCCTGCCCATTCATCCTCCGCATCGGCGTATAACGCTACCCTGTAGATGTAGAAACCTTGAATGTTGGATAAAAATTAAATTTCTGGTGGCAACCAAAGGCGTACATGGCGCAGATTTGGCTATGCCAACTTTATCACCATCTAGCTAAAATTCCTCTGCTTTTGTTTTAACGACTCTGCCAAACCTGGAGGCCTCTTACAAGAGGTAGTCTTCTGGAGTCGGCAAGACAAAATCATCGTACCACGACAGACTCACAACGCACATCTACAAAACCTTAGCAACCCGAATAAAAGCGAATGCTTTGCTAACAAACATCCTCCTCTTTGTACCCGCGCCAAGGTCTGCGCTTCAAACTCGCCGTCTACGGACCTTGCCAAGAATCCAACTCACCCAATCCCCAACACACAAGAGACACACAAAGAACCAATATCGAACCCCAGTGCTATGCCCTGCCCTCAGATTCTTCCGTGACTCAGTCCATATCCGCCTCGCACGAGGCTCGCTGATTTGATCATACGCCTCCACCGCCCTGGCCAGCGACTCGTGAGACTGGCACAGCTGTTCCGCTAAATCGCATGCGTCGGAAAGGGCTAGGTTTGCGCCGAAGCCGGCAAAGGGACTCAGGGCGTGGTTGCTGTCGCCGATGAAAACCACGGGCACGTCGGAAATATCGCCGTGCCGAAAGGGCTGCTTGTCTCGGCCGTTGATACACAAGACGGACCCGGGGTCGGTTTGCCTCGTCATTGTAGGGAACGGCTCGTGGAAGATGTGACCCAGCGCGGCGGCCTGGTCGACCACCGCGCGGCGCTCCTCCTTGCCTTGTTCGCGCGTGAGCTCCTTGACGGGCTCCGTTTCTAGGTTGCCGACCGCCCAGATGACCGTGTTCCGATCTACGGGCGATATGAAGCATGTCACGCCCGTGTTGCCCATGACGAAGCCCCAGTCCTTGTCTACCGGGCTGGGAACGCCCTCTGGGAATGTGGCCAGTCCTCCTCGCAATACGGCGCCGATGTACTCCAAGTCATCGTGTGGACGGAGCACTCTTCGTATTTTGCTGTTTGCCCCGTCCGCGGCGATCAAGACATCACATTCGGTATGGGTTTCTCCAGCCTCTTCTCCTTGCCTGATTTCCCTCAAGTATACGCGAAGTCTGCCATTGGGAGCCTTTGCAACATTTACGCATTGCGTGCCCCATTGGATGCTGCTGTTTTCAAAAGACTCCCACTCGTCTGTTAGAATGCGCATAAGTTCCTTCCGGACGATGCGAATACTGGGCGTAGGCAGTCCTGCAATAGGCGGTCGCTGTGAACGAAAACGCTCGCCCCAGTCTGGGCTCCAGATAGTGAACGACCCAGAGCCGTCTATCCCAGAAACAGCACTTGAGAAAACAGCGTCAATGATGCCCATCTTCTTCAGGGCGACAAGCCCGCCGGCGTCGCTGTATCCTGATATTGAAAAGGTGTAGTTTTGCCCTTGTCTCCACGCGTCCGAGCCGGGGCTGTCGCGATCATATATGATGACGGTAGGTTGCTTTTGGCCGTGCTTCCATTGTTTTCGGAGGCCTATTGCGAAGGCGAGGCCGGCGATGCCAGCACCAGCTACAACGATGGTCTTGCCAGCCAGGAAATGCCGACCTTGGTCAGACTTGGCCATGGTAATTTCCTCTGCTGGCAACTGGGAGTATCCTCGGGGTGTGTAGCCCTTGAGCTCAAGGGATTTAGATCGGAATAGCTTCTTTGGGTGTAGAGGAATGGGCAAGGACAAAGAGGGTCTTTTATACAACGGCGAAATGGCTACGTCTTCAAAAAAGGGTCCAGAGTCACCGAGACAGGCATTTCGTCAAATCAGCAGATACCGCCGCATGAAGTTACGCACCCGAGGTGTAGGGTTACACCAGTAAATTCATTGGACGCCAGACATGTCCCCTCACAGCAGACAAGGCTCCAGTTACGTGCCAAGGATGAGTGTTAATAGGCAAGTTTCGGGGATGGATAATAATGACTACTGAAACTCTACTTGAAAAGAAGCATTGATAATTCACTACAGGGCTATACGGGGGGGCCTCGACAGCCTCGTAGAGACATGGAGGGATACAATGTTGGACCCGCGAGCCGCCAGGTCAGACTGGACGAAGGAGAAAGAATTGCGACGCCCTTTAGTATATAGACTCGACAAGACCGGAGACACATTGGACACCCTTGTCTTTTTGGCGCTCAAGTGAATCCGTGGCAACGGTTCGGGAGCGGGACCTTTAGATGACAGATGTCGTCTATGTGGTGCATACACGTACTTCCTAATTGGGCACGTTCTAAACTCGTCCACCATTCGAGTCGTGCCCCGAGATATTTACCAGCATGTCTCTTATTCCTCGCCATAGTACCATGTCAACGTGGCTGTGTGGGTCGTACGTCAAGCGAAATGGAAGCTTTAAAAAAGAACCCAGTCCGACAATCACGGTAATGGAAAATAAGGTATTAGAAGCGCGACGTTGAGATGCTGCCAAAGCTCAAGGGTTAGGAACTATGTATATCCAAGAAGAAATAATTTTTGCACACTGGACACAGATGTCCAGCATTCCCTTCCTCTCCACATGGTCGCGTTGCATTGTGAATAAATATGTCTAGAAGGTGGGGCCCTTGTCATTAATACCAGACAGAAGTAGGCCTCCAAATTAAACAGAGGCCATTCACAACTGTCAACGGCCCGGTGCAGCTCCGATCCCAGATCCATCGACATGAAGTGGCCAGTTACCTGCCGGTATCTACGATTCTATACCAGTAGCTATAACAGCGTCGTTTCGCTTCACGCATCACGCCCGCATCTTATCTCCATGCAGCCGCGACGATGGTGTTTCTCTGCATGCAAGTCCTGGGCCGGACCACAGCGATGAACCAGCAGCTTTCTAGCGCGTATACCCAAATAGGACCATCGTATATTTTGTCTAATATGTCAGCGGAATCATATACTCTAGGTTCTTATATACGTCATCATGCAGAAAAATGTACACGCCTCCCCGCCACTCGCTGAAACCGTATAGGAAGGCCCCGTGGAATCGAAATCAGAAGCATGCGGTATGCTCGTTTCCGTCACCGGATTCAAGGACGCTTGACGCTTCTTCCCGACACAAAACCAAACACTTGTTCCTATACAGGCGTGCCGGGAGACCCGTCGTCCAAATTATAGTCAAACGCAAAGTCTCCAAACTGAGCCTTCATCTTGCCCGCGCACGACTCTAGATTCCATGCGAAGGCGGCATCCGAGATGGCAATATCCGCAGCGCCAAAGTCATAGGCCACAAGTTTATCGCGCAGTTCGACGCGCGGGAAGCCGTTGTATGAGATGAGCGCCGACCTCCACCAGACGTGCTTGTGGTTCTCTGGCGGCTCGTCGCCGGCACCCATTGAGAAGCGGAAGTAGTGCGTCCCGATGGCGCCGTCCTTGTTGTACACGGCCTTCATGTGGTTGCCCTCCTTGGGGATGTCCTTCCAGAGGCGCGCGTCGTATTTGCCGTGGGCAGAGACACACCCGAACTGCGGCACGCCGTTTCTCGTCCACACCTGCAGGTGCTCCCAGTCGTACTGGTGGCCGATGCAGATGCGGTCGCCAATGTCCTTCTCGAAGAAGTAGTCGTACAGGTACGCGCACCAGCCGTTGTTGCAGCGTTGGCGGGAGTAGACGTTGCTGTGGTCCAGGTCGTATTCGTCCCGGCAGCCCTCCGTGTTGGTTTCATGGCGGGATCGGCCTTGGTCGATGTGTCCGTCGGGGCCGATGGCAGGCACATTGTAGCAGCTGTCTGTGTCGAAGTCGAGCGCGGGCTGGAACTTGAGATCTTCTGCCGTTGCTCTTTGGGGCAGAGGGGGAGGAGGGTTCTCGTCGAATCCCTTGTCGTCGCAGAGACCCTGGATTACAGCTTGCCTGGACCCCGGGGGAACGACGAGGTCTGGATGGCCTTGGACGGTGAAGGTGTCATTCAAGGCTAAATTTCTGGTTGGGAATTGTCTTGTTGCAAGGGCTACTGCGCCGGGAATGACAAACAGAGACCTTATGGTGTGCATTGTGCGCCGTGAAAACGTCTCAACTGTACCAATGATGTACAACTGGACGAGTGATAGTAAATACGAAAGAAGTACCAACACAAGTAGAATCAGAAGCAAGTGAAGGCAAGAAGCTTGTCAAAACTGAAGTGACACAATTGGCAAAGGAGACGGGTATGACCCCTTAAATTCACGACGACTTCAGTCTTCCCAAGGAATCTGTGTCTGGCGACTCTTATAGAAGCGCGTGCTGGGCCCCCGTGACAACTAAATACAACTTCAGTATATACAATGTCTCAGGGGGTAACAATGGCTTGTATCGGCGACGGCCTCGTTGTAACTCGAGGTAAGCAGCGCGCAAACACGCCTTTATGCACCAATTTGCCTCCCATGATGCGTTTTAAGCATGCAACCTCGTGGCGACTTAAAGACGGCGGGCTGATATAGCGTCGGTTCGTGGCCAGGGTTCAGAGATCTGCTGGCGAACAAGAGTGACGACCCGAGATTCCTGGCCGACCTACGGTGAAGACAAAGTCCCATAATCCGCCCGATATCAGCAGCATCTGCACGGGCCGAAATCCTAGTATAGCGCGTAGTTCATGATAAGGTGGTTCGGTGCAATCCCACCGGGGTCAGCTCGGCTTCATTGTGGTGATCTGCAGGGCCGGCAAGCCAGTCCCTTTGTTTGCAACGGTATTTGTCGTGAAGTGGAAGGTGAAGCGTCTGGTGTCTTTGGCCTAATTCCAATAGCCCTGCAACTCTGGGTTGACTGGAACCAATGAGGTAGCCATTTCGTCAAGCGTGTTCAGCTGACTCGGAGCGTTGCAATCCAGAGGAGGGCCAGTCGCATATCGAGCCTAGGCCGAGTCCGTGTCCAATACTTGTCCAACCCCTGGAGAGTAGCTTACCACTGCCTTGGAAGCGCGGATTGAACGTCAAGAGTGCGGCTGCGAACTCGTGATCGGTTGGTGTGTGAGCGAATGACGTGACCGAAATGGAGTGTCAGTCGACTAGGAGAGATGGACAAATATTAGTTGGAGCCCAAGGTGCCGGCTGTCGCCCCTGAACAAAATGACAATCTCACGAGGGTAGCTTCACCGAATAGCCGAATTCTATCCCAACGATGGGCACAACCCAAGGCGAACAAGAAGGGCCGATACAAACGTTGAAGTTGTGCCGGCTCGGAACGGCTAGCAGTTGGACTCCTGCGCAAGGTCCCCCGTTGACATTCTCTCTGCATAAATGCGAAATGCCAATCCATTTTCATCGTATTTGTCTCCCTGGGCAAAATTTGGGGATATCAGAGCGAAAAGTCTCGAATGACACAGGCTGCCGCTTTGCTGTCAACAGGTCAACTGGTCTGATATGGCTCGGTTCCAAAGTTTCGTGAAACCGCCGAACCAATCTGGTGCCCTGGATTGCTCACCAGCAGCCACCGGCACAGGCCCAAATCCGCACCCACCACATCCAACAGCAAATCCAGAAACCCGCACATACACCCCGCATTCACACAGGGTCCACCACCCCGCCAAGTTGGCAAAAAAAAATAACCATCGTTCGATGCTAAACTCTGCCAATGTGTCAACTCTGCCCCTTCGTGAGAGTTTTGTACCGCGGCCGCAAGGGACTGACATAGTCCCGAAGCAGATAGAACCATGGCCTCTGAACTCGCCGCCGCGCCAGTCCTATCCACGCCCGACGACCACCTTCTCGACGTGCCCGCCGCCGAATCGCTGCCAACGTCAACCCTGCCCGACGATGAACTGCGGTCGACGTACGAAATCGGCAGCACGGCCAGCCAAATCCGCCAGGCGGGGTGGAGGAGGATCGCGCTCCAGTTCCCAGACCACATGCTCGTCGACGCGCCGCGCGTCGTGCAGCTGCTAGACGCCCAGCTGGCCGACGACACGGCGCGGATTCACATCCTGGCCGACACGAGCTACAGCGCGTGCTGCGTGGACGAAATCGCCGCGGAGCACGCCGACGCAGAGGTCGTGGTGCACTACGGCAGGACGTGTCTGAGCCCGACGAGCCGGCTGCCCGTCATCCACGTCTACACGTCGCGCGGGCTCGACCGCGGCGCCGTCGTCGCAAAGTTTGGCGCCGAGTTCGCCGACAAGACGAGCAAAGTGGTCGTCATGGCAGACCTGACGTACCAGGACCACGTGGACGCCGTCGTGCGCGGGTTGAAAGAGTCCGGATATACCAACGTCCTGGGGACCAGCGTGGCCCGGGATCCCGCGGCCGTGATACCCAACCGGAGGATCGAGGGGCCGGAAATGACAGACGAGGCCGCCCGGTCGCATGCGCTGTTTCACATTTCCGACCCGCCCACGTCGTTGTTGTTGGCGCTGCAGACTCGTTTTGCGTCGCTGCACGTGCTCTCGACGGACTCGTCGGCGGCGGTGACGGTCGACAACCCGACGTTGAGGGCGGCGGGTCTTCTGCGTCGGCGGTTCGCCCGGGTCCTGTCCCTGGCCTCCGCCGGCGTCGTGGGCATCTTGGTCAACACCCTCTCCGTCTCGAATTACCTGGCTTCCATCGACCTGCTGCGGAAAAAGATTGCGCAGGCCGGCAAGAAGAGCTACACGGTTGTGGTGGGCAAGCTGAACCCGGCCAAGTTGGCAAACTTTGCAGAGATACAAGGCTGGGTGGTCGTTGGCTGCTGGGAGAGTGGACTGATCGAGGACGATGTTGGATACTGGCGGCCCGTCGTCACGCCGTTTGAAATGGAGGTCGCACTCATGAGCGAGGAGGAGAGAATTTGGGGCGGCGAATGGTGGGGAGGCATTGAAAAGCTCAAGCAGGAAGCGGAGGCTTCCCAGGGGGGCCATGCCTCGCAGGGACAAGATGATTCTGCGCCAGCAGAGGAGGAGGACGTGGATGGTGGCGTGGAAGGGGAGGAATCCCTACCGCCGCAGTTTGACTTGCGGACAGGCAAGCTCATCAGTCACAGCCGGCCGATGCAGCTCACTCTGCGGGGTTCTGGCACGAATAATAATGGCAGCGAGGGTATCGACGCTGGAAATACTAACCGAGGACAGTCCAACGCCGTGACAAAGAGAGTTGCTGGCGAATTGGCTAGTATCAACGGCGTAGCCAGTCCCGGCGCTGAGTATTTGCGGTCCAATAGGACATGGCAAGGGTTGGGGACGGATTTCGACCAAGAAGCGAGTACGTTGATAGAGCAAGGTCGTAGTGGAGTTGCAAGGGGTTATCATGTGGGTGAGGATGAATCACGGCATTAGGCGACTGTAGTTTATGATACCAAGGATATTCGAGACGTTTCAATGTATCCATTGCATACATGAGATATTTGACATTGCATATGCGCCAACGTTTATGTTCACATTCGATAACGCGGCAAAGAAAAGCATGGGGTATCCAAGCATCCGCACAAGATCCATACACCGACTATAGACAAATATGTAGTCCAGAACGAACAAAACGCACCGCAGACATCTGTTTTGCGCGCAATACCGAGTGTTGCTTCCGAACTATAAGCGGGCCCTCAAAGGCGTTTCGTTGACGCGAGAAGACAAGAGCGAGAGGGGAGGAGGTTGTTGCCAAACAAAGGGGATCGATAGCAGTAGTCAATTAGAACATTCCACCATATCCAGGTCCAGTCTCCCAGAACGCAGCCGCAGAGCATCAAACACAAATGGATTTCTCTCGGCAGTCCTTCGTCAGACGCCAGACATAAGACGCAACATGGATCCATGTGCATGGAACCGTCAGCTGCCGCACTTGCGGCTTTGCATTGCCTTGCCATACATGGTCAACACTGGAGCAAGCAAGCTGCGGCGCGGCGGGTGGTCGCTTCGTTTTGTCAAACTCCAAGCACGGCATGCTCTGAATTCATGATTCATTCGCCAAAGGGACTCATCTATTGGCCGCGGCAAATCTCATGACTCCAGTGGCAGGTTCTTGTAAGCGCATGTGGCACAGGACTCCTCAAACGTAGACTCGGCGGTGAGAATGCGGGCTTCGGTGGCTGCTGTGGCGGGATCCACCAGAACGGCTTCGGCTACGGTGACGATGGCTGTGACGGCTGGAGTGGTGGTGGCGGCGCTCTACAACATATGCGCCGCGGCCTTCGTAAGCCAGGTGGTCGCCGTGGCTAAAGGCGGCAAGAGCCGTGGTGGCGAAGAAGATGATGTTCATGATGGCAAACGCCCAGCTGGCCTTGAGCATGGCGCAGGGCTTGTCCGTCTGCCATCCCCAGTTGGGGACGGGGATGTGATTCGGAGCAAACCATACGGAGCTTGAGTCGGGGTTGGAGCAGCTTGCGTCTGCAATTCCTCGCATTTCATAAACGCCGGCAATGAGAGCACCCATGAAGCAAAGGTCGACCAGACATATGAAGCGAGCGTTGGCAGACGAGCGGTGGTAGCTGAAGAGGGTGAAGACGGCCCAGGCAAGGGCAAGAACGACAAGAATAAAGAGGATGAGGATTGAGTCGGGGGTCAAGGCATTGTGGCTGATGAAGATGTTGATGAACCAGGCGAGCATGCCCATCGGCGGAAGCTGGGGACGCGGGTTAGCTTAACTAGCGGACGCGGATGGATCATGAGGCGATTTCAAACATTGGCCGCGGCTTACCAGAGTGACGATTTGAGAGATGCGAGTGCACACAAACACTAATGCGAATATCATGATGGGCAAATGGCTCCAAAGGACCCAAGTTGCGTCTGGAGGTTTGGGTGACGACACAAAACAACGTGGCAAGGTGGGATGTCAGGAATGCACAGAGAGAAAAGAATCATGGGCGGGGGGGGGATCACCGACGAAAGCACACCTATTATAACAATCGAAGTCGATCTTCGGTGAAAACAATAAACTAACTAATTGGATGGGCTGGTTGGCTGGGAAAGGCAGGTTGTTCTAAATGCAAGGGCCAGAATGCGCATAGATTCGCCAGACCTTGTCTCGTCCTGGCGGCCTGCATGGATCAACGATACAAAAGAGGTGGTTGGGTGTGCGATGGGATCCACCCGCTCATGCACGTTTTCTCTGGTAAAAAGCAGCATGTACTCCGTACTCTGTACTACAATACGAAGCAAGCTCCAGCTGCGCGCACCTGGGTCAAGCCGGCCGGAAGCACCGGGCATCGTGCATTGATTAAAGAGCAAACGCAATTGCCAACTGCCAAGATACTCACAGTCGATTCAGCGAAAGATGACTGTCAAGGTACGGAGTACTTTGCGTCCACATGGCAACTGTTGCGGCCCAAGCCTGGGACAAGCTTGGAGCTCGAGCTCAGGGCTGGCACCAGCATCAACCTTGGGGCTTCGGGTGTGATGGGTGGTCCGGCGGGGTAAGATGACGCACGTCCGCCCAAAACCAGGGAAGGAACTACGGAGGTTTGCCGTTGGGATGCTCAGTGAACAACAGGGAAAGAGGCACCGAGACGGAGCCTGATTAGACGCAGTCAACAGGTCAAGTGCGTGTATCAGATATACTAGTCAATATGCATTGATTTGTACCTTTAAATGTTGTTCCTGGAGTTTTTGTTCCCGGAGCACCAGTGACGCTACTCAGTACATCACTCAACATTGAAGCGCCTCGTCTTGTTGATGCAGTAACCCGCTCTACCATCCAGGTGACTAGGCCCCTGGTTTCAGTGGGGCCATGTCCCAAAGTCCAGAGAGGCTGGCGCATTGAAAACCGGGAGGCTGGAAGGGCCAGGCGCCACAAGCCGGCAAAACATTCAATGTTGAAACAACATTGAACCCCAGTGCCGCTTGTTGTACTACCTCAGAAGCTTGTGTGGGGCAGAAATCGATCCGTGACGAAATGATCCAGGAACAGGAACATGCAAGTCATCGTTGCTGTTGTTTTTATAACCAAGTACGGAGTATTATTGTTATTACCCACTCATTAAAAAACTGGGGTTCGATCAGTTCCACTCTGCTCATGCTCGAAGGTCCGGCTCAGAATGAAGAGAGTTCTGTCCAGCTCTGCAAGTGCTGGAATCTTGCTTGTCTCGTCCCATTAAACTCATTGGCAGATACAATACAGTCTGCGGCAGAATAGTATATCTGAGCGTCAACAACGATGCACTTATGCAATGTAGTAGTATTAGGTATAGGGCATGATGGCCACGTATCTGGTCTAGTCAATACTTTTTGTCTGACACGGTAAACGTGCGCCGTCTCCAACATGGTCCAGGCTGGGGTGGCGCTCACTGTCTATCAGAACGCCATCCTAATAAACATTGATCAGTCGTGTCGTTGGAAACCTCAAAATTAGAACCAGAAGGGCTTTAATACTCTGTTATATGTCGACGATACATTGATAGATTTGCCCCGAAGCTCTTTGCTCTAAGCTGACCAATTGGGTAGCCCTAACCCTAACCCTGTGATATGCTCTCTGGGAAAGTTAGTAGCTGGCACCCAAGTTCAAGCTTCTACTCTTCCAAAAATAATATAGTCCAAACTCAGAACTCTTCAGGAACCAAATCATTCCTTAGATCAGACACCACACAATAAAACACGAATACAGAAGCTGCATACAAACCGGGGCTCTTGTGACAACCCCGTGGTCCTGTTAGAATAACCCGCAGAGAAGCAGAGAAATAATTCACGACATAACCTACCGCCTTTCACATAATCTCGCGACTTGCACGTCAATCGTCAGTGCCTTATCGTGCAACACCAAGCACCGAAGTCCCGGGCCATTTCTGCCAGGGAAGGTGTGCGAGGGCTTCTTTTAGTGGTTGTTCAGCTGCCCTTCCGGCACACAACGTAATTGGCTGCCCATCGCGAGTGAAGCGATACCATCCTGGAATGGGAACAACGGCCCCGAGAAGCCCAAACGCCACCAGACCTTTTGGACACGCCTCGTCGGTGGGCAGCCTATTGGCGTTGACGGCCAGGCAGCGAAGCGCCACAGGCGTGAAAAATAAAAACCGTGAACTTGGGCATGTATATGAATTCTGGTGAGTTATGCTATGTCGACTCTTGTCAAGCTGGTTACTCTTGAAATCATACAAGACACACACTTGAGGCTTTGGAGCGACGTTGGTTTTCTCATCATTCCATTAGCTCAGAAGACTCTACGTCGACACGACCATCATTCTGTTGCACACTCTTATATCCTCAAAGTTGACCTCACCGTCATGGCCACCGCCACGTTTGCGGAACCGCTGCTCACCATTTCCGCCATGTCCCTCTTGACTGAGGACCTGGCGGCCTCCAAGGCCTTCTATACGGATGTTTTTGGCGCGCGCGTGCTCAATGAGGATGCCGAATCGTGCGCCGTCAAGTTCAATAACCTCATTATCAATTTGCTTGCGGCTTCTGCAGGGCAGGAACTTGTGCAGCCGGCCAAGGTTGCGCCGCCCGAGGCTGGTAAGCGGTTCCAGCTGAGCATCTGGGTGGATGATCTTGATGCTGCCATGGCGAGGCTGCGGTCCAAGGGGGTCACCTTCTTGTCGGGCCCAGAGGTGAAACCTTGGGGGTTGAAGACTGTGACGTTTGATGATCCGGCCGGACACAACTGGGAGATTGCGCAGGATGTTACCAAATAAATGTTGAGTGTGTCGAGAATGACATCACAGTCGGCATATCTCGGAAGCACGACTCCATGTTGAAGAAAAATAAAAGGGGGGAAAGAAAAGACCACATCGAATATTATTTGTAGCCGAATCTTTTGAAATCTTGAAGCCCTGACAAAACTGTCCCTCGAAGTCATGAACCAAAAAAAGGCCCCCGTTACCCATTTCATCGCATAAATTTCACGTCCAGACTTGCAACTTCTCATGCCTAATATTGTTTCGCCACGGAACCAATTCGAGCGAGGGTATCAATCTCCTCCGTACACTAGCTCCAAGTACAATTACCAAGCACTGCACGAACCATATCCAAGGAAAAAGAGAAGACAAAAAAAAAACCAAAATGCGCAGACGCCATACTGATTATCGACAATGTTTCTGTTTGACATTGACTAATTAAATTGCGTCATAATCGCTCGAGATCGGCGTACAGTATGGTGTGTACTACGAGTTTCGTTCAGGATGTTAGGCTCCAGGATAAGTCTGAGCGGTCTGAGTGGTCATTTGGTTGCCGGTGCTGTCGGCATTGGCGCCCTTCCTGAAGCCGTGTTTGAGAAGTGCGAGTAGCTCAAAGACCGTAAGGGTTGTGAACATGGCCCAGATGAAGAAGCCAAAGGCCGTAGCAGCCTGTGCCGATCTGTAGATGCTGCAGAAAGCATTATTGCCGCTGCAGGTACCAGCACCAAGGAAAGCGGCAAGGGCGATGGAGCCGGCAAACCAGAAGAGAGTGCTGATACCCAATAAAGCTAGAGCAATGATGCTATGGTACAGGGAAGACAGGAAGCGAGGGAAAACGCCAAGGTAGACGAGGACAAGGATGGTCCAGATGGTGTTGAAGAGCATGAAGTTGACCTGTGACGGAGAGCTGGAGTAGTGCGAGTAACCCCAACCATAGTAGGCGCTACCACTCGTCGAATTGACAACTGTGAAATTGTCACAAGTGAGCAGGACGGTTCAAAAATGGCATCTCCCAAGTCGAGTCGACTCCATGGGGATATTACGTACCATATGCTAGAAGGCCCAACGAAATGATGTCGAACAGAGCAATGCCGCCGAAGAGGGCCAGCTTGAGAATGCCGGGAATCTCCATTGTGCGTGGTTGTACGAATTATTCACCTGGGGACGAAGTGATTAGATCATGGGGGCTTTTGTTGGGATGGCGCGAAAAGAGGGCAGCTCCAGACGAGGACGGTGAAATTTACCAGAGCAGGACACTTGATGCAGGGCGATGTTCAAGTTCTTATCGCGGGAAGGAGCGGCGGACGCGACTTATGATGACAGCAGACGTCGACGGATGGATGCGAATGGCGCGTTCAGATAGCTTGAGGAAGGAAGGATGCGGCAGCTAGCGGTACGAATGTCATGCAGCGAGGGCCCTGCTGGTCTTATAGCCGGATGCAAGTGGGAAAAGAGGATGTGACGAGGATTCTTCAGCTTTTTGAAATGTGACCTGCGAGAGAATGCGACTGACTGGGGTACGGCTGCAAGGAGGGGGGCAGTGTCCCGTAGCTGTCAAGCTTCAGATGTCCCAAGGTTTGCAAGCTTAGAAACAGGCTTCCGACAGGCGACAAGCCAGCCCACGGGAGCCACATGTGCAGGCCGGTGGCGCTAACAGCAAAAAGGCGAATCTGAACGCCTCGAACCACTCCCTCATCATCCATTCGTGAGTATTTCACCACAGAAGCCGAGCCTAAACGATGTGGCGCCAAACTGTTTGCCAGCTCGAGACCCCATCAGACAATCACGCCGGAGAACTACTAAGGATTGCCATCACTCATTGTCCCCTTTCTCCTTGGCTGTTCACGAAGCTGACACGCCCCTTTCCGACCACACTTTGGGCTGACTGAAGCTGAACGAAATCCGATGTCGCCCCCGACTGTCGATGAAGCTGCTTAGATTGCAGAGACTGAAGAACAAGGAGCTCAGGCTCAGCCTGTTTTCTGTGGCGTCATCAGCTTGTCCCCTACCCACTTTGACGCAGGTCTGCTGTTGTACTACTAACAACCCCAGCTCTTCCCGACAAGCCTTGGCCAGCACCAACCCAACGCCAAACGCGAGCCGAACCAACAAAGAGGTCGAATATGCAGGGAAAGACAATGGCTTGCATGTCGATGGCAGTTGTCTCAAATTCGCTCTGCTGCTGAAAGAAGTCGCATTTGAGATTAGAATATGTAGGGCACCTGGTGCTTGGTCTATCGGGATAACGGCAAACGATGGACCGTCAGGAACCACACCAGCCGACACCACCGTGCTTCGCTCCACCGCATCAGCCCTACGTTATGTACACATTCTACATATGTACTACTATTAGACACGGACCTTTTCCCTGACCGCTAAAAACGACGACGTGCGACGTGTTGAGGTCCGAGAATAGCTCACGTGGGTTAGTGAGTGCCCCCGCTTGTATTGCACTCATCTGGCTAGACAAGCGCCGAGGCATTCCAAGTGGCGTCGACATATTCAGACCAGGCTGTTTGCTGTGATCCGAGGCCTTCACGCGGCAATCATGGCGCAGCGCGGCCGGGACGCACTGGTGATGCCCCAGTGAGGTCATGAGACAGGGATGGCCGGTAGCAATGCGCCTTTGTAGTCGTGGAGCATGCCGTTACCGGATCTGGACCGCTCTTGTTTGTTCCTGTCAATCATTCCACGCCGACAATTGCAGCTTTTGAAACGCTCACCATGATAAATTTGCTATCATCATGCAAGCATGTTGCGTAAGGGCCGCGGCAGGGAGTGAAGGTCCATTGTGAAAGTCGATGACAGAACCAAGGGCTAATTTGGGGTCCAGCCCCTCCCATGTCATGATGTGGAACGTAAAGGATCCATGTCGGCTTGAGGACCCGGAACCCAAATTCATCCCTACTGTGCTCTTGAGTCTTGACATAACCTGCAAGATTACGTCAAGAGAGCAAAAGTTCATGCTTTCGATGCAAAGCACACCCGGTTCGGAATGCCCGAGTCTGCCTGGCCGTTGGCGGAAGGAGCCGCGTCGCGCTGTTCCTCAAATGGTACGAACCTGAGAAGTTCAATCTTGTTCCGTTTGAGTGCAGATCGAAACTCGTCCCGGGTCATGGAGCGGGTGAAGGAGCGAAAGCCGTTGGAATAGGTGCTAGTATCAGACTGGTCATTGGGACAGCTTCTCGTCGTCTTAGCGTGAGGCCGCTGGATGAAGCTGAAATGAACTAGCACTTGCTATTTCCCAGGATGGACCCTCGATAATTTGGAGCAGCATCTGCCCGGATATTAGTACTAGTATACTTGTCAGCAAATGGGCAACTGGGCTCGACTAGGGACATTTCACACGTGCCAAACGGAGCACAAATGACGGCGTTTGTGGCCAGCAACGGACACCAGCGTTCTAGTTGGCATCATGGTACCCCGCAATCGGTACCCAAGGTCTGGTAGTGTCTGGTCTGGACAGACGAGCAGCGAGCCGACCGGACGGCCTGTCTGCCATGGACCTCGAGCACACGTGAGTGGCTCCAGTTGTCGGCGTGTTACGAGGTCGAAAACCCAGTGCCAGAGGCAGAAGTAGACAATGGGAGGTGGTTTCTCACGGTTCAACGCATTGCGAACCACCCTCGCACCTTCTGGGTACATCTATAACGCCGTCACATGGACTGTTGGATAGTCTGCTTGGCTGCTCGATTACACTGCACCCATGAATTTTTCACGACCCGTAGCCGAGAAGAAGTATCAAGGACCGATTAGCCGTCGTCAGTTGCGAGATAGGCGAGATACACCTGTCAAGTACGGCCAGGTTCAGTTCCATATATCCTTTATGGAGACACTAAACGATATATTCATGCTTGGCGTTGTATACGGCGTCACGGCTTCTCCATCTACTAGGCACTATCTACAGCGTCCCCATAGCTAATATACAGAGCTGGTGCTACTTTGATTATCAGTAGGCTGTGGCAAAGCCCGGCTGCTTCAACATGCTGCGTCACCTCCACGGTCCTTCTGTACTACGGACGCCATGAATGGCGGAAACTAGGGAAAAGAATATGCAGACGCATCTTGTCCCTCGCGCCATGCAGCACAACCACAGAGTTTATCCATGCAAACGTGCCCTTTATTCTCCACGGGTAACCAAAACCCTCTGCCGTAATCTCCCGCCTCAGGGGCAGACACGCACTCCAGGCTGATGCTACACGCCGCCGACTACATTGCCCTCGATTTCACGCGAATTGTAGTTCTGGATTCGGAATAGCCGCTCTCGCTTTCCACACTTGCGCCAAGTCGGCCCTGATGGCGGAAGCAACAGCATATGCGATGCCTATGTGGTCCAAAAGTGCGCCGACTCGGTCGCGCTGCCATTGGCGGCATGATCGTGCGCCGGCAATTCGCAAAGGGAACAAGAACAGGACCGGCGACAGTGCCGTGTGATTCAGTCCAGTATCCGTGAGGGCTAGAATGGCGCAGACGTGTTGCGCTACCGTGGCTGGGTCGAGAGCCGGGACTGGCAGGTTACGTCGCTGCCAATGGGGCAGCTCGTAGTCGAAAACGCCAGAGAGATAGATGCTGATGGAGGCGTAGAAAACACGAGCCAAAAGCGTACTTGGGTCTGCGGCACAGTGTCTGATGTTCTCTGGGTCCTTGTTTGAAGTGGAGGATGTGCTGGGTGACGGGAGCGCGGCATCTGGAATATAGGCTGCGCTCCAGCTGCGCAAGGCTTCGCGGAGAAGATGTCCGTCTTGTGATATGGCCATGGCATCGGAATCGGATGGAGGCATATCCTGAGAAGAGCCTTGCCCTTGTATGAACGCCTCCGCTCTGCTTTAGAGTTAGTGCGTGGTTTTTCTTTCCCGGGGAGGTAGAGCAGGGTAAGCGACAACACAGGCGTGCCATGTGGTTACAAAGGGTTCTCACAACTGACCTTACACGAAGACTCGAACACATGACCATGATGTCTAGTAGCGAGTCCAACGAGGTCCATGTGTTTTTGCTTCCGGCGAGATGCTCCTCGTCGGTCCACATGTCTCGCGACAAGGAGACCCATTCCGGCTCCGTAAGAAAGGTCGGCTCGTTGAACAGAATGGACCTGCTGACTTCGAATATTCTCGCCTGTATGAAGAAGGCAAATCCAGGGCCGGACCGGCATGAGGTTGGGCCACTATGCTTGAGCGCCATGGATGTGCCGTGGATGATGTGCTGCTGCCACCCGTGGCCCGTGACATCGTTCATGAGCTGCGTGCATCAATATCTCTCGTTTCTTTGCATCGAATGTAGGTCAAACTGCTCACCTCGAAAACGCCAAGAAAGAATGTCGTCCACAGAATGCAAACACGCTGGTTTTCGTGCCTCGGCAGACGTGGGCTGGTGCCTAGGTTCATGCCATCAATCGCTTCTCGTAGGCCTTGGATGGAATACGAGTAATGCTGGAAAGCGATTGACAAGGCCTCCCGCTTCGAGGACGCACGCTGATGGTTCAATTTCCCCGCGTACATTGCACCGACGGCCAAGATTGCGTTGAAGAGGTGGCTTCCTTTGCGAGAGTGTAGGTCAGCGAGCTGCTTGACCTCGTCGCCGGCGGTGCGCACGCGGCCGGTGAAGCTGTTCGCCCTGGTGAAGGCGTCGAAGAAGCTCATGTAGTTGCATGTTTGGTCTGTGAGGCATTCAGGACGCGGCAAGTAGCTCCTTCGACGAGATGTGCTCTGCGACTCAGCCTCATCATTTTGCGACCAGTTTGTTGCCGTCTTCTGCTTGCCTCTCTCGACGAGGATCAACTTGGCGGCAGCATTCCGCGCCGGATATGCGCATGCGACGCGTCGACGAGCGCAATTGCTACAAGGAACATGGCCAGAACACTTGGTCGTGTGAGATGCGTCCCAACGCAAGACGAGGCTGCGGGTTGAGTTGCGGCTGGCTTACTTTGAGATGGCTTGCTGAGCAGGCGCAACACCGGGATCGATTGGTACGCAGATCAAACGGTCCCAGCGGCATTTCTGGGGGTTAATAGTCGTCAACTGTGTTCTGGATGCTCATCGGCAGTCACTTGTCAACCGACATCCGGGACGATGATGAAGAAGTGGAAGCAGTTGGAGAAGGATAGCGTGACGCGGCGTCAGATGGAGCTTCTTTGCGCAGCCACATGACGCTACTCCGTACAGGCGGCAGCATTTGACGCCCGTAATATTCAATTGCAGCCTGGCAGCACAAAATGCCTCGCTTGTTTTACGCTTTTCGAATTTGTATCCAGGAACGTATACAGGAAAGATTTTGTCATGACAATTTTCTCTTCTTGGCGTATGGGGACACCATCATGGTCATAGCCCCCAATCACATACATGCCTTGCCAGAAATGCCGACAGAATCTTTAGCATCTACATACTTGGAAGAAGTTGAATTCCGACCTCATCTTGATCCCATCTCATTCAAGGATGGACTGCGGAAACCGCCTCGTTTGTCTCCGATGCGAGGGTTCGAGCCAGTTTTGTCCAATCACAATCTGCTCACATACACGCCCAGTCCCATGCTGCACCAAGCAGAACCGATGCCGTGTCGCCGATTTTGATCTTTATGTTGGCCATGATTCATTGAGATTGTCAAGCTATTGTGGGAAATTGACCCCAAGGTGAGGAGTATGCCCTTTGAAGTGTAACCTGCAAGGTCGGCATGTGAAACAAGTCAGCCTTTATACCAAGATATTTATAACCTTCTTGAAAGACTTTGCCTCAGCAGTTTATTCATTGCCTAGTGAAGCAACAATAGTATCAACTACACTCTAGGCTCAGGACCCATGGACGGTCAAACAAGAGCCTTGTTGCATATTCCGTCAGGGCGGTCCACGCACGCGATGAGAGGAGAAAACACCTTGATAGCAACACAATGGCCATGCATAAGAGGCATGCATATGCAGAGAGGTTCGTGGCACTGAGCGTTTATGAGCCAGTTGCAGCCCGAACCCCTCAAAACAGTCGTTGCAACGGCAGAGTTGCAACCGTGGGGACAAAGCGGCGATGCCATTGTCGACTGGTGACGATATAAGTTCCATCAAGTATCGCCAAGTCCACCTGCTGCTGTCTATCTATGTACGCCACGAGAAACCTGTGACGTTGTCTGTATTTACACAAGTGAGACCTGCTGTCGTTATCACTGGAAGCCATGTTCACCGCCAGGACATTCCACAGAGCCTCGCACATATACCATGGCTCGAGGAGCTCCAACACCAGACGACGACATTCGCTGTCCTCCCTACGGCAGCCAGGGCTGCCCGAGTGGCCGGCCAGCTCTGCTCCTACACCCCATGAGATCCTGGGGGTTGCTCCTGGCGCCCCGTACTCCAAGGACAGGTTCAACCAGCTTGTGAAGATGTACCACCCCGACATGTCGGGTGCGGACGCGCGAGTCCGTCATCTCCCGCAGTCGGTTCGCCTGGAGCGATACCGGCTCATCGTCGCAGCGCACAATCTGCTCAGCGATCCGTCCTACCGGCGGTTATACGAGTCGCACCGTCAGGGCTGGGTGTATCCTGGGCCGTTCACTGGCCGCCAAGGCGACAATCGCCACGGTTTTTCTTCAAAAGACGGCACCGCGCAGAGCTCGCCGAGTCCGATGCGTCAACGGCCCATATATGCTTCGAATGCGACCGTGGCGATACTCCTGGTTGCGTTCGGCATGTTGGGGGCGGCCCTGCAGTTCAAACGACTGGCTGCAAGTAGACGCGACATCAGGAGGCTTGAGCTGGTGCTGCAGGAGGCCATTCAGGAGGAAATTCAGGCCTGGGCATCGGTATTGCAGGGACAGACAAAGGACGACCGTATTCTTGCGTTTCTGGCCAGACGGCATGGCGTGCCTCATCAGCTGCAGAGCTGGGCGGCATCTCATGGGAAGCAGTAAAAATGTGAATAGAGCCTTGGTCGTGGAAATTACAAAATGGATATTTATTGTCGGCTACGGGAGATCTATTTTTTTCGTGATTCTATCTCGTTTGTCATGTTCTAGCTTTCTGTTGGAGCTGTCAGGTCCACGGAGTCACGGACAGCATCAACCCCTTGGTGCCATTTCCAAATAGTGAGGCAGAACGCGGGCGACCGGCTGATTAATTCTGAAAATTATATTCCTTGATCTTGTGCGACTTGAATGCCGGCGGAATTTGTGTAAACGGCCGGTTTGAACTCCCGGTCGAGGCGCCGAACACAATATCCACTTTCCTAATCAGGCAATTATCGAGCGAGATTCAAAGCACACCACGCAATGGACTCGTATGCATCGCGTTGGTCATTCAGCCCACAGGAAGAACAAATCATAGTAAAGCAAATTCGCTTGTGTAATTCAAGCTGACAGCCTGCCTTCCAGACTGCTTGCAAGCTTGCGAAGCTCTGCTGGCAGTTGTGCCGTATCTCGCCGGATTGTTGTCATATTCGGCCTAGTTCCGCTTCGTGCTTTGCCGGCTTGACCATGGACTCATGCAAGTATATATCATGAGCTCGGCTCCCTATTGTTACAGACTCAAATCATATTATATGTCAGAGTACATCATACTATCATCCTATCGTTAGACTCCTTCCATCTGTGTTATTCACACATTCATAACCCTAGTTGAGCCAACCTCCGGAACCATGAAAACAATACGTTGCCTCATCCTCTCAACAATGGCATCAGCCATCTTGGTACCGCCGCCAGTCGGTCCCTACGATGTCGCCATGAGAGTCGAATCAATCACCGACCCAAGTCGGCCCGCCGATCCCCTCGATGCAAACAACCATGTGTATGGGCGTCGCATCCTGTTTTCCATCTTCCTACCGGTGGAAAAGCGAGGCACCCCATGTCCTTCCATGAAAGTCCCCTACATGACGCCCAGAGTGGCTGCAGATTACGGGAGACAGGCTGCGGAAGCCGGCCTCGACGATGGGCTGTTTTCCTCCTTTGACATGGAGCTCTGCGACCTGGACAGGCTGAACTCATGTGGAGGGGCCAAGCAGAGACGCAAGGAGTATGCCGTGGCGCTATTCACACCTGGCCTTTCAGAATCGCGGCTTTTATACGGGGCGGGTGCGAGATCTCTCGCCAGCCAGGGCTACGTGGTAGTCACTGTCGACCACCCGTACGAAGCTGATTTCGTCGAGTTCCCCGACGGGACCGTCATTGTAGGGAGGAACATTTCGGGTGATGACGAGCCGGCCAAAGAAAAAGCCATAAAGGTAAGGGCTCACAGCTGTCATCGCCGAATCTCTCACGTTAGTAACAATATATATTGACGGCTCGTAGGTCCGGGCTGCCGATTTATCCTTTGTCATCGACCAGCTCCACAACCGCACACTCACCAGATCGCTTCTCGACAAGTTCCCCGGGTCCCTGGACCTGGGGAAAATAGCAGTCTATGCGCATTCTGTGGGCGGCGGTGCGGCGGCGACACTCACCCGAAACGACAAGAGGGTCCTCGGAGGCGTCGACTTTGACGGCCAGCTCGTGGAGCCGATTCGGAGCCAGGGCCTGGACAAGCCGTTTCTGCTGGCTGGGCGGCAGGGGCACAGCGCCGCGAACTCTACGGACCCGACTTGGAATCAGTTTTGGCCTCGCCTGGCCGGCCCGCGTGTTGAGCTGGCCATCGACGGCACGGCTCACGGATCCTACACTGATCGGCCCTTGCTCGTGAGTGCTCTGGGGCTTCCTGATGCTGTACTGGACCGGTTCGCGGGGGATATCGGGTCTGTCAGGGGCCCGGAACTGGAAAGAATTGTGAACGGTGTGCTGGCGAGCTTCTTTGATTTCGTCTTTTACGGCAAAAGGCAGCTGCTAGTCCGACTGCCCCGGGTGTACTCTGAAGTTTCAATTACACGTAGCAATTTTTAAACCAAGGATAGCTTGTACTTTGGGGTGATATATTTGCAACGTTTATTGAAATCATGGACTTGACTGATGTATATCTTTATATGTAAAAAACGGTTATACTTTGATGTGACTTATAATCAGCTCTTTATTTTTAGGTGATATGTATTGCTATTTAAATGAAAATATCAGGCACCGCATCATGTCAAACGTCTCTTTTTACTTTCTCCTGGTCTCATTTCCAAGACCGATGCCAAGGCAGTTGGCGAAATAAGTGACCGTGCCGCTCCAGTCAGAGAAGGCACCAACTATGCCAACCTCCTTCACCAGAAAGTGAAGGAGATTGTACATATCTCCGTCCTTGGTCGCCACATCTTGAAGACCGGTATAATAGTAGTCGCCATTGGCCCGGGCAAGAGCAACAGGGCCGGATCGCTCGAAACTCCACACTACCAGTCCTAGATCCTGTTTTTTGGCCTCTTTGGCATACGCGCTGGGGGTCATGGTGCCGTTCTTTGCCTCAATCAGATAGTGAAATGGAGGAGCCGCGAACTTGACGCCTTCCGCTTTATACTGGGCCAAGTTCTGAATTGCCTGCTCCATCCCGCCTGGCTTTTCCGCAGATTCATCGAGAAGAATGGCATTCTCGGCAAAGGCGCGTTCAGACTTGAGCCAGTATTGAAGCGTCTTGAGCTCGAAGCTCTGGGCCATAACCATCGAAGCAGGTACTCCGGCATTCTTGTAGTTGTCAATCATCTGCTGAGCAAACCTTTCATGAGTGTAGTTGTTACCAAACGGCATTTGCACTTCGGGTGCCTTCAGCTCGGGAGTGTGCCGAAGCCCCAGAGACTTGACCATGGCAATATGTTCTTTGTGGTCCATGATTGTGCCGCAGGTAGCGTACAGGTCAGTTCGCCATTTGAGAGTACCGTCCAGGAAGTCCTTGGGGTTGGTAGCCGAAGCATTGAAGCCGTCCATTTTGGCGCAAAGAGACTTGAATTCGGCGAGGGTGATGTCACTGGTGCAGCACTTGGCCGACGCAGGCTTTCCATCTTTTGCCGGAGTGAAGGGCTGTGTGCATTTTGCATTGAGCGCTGGGATGTCGACAATGTTGGTGGTCGTGTGCAAGTCGCACTGGCTGTGGCGGCAAACCAGTTGGAGATCCTTGGTAAAGGTGACATCGCACTCCAACACGCCGGCTCCCATGCGAGCTCCGGCTAGGTTAGACTCCCTGGAGTGCTCGGGAATCTGCATACAGGCTCCGCCACGATGGCCAAGTGAGAAGGTAGAGGGCTTGATGGTCATCTCCGAGCACGACTCCAACTGGGACTTGAGAGGCCCATTGGTCATGTTGTTCACCAGGAAAAACGGCCTTGGTCCTACATCAATACGCGTAATCGGTTTGACTTGGGGAGCACAAGGAGCTGCCGAAACTTGGCTGACGGCCACCAAGCCGGCCAGCAACAGTGAAGACACAGCCGGCATTGTTGAACCTGCAGTATAGAGTTACAAATAGATGGTAAAGGTGTGAGATGCAGCAATGCTGAATGAAAAAAAGGTCACTCCAGAGACTACCCCCGGAAACACTGTGAATAATGACCTACTCGGCTGCGACCCTAGAGCTACTTATACCTTCCATCGTGAAGAGCCAGGCACCGCGGCAAGGCCGGGGGTTGAGCGGACCGTTTCTCCATGGGGGGGCAGCTAAGAAACGGAGCACCCGGTGCAGATAACAGACGATCCAGAATTGCATGGTGATGAGTCGTGGTGTATGCACTCTTTACATGCGCATTATGCATGGGAATAAACTTAAGACTCCCACCACATGCGCTCGGGATGGTACCGTCACTGCCGTGATCGGGGTCGATTCGGTATTCGAGTGGATAGCTTCATTTCAAGGTGATTTCATGTGGACCACACCTTAAAGCCGGGCATGGATGTTGAGCAGGTACTAGTACTAGTACTAGCACTAGTAACTAGTAGTTAATGAGTCGGGTTCAATTGACCGTTTCGTTTAGATCGCGGAGAATGGGTTTGTGTTTGTTGTGCTGCACCCCTTTTGCCGTTGCTTCGATTTGCATTCTCATGTCGGTCGTTCTCGGGTCTTGCAGGAGATCATTCCCAAGGGGCCTCGTAGTGATATCACAAATCAATAATTCTTTTCCCAATGCTCTGCCAAGCGCAAAAGTTCCGTCTCTCCTCGCTGTGGAAAGATATTGGCCACGTGCATTAGACTCGGTCAATTCTGTAACTTGGGCTTAACACGGACCTCAATAAATTGACTGGGCATGAGGTGTGCGTGCGCCAAGTGGGCATAATCATTCGTTGCGGCAAATATGCGACAACGATCTGGACCTGACCAAGTAAATGCCCCTTGGTACAAAAGGGGCTTGGTATTCTATCCCTACGTCAGATCCCCAACGCTAGAGTAAGTGCGGGGTTAAACGCATCTTCAACGCTTGTTCTAGATGCATTTCTAGTCTTCTGTCGTTTTGGGCCCATGGCAGGCCTCACATGCTACCACGTGGGATGCTCCCAGTAAGAGTCAATCTTCAGAATGCTATCTCAGCATCTGTGGATGCCAGCCAAGTATTGCGTAGTTTGCTTGAGCAATGGCTTCAAAATTCATGGGTATAGCAATATCAACTCACCTTGTGAGCTCGATCACAACTCACGCGAGCACAGGGGCGAAATTCTTCAAACGATGCTTCAATTCATCCATGACGGTCCCTACTAGGGTCTTGTCAGTTTATTCAAGCACCCAGCTGGCGTTACATTGCAGGCTCAGCGCCTATGCACCTTCTCCACTTGCCAGCAAAGGGCAAGTCTCATCAATGGGGTCGAAGCCGATTGAGCAAGCATATCTCGTGGCATCACTGCATTAGTAGCAATGCAATTTCGACACTTATAGTTCATCTTTGCTTGCTGCTTCTCCCATGTCGTCCTTGGTTAGGTTCTGGAGTTCATGCAGCGTTGCTGACAGGTGAGAGAAAGCCGGGGCATCCTCGCCTATGCCCCATGCAAACACACCCCCGAGTCTCCTTTGCTTCACAATGTCCTTGAATTTGCGATGAATGACGTTTGGTGTATCAAACGTCCACCATCGTGCCTCTTTAACGTCCAGGTAGCCAAAACTGCCGTCTTCGAAGTATTTGCCATTCGTCATGGCTCGAGAGAAGGATTGCTCCAACTCCTCTGGTATTTTGTCATGCCAACTAAAAGCAGCGGTTCTGCCCAGATCAGCACCAGTCTCTGGATCTTCCAAAAGTTGTGTTGGACAGCTCAATGGGTGGCTTGGATCACACTCCTCAGCCATGGCCCATTTTACATAGTAAGCAAGCCCCAAGTTGAGCACTGGAGCCGACGCTCCCCGTGCTATATAAGACTCGATTGACTCCAGGGACGCAGACACGCCACTGTGGTGCTTGACCAAGGTGTCACGCCTGTTCAACAAGTCATAGGTCATGACGTTGATGAAATCGACTTGTTTGACGATTCTGGGTACAGTCTCTTCGGTGAATGCCATCATGTCTCGTTCAAGGCCTGGGACTGCAATCGATAGTAGTTTGTCGCTGCCAATGGAGACGCGTAAATCTGTCAACAGCTGCACGAGGGCTTCAATTTCCCACTTGCGCCTCTCATTTGGAATAATTTTGTAGTCATCGCGGTTGCCACTAAATTTTGACTCGTGTTAGTTTGAGAAATACGGGACGCTTTTCCTCGTGGAGATGCTCACCCAGGGTACTCCCAGTCGATGTCGACACCATCCGCACCAGTCAGGTCAATCATCTTTTTGACATTTTCACACCATCTTTTCCTGGATTTGGCGTCCTTGTTCGCTTCCTCAAACCCTTTAGAATCTCCCCAACCACCAATAGCGACCATGACCTTCGTTTCGTGGTGAAATTTCTCTCGGACCTCCCCCACAGTTGTGAAGAGGGGAAATTCCGGGGATTGCTGATCCGAATTGAAGACATCAGATCTCATGAAGGCGAGTATAACATGCGTAATTTGTTCTGTGAGCTCCGGTTCTGATGGGACCACATTGTGTTGCCTGTGGCCATTGTTAGCCCTTTTGTAACAGTTTACGGCGGCACAGCTTACCCAGTAAGATACATGACGCAGCGGGTGGCAAAGGGCCGGTGTGTCGATGATGCCATTGTGGACAGAGTGAAGAACCAGGCTATCGCCCATATTGACAGGACTTCCATTGCCAAAATTTCTCCAAAGCGCATACAAGGTCGTTGACCAGTCTCCCGCCTTCAATACCAAGTTTTTATCCTCAAAATGCCGTGAATTAATTTCCAATGGCGAGTGTCGTCTTCCACAGACAATTCTATATTACGGAACGTTGGGCTGTCATCAAGCCAAATACAATGAGCTCCAAATACCCGGCCCATGAAAGAAGTGATTGTCTTGCTCGAGTTGAAATGTGTAACCACACTTGCTGTGACAGCTGGCACCTGGGCACGTACTGTGCGAATAGATTGTCCGTTCCCTTCTTGTACTGTACAACGGTCAAAGTGGGCTGTACCTCTGACGTCGAGATGGCTGGAGCTCAATCATAAAAAAAAAACTCCAACAGCGAGGTCTTTTACAAAAAAACATTCCAATTGTCCGACCACAATAGCACTTTGGTGGCACCTTCCTGCCCGAATATCTCGAGAGTATCTCAAAGAAGGTACTGAAGGGATATTTCACCCAGTTTTCTCTTCCATCTGTGCTGTTCATAAACCTCCTCGAACCAGATCCAGCGAAGCTATCCCTGCCGCCATGTTCGAGAACCTTTGCACGCTGCCGCTGCAAGCGGATGTCTTCGCAACAGCTCTGCACCCTACCGAACCGCTTCTCACCGTGGGTCTATCCAACGGCCTCGTGGAAACGTTTCGACTGCCGCCAAGCAACGCCTCCGAGGACGATGCCGATGCGGATGCGGATAGCAGCGTGTTGAGCGACGGGAAGGGCATGGTAGACACTGTTTGGAAGACTAGGAGACACAAAGGAAGCTGCAGGTGCCTGGCATATAGCCACGACGGTCAGGGTATGTCTTGGTCGTCCCTCTGCAAGGGCCTAGGGAAGAGTTAACTAACGAGTGTCGCTTAGCCATGTATTCTGCCGGAACCGATTCCCTAGTCAAGTACTTCGACCCGAGCAACGGAAAGGTCATTTCGAAAATCGCAATCCCGAGCACCACCTCTGTCCCCGACGCACCAACACTGCTGCATGTTCTCAACCCGCAAAGTCTTTTACTAGCGACCGACTCTGGAGCTCTTCACATCGTCGATCTGCGGGACGGCGCGCCGGGGGAAAAACCAGCGCAGACTCACTTCCCCCATTCCGACTACGTCTCGTCCATCACACCTCTCCCACCGTCGGAAGAAAGCACGAGCGGGTTCTCGAAACAATGGGTCAGCACGGGCGGCACTACGCTTGCCGTGACTGATGTTCGTCGTGGTGTCTTGGTACGCAGCGCGGACCAAGAAGACGAGCTTCTTAGTGCGTGCTTCATGCCCGGGATGGGACCCAAGAGCAAGCGCAATAACGGCGTGATAGCAATTGGTTCCGGGAGCGGTGTCCTCACGCTCTGGGACAAGGGATCGTGGGACGACCAGCAGGAACGAATCATTGTTGACGGTGGCAAACGAGGCGGCGAGAGCATCGACGCCATGGTTAGAGTTCCCCATGAGATGGGTCTCGGGAAGAAAGTGGTGTGCGGCGTTGGCGACGGCAGTCTACGCATCGTTGACCTGGTTAAGAGGGAGGTTGACAGGTCTACAAACCTGCGACACGACGACATGGAAGCCGTCATATCGCTAGGTTTCGACTGCGGCAACCGGCTGATCAGCGCTGGCGGCAGAACCGTCAAAGTATGGGAGGAACTGTCCGAGTTGCAGGGCGGAGACAGCGACGAAGACTTGGATGAAGATGGTGATGACGAGGACCATGGGGGGGAGAGCAACAGCAAGCGACCCGCCGCCGATGACAGTGACGACGACGATGATGACGACAGTGAGGATGACGGCGTGGAGGAAATGAAGCGCCGTGCCAAGCGACGCAAGGAGGTTCAGAAGAGCAAGCTTGGTCCTATGGGCGCCCATGGAGTCCTGGGCTTCGAAGGACTCGATTGATAATAGAATCCAAAATTACGAGATGAGATTTCCAGTTCTAGCGGAATGCGATCCAATTCACAGATATGGTATTCTTAATGTACAGTAGCAAGAATTGATAGCAGCAATAGAAGCACAGAATTTGCATATAGGAGCAAGGCTATACAAGTGCGCCAATGAGTAATCATTTCGACCGCCTCTGCTGTAGGTTAATTGGCATTGGAGTGCGTTTGCTGCCTCTTACCAAAATGTAACAATAATGGTGTTGAGACGAGTTTGCCATTATGTACTCATGTCACAAAACTAGATAAATCCTAGAAATACACTTAATATATCATCATTGCAGATTTGAAGTGTACAATTTCCTTTCCTCTGTTCCTTGCTATCCTAGTGTAATGTGTTACGTCAGTTACCACATATGTTCGTAAATAACCTCCAACTCCAGCCAAGGAAATTGCAGTGAAGATGTAAGTATCATTGTCCACTAACGCGTACGTCGACAGTGGTTGAAAATGTCCATTCCAAGATTTGTGGCGTAGTCACACTGTCTTGGAAATCGGGACCCTGTTCGGCCATCCAGCTGGTATTTAATCCCTTTCATGCTTCCGTTTGGTCGTATAGACGGCAATAAAACAAGCCAAGTGAAAGCGACCCTGCTTTCAAAATACCGACTTCACCCAGTGGCAGCAATGAAAACAAAAGAAAAGACGGCATTTTGGGAAGTGTGCCATCAGTTGCAATTTGCGGTGAGGCTAGGATAGATGTCGGGGCTGTTACTGGTCAGACATTCTGCATTGATGCTTATGCGGGCTGCTGAAACATCATAAAACCGAACTCCAGCAGATAGGTGTGTTGTCAAGAGTTAGAACAAGGACATGGGAGGCGCTCTCCTATTGTAGTCCCTGTATTTGTCACCTCTTCCAAATCAACTCAGCCAGATCGCACACGCTGTCAGAAGCGAAACATGTAGCAGAATGAGATGGCGCCTGTTTTCAGATGCTGTCTGGCTTCGAAAAACCAGGCGAGTTCGGGGTGCAAGAACTGTTCGTGAAATAAATCCTAACGCTATCCCAATATTATGGAGATGCGGCCGATGCCTCACCTTAGACACCAGGGAGATGGATGTAGCTCCATTGCGCGGTTTCGTCCTCTTTCCGCAGCTCAGTTGATCGTGCCATGGCTGCTTCATCAGTGGGTGCAGATATGCGCTTGGGCAAGCTCGTTGCGAGATCTTCATCATATATAATGACTGAAGGTAGAACTCTCGGGTCGCGGAAGGAAGTGGTGCGTGCTCCATTGCTGCGGCGTGAGGACGAGCCCTGCTCACGCTCGCGGTGACGGCGACCACTTGACTTATAGCCACCGTTGCTGCTAGTACCTATATCCCCCCTGTTGCTGTGTCTTGCGGGATATGCATCAAGGAGCAGAGGCATCATTTCGGATCCGCTGTATGTTGTAGGAATGAAAACGTGAGGGATGCCCTTGCGACATCCAATAGCTTTGGCCAAACCAACAGCTGAGGCTCCTCCGACGCTGATGACGACGTCCCGATCGTCTATGCGAGAGACTGCGTCGTCCACAACACGAGCTGGCACGTTGACAACGGCCGAGTCGAGGATCCGTGAGTTGAGGTTCGGGATGAGACTTTGAATACGTCGGGCTAAAGCGACTCTTGATGGACTGGAGACGATTAATGGCGAAGACGCACACAAGCGGCCAAGCTCCGTAGGAAGGCGTTCTATTGTGCCGCGACCGTACACAACCCGGGGCGACCTGGGCTCTGAGTGAGATCCTTCGGTTCGCGTAGATTTGGAGGAGCTAGAACGTGAGCTGCGGGCAGACGACCGGGCTCTGGTAGCTGAGCCAGAACCAGCAGAGGAACTCGCACGTCGATTAGCAGCAACACCTATACCGCTTCCACTGGCGACAGCAGCACCGTCAGAGGGACGGTGGCTCTTGGCCGTGGCGGACAACGGTGGCGAGTTGGTAGGCGAGGTCGTCAGGGCAAAAGGGTCACCAGTCGTGGGTGAAGTGGTGGTTGTATTCATAACCCCGTCTTTGAAAGGGCTAGACGGAACGTCTCGCAACGACCAGCCGGCCAACTGGGGTTCTGTCACGGCGGCTCAACGGGCTCAACGGGGTATTCGATGGTGAGTTGAAGGATGAACGGAGCCGAGTTTGGAGTTTCGATCCTCGGAACTTGAAAGGACTCCCGGAGATCGAGCCCGGTAATCTTGGGGGAAATCCAGTTCAGGGACTCCTTGGGCTCCCCACGGGCAGACCCAAGTGCGACTCTATGATTCAGAAAGACCGGTTGACACCGGTTGACACATGTACGAAAATCCCACGAGGAAGGAATCAGCAGCGGAAAGAGGGAAGGCGCCTGGCAGATGGGGGGTGCAGAAGTCATAGGTTCACTCCTTGACCATTTCTTGACTAGCAACCATCATCATCTACCTACCCAGGTTCCTACTTATGTAAGTACTTAGGTAGGCGGCCATTCTTCCAAGGCATGGCCAGCGTAATGGAAAGGGTCCTGTGTCCCAAGAGCCCCTCTTCTCCCCATCTTTACTTGAGGCGACATCATCCGCGTCCGGCTTGGCATGGTACAGTCCTCGGCCATGGACTGGGCGTGTCATTGGATGGTGGTGATGGTGTGAGGCACAAAAGGGACTCAGGTCCTGACGTAGGCGCCTACCTAGGTTCCTAGCATGTATTACTGATCAGGCTAGTGTGGAGTAAAGCGGGCCAGGGCAGAGCCATCAGTGGCCAGTATTGCGCCTTAGCAGACCAGCCGGTGGAGCAGGTGTCGACGGAGGTTCCTGTCCGGCGGTGGCAATTTAGAGCGCAGAATCCAGAAAACGGTTTTTGCCCATGCCAAACGTTGAAATTGCCATCTTTTTGTGTGCGTGCCAGCAAATACCCATCGGCAGATGTTTTGGTCCCGTCAGACGCCACTCATGAGAAATTTGGGACATGAAGAGGGGCATCAGCTACTGTCGGTGCGAAACACGGGATGATGCACATGACCTTTCATTCTCTTAATTTTTTTCTCTTTCTCCTTCTCAGACCAGTAAGTGGGTTTGTCATTTATGCTGAGATATTTAGTTGATATTGGCGGAAGACACTGGGGCATGCTTATGATATAGTGCGTAGGGCAATGGGATGCCAAATAAGGAAGTAAGTTTGCATGACCTAGATGCCAACGAAATGTTGACCTGGGGGTACGCAAAGCAGAAAGAGCTAGTATTAAAGCCTTAGTTTTGTAAATTATTCCCTAAGGGGGCCGCCTGCGGCCGCCTTTAACTTGAATAAATAATAGTCGACCAGTTATGCGGACTTCCACTTTTCTTATTAACCACCTGGGCAGTCATTAAAGAGTATTTCTACCTTGAATTAATGACATACCTAGGGACATCTTCGTATATATATCATAAAGAGGTAAAGCGGGAAGCAACAGCCCGCTCCGGTTGCTTGCCAAGATTACTCAACTCGGTCCAGGATGAAGTTGGTATGTGCGTAGTGAGAATATAATGCTGCCTTTGTCCTTAGTTCTTCATCTTCTTCCTCGAATACTTCTGCCCCCAAACCCCGGAGTACATGGATCCTTGTTTTCCCATAAGTAGATTCATTTCACCCTACATTCCTGTACTTTCATCATGTACCCCTCATAACACGCTATTTGGATTTTCCCTCCCCTCAGCAACTTCACCCTTGCCGGGAGGTGTGCTCTCTCGTGTTAGCTCCACTGCCTGGACATTGACATCTTCATCTTCCATCTCCTCGGGCAATGTCAAGTTGAGTGCCATGCATACCGCTGCTGTCACTGCGAACCCCGTTTCCATAATGAGAACAATGGCATCGAGGAAGCCCTTCAGAGCGTGGTTGTCGCCTGAGTAAGTAAAAATCTTATCAAAGTAGGTGGGCACAAGGGTTGCGCCGTAGCCCAAAGCTAACCCTGTGGTGAGGATGAAGCGAGTGCGTCGATTGAAGTCGGTTCCGCGAGTGATGATGGCCATTCCGGATACTGCCACTGCCGCGAAAAGAAATGTCGTCATGCCGCCCAGGACGGCGGAAGGGATGGCAACAAGGGCTGCGGCGAATTTAGCAAAAATTCCCATGATGATGAGGAAGAAGCAGCAGGCAAGGCCGGCCTTGCGGTTTGCACATCTCGTCAGGGCAATTACACCGTTGTTTTGAGCAAATCGGCTCATTGGCGTCATGGTCATTAGGGCAGCAATGATGGAGTTGATGCCGTCTGTGAGCAATCCTCCCTGGATACGGGACTCGTAAATACGTCCCTCCATCTCGATGTGGGAGACATCGCAGGTCGCCGTAATATCGCCAACAGCCTCCGTGGCGCATATAATAAACACGGCCATGATGGGCAGAACAAGCGGCCCGTAAACAGTGAGAGGAAATGTGTGTACCCAAATAAATGATGCGACAGGAGCCGAGTCGATCCCGCTCCGGTCAAAGTACCCGCATGCTGCTGCAATGATACATCCTACAAGCAGTCCCCAGATGACAGAGGTAGACTTCATGATTGGAGATCCAAATCGTTCGCAGAGAATAATGGTGATGAAGGCCGAGAACCCTAGACCGAGATACTCGGGGGATCCCCATGGCAGAGCGTGTGGCGCATTGATATTCGGACAGAGAGCAAAAAAGCTGGCTTGGTCGCCTGCAGATGCAGGATTGGCGCAGGGTCCGCTGCCTCCCATCCAATTCTTGAAACCACTCTCGATGAGATGGATACCAATTAACATAACCGTGGGCCCAGTAACAATGGGTGGAAAGATGCGTAGGAGAATCTTTGGCGGCAAAAACGATATCAAGATTTCGGTCAAGGCACAAACTGCAGAAGTGCCGATCAAGGCACCGTAACCTTTGGGACAGGGTAATGGAGCACCACCCTCACCAGAAGGACAGTAGCCGTTGGCATACATTTGCCTGAAGGCGCCTTGGGCAATTGGAATGATGCTGAAGGAGATACCGACTACGGAAAGAACGCCGGTTCCAATAAAATACCTAGAATAGAAACGTCAGTGTTTGCATTCCATGGCCGTTGATTGTCTGTCTAGGGAAGGCATTTCCGAGTTAATGTGACGGGAGACAGTTTCCGGAGTAACTTACGGCGTCTTGGGAACTCGGAAGCGGTTAATCTGCACGGCAGACAAGATTCCAGAAACAATTAGGGCCGTAGAAACCAGATATTGCTGCTGGCTTTGGTCGAGGTTCGCACCTCCGCTACCACTCAGGATAAGAGGAGGGGTAATGACACCAGCAAGCATGGACAAGGCATGTTGCAAACCTAGAAGGAGCCCTAGACATACGGGCATCTTGTCGTTAAGGCCGAAAAAGGGGCTGCGGTATGTACTCTTCTTCATAAATGGGAGGTTTGGTCTCAGTAGGAAACCGTAGTCGTAGTCACCGACGAGTCCGTCGCGCGTGGTGAATGCATGGCGGACGTTTCCAAGGCGAAGCCTGATGCGCTGGCCGATGCTACTCTTTTGCGATGTGTCTGCAGGGACGATGGTGTCTGGGCCGTGATCTTCGTCCATGGTGGTGATCTTGTTGTATCGGGTGGTGTAATTAGGTATATCAATACACGGATTCCGGAGGAAATAAGCGTCGCCAGGGCAAATGATCTGGGTTTAACGAAACTGAGCGGTTATTATCAGGCAAACCTGCTGAATCCTGGCGGTTGTTGGCCGGAAACCTGCTGAAGCCGGCAAAAGTAGTTGTCCTTGTTTTCTTGACTCTGAGGACAAGACCATGGCCTCGCAGCTAGGGTTTCGAACTTTGGACGGGTTATCTACTTTCTTGAATGATCAATTGACAAAATTTCTGAGCTGCAAGTGACTTGATTGTGCGCCAATTGCGATGCGATGGCAAAAAATGTAAATGGCTGGCAAAGTCGCTTGTGACGGTGGTGTAAGCTGATGGCAATACCGAACACAGGGAGGTACTGGCGACGAGGACAGCAATAGACAGAAGAGCAGTGTCAGGACTCAGGAACGAGGTGGGCGGGATATCAAGTTGCTTTTATTTAGTTTGACGAGATGCAGATGCAGGGGATCCAGGTTGGAGTGTTCGTCGCCATCGGAACGAAGGACGGTGCAAGGCATATCGTGTCCCCGTTGCCCGACCATCGGACATAATAGGTCTGATGTAAGAGGGCCAGACAAGATGGTTTCTGCCTCTGTCGGTAGTCTTCAGCCAACCGGAGACGGCCGCCAGAACTAACCTTGGACTCGAGCGACGGCTGACAGTGAGGGCCCCAAGTTTGTGTCTCTGGACTCGATGGTGTGGGTGGATCTCTCTTGTCCCAGCGCCATGTCCGTCCTGCATGCATACATACCATGGTATCGACTATTTGGGCAATCGATTACATGTAACGGAGCGAATAAGCCAGGCCGCATCACCGTTACCCCATCGTCAGTGGCTGCGGGGGAGGGTCAAAGGGGTCCCGTATCTGCGCCTCGGTGAAGCTGAACCAGAGCGCTGGGGAGCTGGACATCTGAAGCCAACCAACATTGAAGTCACCTCAGCTCGTCATGGCGCTGGTGTTTGGATTTGCAGCGCCATAAGCGCAAGCCAGTCCTGTCTTCCATGTCCAAGTGCCATGATGGGAGACAGAATCTGCTTGGGCATTGTCGGACCTGGCCGTGAGTTGTTGCGACTTGTTGGCCATTTGGCATGGCATGTCTTCGCTTCGAGGCGACCTCCGACACAGGCACGAGGCGGCAATTAAAAGATATGTTCTGGGCTGGACCGTACGTTCATCAGCATAGCATCGAGTGACGGAGTGATTGAAAACACCAAGTGTTTTGTGGGAGCGGAAACTACAGAAGCCGAAGTGCCGAGATAGCGCTTGATGTAGACAGATGCTGGGTGAGGAGTGATAGAGCCAGTGGAGCAGGGCCCAGAGATAGAGGAGATAAAACATGGTCGATTGATTTGATTGAGCAGACTGATGACTGGGCCCATACATGGCACCTGTAGTGTGTAAAACTCCGGGTTTAAGGTCTGGTACTTTACGCGGCGCATGGACCACTTTCTGCACTCCGATAACATTGATCAAATTTCATGTCTGTAGTTTGTCATCGATTGTTGCTACCAGACCAGCCTCGAGATAGGAGTGAAATTAAGCGGGGACATGGGCTGCTTCTTCATCTTCGTCTCCTTCTTCTACGACTCCTTCCCTATCCTCAACTCGACCTGCTTACCATTACCGCCGCTTAAAGACAAGCCCACTACCTAAGTACCTAGGTAGGTGCTTAAGTAGTAGTTAGCAACTTATTCCTCCCGAACCGGCACTCAATGTCGCAGGGTTACATGCCCTCCGCACGCGCCCAATCCCGTGCCATTGCATCAACGTACCCAGGTGCCCCATTTTCAATGCTGGCCTGTGAAACCGGCCCTGCGGCTCATATTCAATCTTGTCTGTTCTCCATGTCGCCTGACGTATGATGCGCATTTTGTCCCCATATGAACCGAACGAAGTGGATGCCCCATGTACATAGACATTTTGTTCCAGCCGCCGCTGAAGCTATCAAAAGATACAATATATGCTTGTCTGCTTCTGCTTCCCATGGCATATCCTTTTCACTAGCTGCTAACTCAGTTCGCATCTACACGCATCGGCGAGCTCCGGGGCTGCATGGCCTTCCCCTTCCCCCAAGCAAGCATGGTGGCGGCGGCGGGGGGACTACGACAACCGCCTAGGTCATCATAGTCTGTCAGGATTCTCAGCCAAACCAAGCTTCTGCGCGCATCTTGCACCTCTTCTGGACCATGCGACGCCGTTTCGCTCTTGCTTTGAGTGGAAGTGCACTATTGCTTCTGCCAACTGTCCGCGGAAGCGGGATGCTTTCTCCCAAATCTCCAAAAGTTCACGGCCATTTCCGTGGGGTAAATCAGGCAATGAGGAACAGGAAGAGCCATTCCATGTCACTAATTTGCGTGGTGCCTGCTACCGTGGCACATATCATATCAACCTCAGACAAGTCAAAGCCGGCTGGCATGTTAGGGTCTTGCGTGGCATGACTTGCTTGCACCGAGGAACTCACCTGTTGCTTGCTGGTTCCAGCCCAAGAGCCAACCTAATATAGGTTCCTCAGAAAACAGCTAATACCGCAAACTCTAGGGCCATTATGCCCATCTGCCATCCTTGCCATCCTTGCCATTCTTGTACTCTACATATCCTCCTCCGCCGTCCGGGTGCATTGGTCTCTTCAAAGTAGGCGTCAGCTGTCATCGGCCAACTCCTATCAACAACCAACGCCACCATTTCCCCCTCCCTCAGCTTCTCATCTTGACGCGGCCAATATCGATCACGGCGACGACATCTGCTTGCCAAGAAACAGCAGAAGTCAGCCTCTCTGTATGATTGCCGTCTTTCCCTGCCGAGTGTGGCTATCAACCCTTCCAAGCCGTCTGGGGCGTGGTGTCTGTGTGGTATTGGCATTTGATAATACAAAACCAGGCGACTTCCCCATTCAAACACGCATGATTGACCCGAAACACTGCATGTGTTCATGAGTAGGGAACTCTAGATGGTATGCCAACTCCAATGACCAACTCTGTGGCCGTAATTCACACCCTCAATAACTCCTGAGAATACATTACGTCTTGTGAACCACGGGATAAACGCATGAGATGAAGCAGAGCATGTAGCCGGGGGAGGGGGGATCGAAACGTAATGCAATTTGTGCGCCGCGCCTAGTATCCTGCCTGTAAAATCACCATGTCCTGCCCATATCCCGTTTTTCGATACCAACATACAACAGCACCGACAGCCACCAAAAATTTTCTCTCTCGCTAAGTACAAGTTCCTTTCCCTCCTCCAGCCTGCACTCTAACAAACAAAATCCGTCGTGTCGCCTCCACTTGGTATAAAGATGCAGCTATGGGGTATTAAAAAAAACGGGAGTGCGACCATACAATGGCTAATGTGAAAGGCATGTAGCATTCGTCTATTGCCATAGCATTTGTATGCTTGAAGGAGGGAGGGATGAGTACGTGTCTTGTCCCATACAATTGTGGTCTTCCACATCACCCAAATTCTCGCGCCTTCCGCGCTAGCACCCGTACATTGTCCAGAAAACCCTCAATCAACTCCTGGTAGCGGTGCGGCGCCCCGCTCATGGCTTTCGCCCCTTGGTCAAGCACAATTGCAGAAGCCAGTTCGATTTCGAGTTCGTGCTCCTTCTCCATCTTCTGGGTACTCTACCGATGGTGTCAGCGTGCACACGGCACTTACAGAATAGTCAGCAGCCTTACCGATGGACCTGGTGTTGATAGTGTGACCTGTGTCAGGTCAATTTGATAATGTCCTTGAGTATAGCTCAAGCGGTCTTTTTGCCTCTCCGACGACTTGTCGTTTTGAGTAGGCCCTAGCCGCTCCAGCTCTTCCACAGGGCCATCCCAGTTCATTTCAAGATTGATACTGAGTCGACAGTCCATAGGGCTGTTTGGCATGTGGATATCAATATCCGCTACTCTGGCTTTGATGATTTTGTTGAGAACCTGACCTGTCTTTTGGTCATATGTTACTCTAGCTTTGGCGTTTCTGACGCGAGATCCTAGCCTGGACCTCACACATCCCGGCAGACGATTCTGCAGGTCGGGAGGTAATTCAAAGTATCGGTCAACTTCGCGACGGTGTTTGTAATGCACTTGAACGCGACCAGCCCCGTTCGGGGCGCGAGGGTCTGTCTGGATGACTATCTGGTTCAGGAAGTCGTTGAATGCTTTGTGGTGCGCCTATAACATGTTAGTCGATCCCCGGGTATTTTCAAGCCAATTGAAATGATGAATCCATATTCAGTGGAAGTGGGTTGACGCTTACCTCTGTCATGCTGCTTTTGAACGCGACTCTGCCCGTGTCATGAAGAACGCACTCTGTGTCTAATAATCTGTCCACACGATAGTTTGTGTCCTTGTCGATGAGCGTACCAAGTTTTGCTTCAATCTCGAATTGGATGCCCCGGCTCGTAATCTCCTTGATGTCTGGGTTATTCACAACGTGGATAAAGACAAAATCAGCCACCGTTTTTGATATCTCCTCATACGGCTTTACACCGGTTATGCTAGCTTCCCAAGGCCCCAGAATGTCCTGTGGTCCAGCTTCCACGACTGCAGGTGCCGGTTTCGAAGCCGTAGATGTTGATGTGCGTGCTGCCTCAGGGGAAGCATTTCGACTGGATCTGTCGGCCTTGCTACCTCCATCTACTTTCCCATTTATGTGCGAGTGTATTCGCTTCTGAAGGACGAAGTTGGCCTGGTTGGGCATCTTGCCGCCGAGTGAGTGGGCATTCTGGGCCCAGATAGGCGGCTGCGCTCGTGAGATGCGCTTTTTCCTCGGAGCAGACTGGGCTGGTGTAGTTTGGCTGTTGCCTATATGAGCGCCATTTAGCTCACTCGGTGGTGGCCGCGCTTCCTTGTGCTCTAGCTCCTTGGGGCTGAGATTCCGGTCATCCAGCTTGCGTTTCGCGGGAGTGACGGCGCGATCCAAGTCTACTATGACTGTTTGGGATATCGGGAGAGATTTTTTCTCCATATCAACTGGAGATGCCATCGCACGGTCTGAATTGCTAGCAATGGAGGCTACTCGGGTCCGAGGGCTAATGGATAAGCTAGGCTCTCGAGAATGGAGAGACTTGGAGCGCTGGTGAGGATCCGCTACTGGTGATTCTTGATGACCTGGGCCTGACACCCGGCGCAAAGTTGCATTAGCTGATGCAGGTGACTGCGGTTGAGGGCCATTCCCTAGACTTGCCACTCTTTGCTGGTATGGACTAGGAGGGTGTGTGAAGCTCCCCGGTAGGCCTGGCGCAGGTCGAGCACTGGTCGTTTGCGGCGGGCCGAGAGGTGTGGGAGGCTGTGAAGGTTGTCGGTACTCAATACTCGGGCGTGAAGCCTGAACGGGACTACCGTGAGCATGTGGCGGACCGAAATGCTGTTGGCTATGGGCAGAGGTTGGTGTTGGTGTAGACTGTGTAGATTGTGATCGTTGGTGCAAATATTGTTGTGATGGGCCCGCAGCCGTGCTGATTGGGGGTGTTTGTGGGACTTGGCGCTGTTGCACATAGCCTCCAGACGAGTGTGCACCGTCCCTCTGTGCATAGACGTCTTGGCTTTGCGATTGTTGGGCGTAGTGGCCAGGGGGGTAATGATGCCGTTGGTTAGGACTGGTCATCTCCTGAACTACTTGGGTGGCAGGGAATGGATATCCTGTCGAGCCTCCAGGGGCATTGGTCGGAGTCGGTGTAGGTCGGTACGGCGACTGCGCCGGCACCGGCATGCCTCCAGGAGATCGCGCATCGTGAAAAGGGCCTGAGTGATGAGGAAGAGACTGCGACGCACGTGGCGGGTATTGTACGGGTGAAGTTTGGTATGGCGATGGCGGGGGGTACGCACTCGGTGGTTGCTGGTGAGGATGTCGAGGATAATCTTGACCTATCGGCTTGCCGGGAGATGGATGAGGCGGCTGTTGACCGTACTCTCGATATCCATACTGGGCTGGGCTTTGGGCTGGGCGGCTTTGATGCTGTTGCTGAGGCGTAGGGGGGGCTTTCGGCGGACCGCGTTCGCCATTGTCAGAAGTGTTAAGCACATCACGCAGATCCATAATGGGCAGTCTGACCGATCCCGTAGGATTATTTGGTGTTGGGTTCGTGTTGGTCGCGGACGGCGCTCAGGGGGAGAGATATCAGATGGATTGGGCAGAGATGTCGACACAAGCTGCAGTCATCGGACAATGTCTCTGCCAGAGCACACCAATCGATTGCGAAAAGGTATCGAGCGGAGATTAAAAGCTCATCGGGCGCGCAAACGATGCGATCGTGGTCGGCGTATCGCATTCGCAAGTGGACATTGTCACGCCGTCGCGGGACAAGCAAGTTGTTGACCCAATGTCCGATGTGCGAAAAGACGTGGCGTGGACGCGGGGAGTAGAACAAAGCTGAAGGCAGCAGGCAAAGCAGACGCAGTGAGCTGTCGCGGTGGCTGAGACGGGGGAGGTGAAATCAAAACTGTCTAGTTAATCCCCGACTGCAACATGGCGGCTGGCGAGGCTTCTCGATCGAAATGGTGCTGTGATGGGCTGGCGCGGGACCCTAATGATGGATGTATGAATGGCATGAATGAGGTGAGGACACATGGGAGGAGTCAGGCAAATGTGTGAATGCGCCAGACGAGCCACTCAACGAGACACTTTTTTTTTGAGTTGTGCTATTCGACCAACGTCCACCGGGGCGGCGCATTTGGCTCCTTGACCCACTATTTGCCGAGTTGGTACAAATTGAGTGGTTGTTGTCTCCGGACGGCGCACAGGGCCAACAGGCCAGCAGACCACTTGATCAGTCTATCAACTGTTATTCCCTTGACGGACGGTTGAGTTGTCCCACGTTTCCAAGCCCATTTGACCTAGGCCTCATCTTTCCAGGTCACATCCGGCTGAGACAGCACAGGAAAGGCTAAATAAAGTCATGCTACTTTGGCGTCAAGATTGGTTCCGTAAGACTTCTACTTAGGTACGTACCCAGTCCACATCATGTTTCTCAACGACACTTGAGGTCATAAATCCGCTCATCGATTACTTCGAGGACCCCCCACAGGAAAGCATGCTTACAGACCTAGACATACTAATGGCAGGCAATGAATGGATAAACTTAACCGTCGGCTCTCCTTGTTGGGCCATCTTCCAGCTAAGTGTGCTGCACCAGAGGGGGGATAACCCAGGCGGTTTGACATCCAGGATAAAAATATATGTGCTGCCCTCACTTTGATGCCTTGTCCAGTGCTCTGCGTAGTAACTACTCGTCTGCCGGAAAATATTGATTGATCGATCTGAGCTTAAAAGTCTTAATCTGGAGATTACTGTAGTAGAATTGTCACGTGACCAGTCACCTGTATTCCAGTTACGTGTCAAGCGGGACGTTTCTTGCTTAGCCTGCAGGTGGTCTGTGCGTACTCAAGGCAGAGCTGTGCCTGACGTGGATCTTATCCCGTAGATGTTGACTTGCGCAAAACGCCACTTGCTTCTCGTCTAGACATTCCTCTTCCATTCTCATCCTCAGCAACATCACCTCAACTCTCTTCTCTAGTCCCGATTCTGCTTCCACTTCCATTGGCGCAACCCGGCATCGCTTGCCTTGCGAGTCGCTCTACCTCACCCTTCTGTTTTGTTCTACCTGCACCGTCACCATCCCAGCTCTCTCCCTACCCGCCCGAAAGCTCCCTGGTATCTCCACCCTCGCGACATCATCATGCCTGGCCTTGTATCGGCCACCGGAGTGCTGGCCTTCCTTGCCGATGAGGAGCCTGAACTCAAGGTTTTTGCCTTGCAGACTTTGAACGATGACATCGACACTGTATGGACCGAGGTGGCCGGCGCCCTGAACCAAATGTAAGTTGCTAACCTTGCCATCCGTCAAGCCATGAAGTTTGGCGGAGCAGTTGCATCAATTGAGGACAAGTTCTAATGCTTTCTTTTTGCTTGGATAGCGAGGCATTATATGAAGATGAGTCTTTCCCCGAACGACAGCTCGCCGCTCTTGTCCTCGCCAAGGTGTATTACCATCTTCAAGCATACAATGACAGCATGGTTTTCGCTTTGGCTGCTGGAGACCTCTTCAAGCTGGATTCGCCCGGCGAGTTTGAAGAGACTATCATCTCCAAATGCGTTGATCAGTATATTGCTACCACCGCTGCAAAGAACTCCAAACCACGCGCTTCGAAGAAGACCGATCTCCCGGAACTCACAACAACCTTCTCCAATGCCTCTGACAGTGCTGTCATGTCCCCAACCACGCCATTCTCCCACACAACCTTGCCCCCCAAGTCGCTCCTTTCGCGTACTTCACTCGACAACACTATACTCGACGCCACTTTTCAGCCTGTAGTCAAGCAGGGCAGGTCCGGTTCCATCGCCGAGCTGCCCAACCGGGACATTGAAGACTCCTTGCAGCGCGTGATCGAGCGTCTGTTTGCAAGCTGCTTGAAACAAGGCCGATACAGGCAAGTTGTTGGTATTGCCGTTGAAGCCAGGAATCTTGAAGTTTTGAGGCGCGTAATTAAGCAGGCAAGTGAAGACGAAAAGAACGCCAGGTCCAAGTCACAGGATGGACTCCAAGGCCCAGCCGAGGAACTCATGGAGTACACGCTTGGTATCTGCATGGACATCGTGCAGGAGCGAAGCTTCCGCACCGAGATTTTGCAACTAATTCTTGATCTCCTGAACGACATACCCAATCCAGATTACTTTGCCATTGCGAGATGCGTTGTCTACCTCAATTCGGACGATGAGGCTTCACGCATGCTCCGTACTTTAGTGTCTAATGGTGACCGTACCTCTATCGCCAACGCTTATCAAATAGCGTTCGATTTGCACGATAATGGCACACAAGAATTTCTAGGCAGGGTACTCGCATCTTTACCGGCTGCGAAACCTAGAAAGGAGGAGGTTGAAGCCTCGGATCAAACCGCAGAAAACGAGCCTCTTTTGGACAATCAACAGGGAGACCCCGAAGAAGACTTGCCTGAAGGCGAGGCCAAAGCTTACCGCAACATCCGGTCAATTCTTGACGGATCAAAGACTATTCGTTTAAACCTTGAGTTCCTGTACCGCAATAACCACACCGATCTTAGCATTTTGAACAAGGTACGCGATAGCCTCGAGGGACGCAACTCGATTTTCCATACCGCTGTCACCTTTTGCAATGCATTCATGAACCAAGGGACAACAAATGACAAATTCTTCCGGGATAATTTAGAATGGCTAGGTAAGGCTGTTAACTGGTCAAAATTCACCGCCACGGCAGCACTTGGAGTCATTCATCGAGGTAATTTGTCACAGTCCAGAAAGCTTCTTGAGCCATATTTGCCTCGGCAGGGAGGACTTAGCAGCGGCTCCATCTTTAGCCAAGGCGGTGCCTTATATGCCTATGGTCTTATCCACGCCAACCACGGCGCCGATGCGTTGGACTACCTTAAAGCCCAGTTCAGTCAAGCTGAAGAGGAAGTCGTTCAGCATGGTGGCGCTCTTGGACTTGGTATTGCCGGCATGGCCACAGGGGATATGGAGATCTTTGACAAGCTTAAAAACATTCTGTTCCAAGACTCAGCACTCAACGGTGAGGCCGTTGGTCTGGCAATGGGTCTCATCATGCTAGGAACCGGCAATGTGAAGGCTCTGGAGGTTATGATCACGTATGCTCACGAGACAACACACGAGAAGATTGTTCGCGGTGTTGCTCTGGGCATGGCGCTCATTATGTTTGGCCGACAAGAAGGAGCAGATGTTTTAGTCGAAGGGCTTCTCAACGACCCGGATCCTACACTTCGATATGGTGGTATCATGACAGTGGCCTTGGCCTACTGCGGAACCGGAAGCAACAAAGCCATCCGAAAGCTTCTTCACACTGCTGTCAGCGATGTGAATGATGATGTTCGTCGAATCGCCGTCATGAGTTTGGGCTTTATCCTCTTCCGTAAGCCAGGCAGCGTTCCTCGAATGGTTGAGCTGCTCTCTGAGTCGTATAACCCTCATGTCCGCTATGGATCCGCCATGGCTCTCGGTATTTCTTGCGCCGGAACTGGCCTCGATGAGGCTATTGACCTTCTCGAGCCAATGATGAAGGATCCCACCGACTTTGTTCGACAGGGAGCCCTCATCGCCCTCTCGATGATCATGGTACAACAGAACGATGTTATGAACCCCAAGGTCTCCTCTATTCGCAAAACACTCAAGAAGGTTGTCGGTGACCGCCACGAAGATGCCATGACCAAGTTTGGCGCTGCCCTAGCTCTTGGTATTATTGACGCTGGTGGTCGCAACTGCACCATCGGCCTCCAAACGCAGACTGGTAATCTCAATATGGCCGGAATAGTTGGAATGGCCGTGTTTACTCAGTATTGGTACTGGTTCCCCTTCACCCACTTCCTTTCTCTGAGCTTCTCTCCTACAGCCATCATTGGCCTTGACCATGACCTAGAGATGCCCGACATTAAATTCCACTGCGCCACCCGACAGAGCCTGTTCGACTATCCGCCAGAGCAAGAAGTCAAGGTTGAGGAGGGTCCTGCCTTGATTGCTACGGCGATTTTGTCAACAACAGCCCAAGCCAAGCGTCGAGCCCAGAAGAAAGAGCGTGCTCAGCGACGTGAGAGTATGGATCTTGATACTGCACCTGCCAAGGGTGTTGAGAAGATGGATGTAGATGAGGAGAAGAAAGAGTATTCCAAGGACAAGAAGGACACGGATGATAAAGACATTGCTTCTGCCGAAACCAAGAAAAAACCGGAGAAGGAGAAGGTCGGCTATGATATTGAGAATATGAGTCGTGTTCTGCCGGGACAACTGAAGTATGTCAGCTTTCTAGCCGGGCGATACAAGCCAGTAAAAAAGGTAATGATTACTTCATCCTTCGATGCGATATTTAATTTGATTATTTTTGCTAACTCCGGGCACAGCCTACTGGTGGCCCGCTACTGCTCGACGATACCAAACCCGAGGAGCCCAAATCACTCATTGAAGAGAAACTCAAGAAGGTCACTACCGAGCGTGCTCCGGTGGCAGGTCAGGGCCGAAGTGGCGCGGGCGGCCGATCCGGTAGACCGACCACGACTTTGTTGGACGGCCTTGTTGACCCAACACGTGCGGCAGGCAGCAGCCAAGTGATGAGTCAGCTTCTTCGTGGCCAAGGATCGTTTTTGGGTGACCCGCAGACGCCCAGCGGAAACACTGGAATCGGCGCGGGAGCTGCAGCCGCGGCTGGTGTACTGACTGCTGTCGATGAGGATGGAGAAGGGGATGAGGAGGCGCCAACACCTGGTGAATTTGAGTACTTCACAGATGGTGAGGACAATGAAGATTAAAAGAAGCATGTTGCGTGATAGTTGTGCCCCGTTGAGCGCAACTGAATTGCAATAGCAGTGTATTTAATATGTACCACTACGGACAGAGACTCAGGACAGACTTCAGTCAGGGATGCTTTTCGCATACTGTGGCTGAGCAAGAAGCTGTTGCCGGGGAAGTATTTGAACCGATAGATGTAGCAAATGCCATTTGTCTTTCATTCTCTCCTTTTCAGAAACGTTGGGGCTTTCGTAGTAAGCAGTCCATGTAAAGGATGCCATGAGAAGAAGTTGCCCGCAGGCAACAACACCCTAGCCAAGAAAACATCAGGTCCTTGAACTAACTACCCTGGGGCAAAGCAGCCCACTGACGCTGGCTGCACTAACCCTTAGGAATCTGTGGCTCCAGAATGGAAAGGGACGAGGACCGGTCAGGTTGGTTCACTCAATATTAATTACTACAACACACTAATGTTATGCGACGCTCAATGCAGCCGCCTCCAAGTCCTATTGTATTCGCTAACACACAGTTCCAGAATGCCTTCAGATGATACGTATACAGCCACAGTTCGCCAGATGGATGTAAATTATCCACGTTCGCCATCCCCAGAACCAAAAAAAAAACAGTTCTGTCTTCTGCTAAATCACTTTTCTTGTGCGCTGTTGCCATTGGCAGTTGCCCGAGAGCAATCAGTACAAACCTGTACTCTGTGCCAAGCTGTGGCTAGATTACCACGGAAGTTCCAGGTTGCGGCGTGGCTTTCCGGTTGTGTGTTGTAGGCATCATCGGTTGCCTTGACCAGAACTGTGGTACACCGCTTCTGGCCGCTGTCTGGAGTCTTGCTATTCGCAGCAGCAGTCACCGGATCGTCGGGTCTGCCTCCGTGTTTTTCTTTAAATGTATCCAGCGGCACACTTCCTTCAAATACCCATCGCTTCCAGGACCATGCCCCATGGCCCTGGCAGGGCGATGGCGTGCCATTTTTGGACACGCAATCAGGCAGAAGATACGCTTGAGTCCACGAGCCGCCACCATCCAACGAAACATCCACACGGATGATAGATCTACCGCCACCAGAGAATGCGTATCCGCTCATGCTAATTTCTTGTTGGGGAGGATTCTGCGATGTGGCTGCCTGGTCCTGGTCGTTTTTCAAGACATTGGGCTCTGTTTTTGAGTCAAGCCACTTGCCTAGCTTCAAAGTAGTGATGGCACTTTGGACCGGTAATTCTTGAATGGCAGGAGCTGCATCCCAGTCGACTTTGGTCTGGTTTGGGCCGAAGCACTTGTAGTCCTTGCGTTGCCATTGGCTTGTGCTCTCTTCGTCGCTAAGGGTAATATGATTCAGCCATTTGACAGATCTAGCGGCAACGTGGCCTGGGACAATGGCTCTTAGAGGAAACCCATGATCTCGAGGAAGCGGTTTATCATTCATGCTGTATGCCAATAGGACATCTCCCTGTGGATCAATGGCCTTCTTGATAGGAATGGATGCACCGTAGGCTTCCAGACCCATGAATTGGACGTGTTGTGTTTCGCTCGAACCACTCATGGCTTCCGAAAGGTCAAATCCAGCGTCGGCCAGCACGTCTGAAAGAAGAACACCTTCCCAGGAGGCGTTGGAAATAGCGCCAGATGTCCATGGCAGGCCATTCGTTTGTCTTCCAGAATCATCACTCATATGCTTGCGACGATTACCAGAGCATTGCAAAACGGCAGTGACCTTGCGGCTGGGAAACCTTGTTTTCAGTTCCCGCAGTGTGTATTCCTTCATGGTTCCATCAAGAAGCTCGACTGTCAATCGATAGTCATCCGTCTTGGAGTCCTCGATGGTGGGAACCCACATATGATTACGCACGTAGAAGAGCTCGTTGGGTGTCAGGAATTGCGCGCTGAGCGCTTCTGATGGCGTTTCAGCATTTCGAGGCTTGGCTGTCCGTGTAATAAGCGATGGGTGCCGCTCCGGGTCATTTTCGAAAGGATCCTCGATTTGGTCTTGCGCAGGCTTGCCATTGACAAGATCGGCTTGGTCAACATAACCAATTAGATATTGGGACAGGATATCGTAAACGTATTGATTCTTGTGGATTGTAAAAATATTCCAATAAGGGTCTATGGATCCTCCGGCGGCGCGCAGAATGACTTGGCCACCAGGATGAGCGGGGATCCAATCCGTTATGTCGTAGACCTTGTCACCATATATGACCCATGGATGGTCCGAGTCGGCCCCATGCTTACGGACTTCAGCTATACGAAAGCGTGGCAGGTCGGGATCCCGGTTGTCGGAGGGATTCTCTGGAGCTGGAGCTGGCTCGGGCTTAAAAGAAGAGGACGAAACCGGGGGTGACGATGCATAATGGGCATCCAAGGTGGTGGGGGACGAGGGATAGACACAGAGAGCAAGAGAGAGCAAACCGAGACTAGCAATGGCAGCCGCGATCTGAGAACGGGGCCGAACCGAATGCCGTACCGCCGACACCCGCGAGGCCGGGCCGCCGCTGTGACGCCCGGCCTCCGCACTTTTCGGGACAGAAGAGGAGAAGACGCGTCGATGGACTGCGGTTGGAAAAAAGTCTGCCGTTGGCCGTGGGTGGGAAATGTGAAGACGAAACAGCCGTTGAGATATACAGCGGTGGTGTCGTGGATTCATGGCTGGAACGTTGGATCCGCGTTGGCGGCAACGGTGGTGGCGATGGAATGGTGCCGACGAAAACCCAGTTCAGTCAAAGATGGGAGCTCAGAAGAATACTGCTGCGAACGGACGGCTTGTAGGAAAAGACTCGTCGGGGCTGTTGGAGGAGCAGCTGTGACGAACTGAGCTGGATGGCAAGCACCAGCCAGCAGGTTCCTGGGCCAAGCGCACAGCTTCCAGAAGCACAACCCGTGCCCAGAAGTCGATCTTTAAAGGCAACTCAATTCCATGGATCAGAGAAGCATGAGGTTGAATGTCTTTAACCAACTGGGATTTTGTTGAGTTGCCAAGAGAAAGAATATGCCAGGAGGCACAATGGCGAAGTCTGCGTGCTCGCGTCTTGCGACGATGCAGTCGCAAAGCGGTTTGCTGTACTCGGTATGAAGTACGGATGGTATGCGCTCCGTTTGTGGTAGGCAAAATGCGGGAGGCCCTGGGCGTAAAGGCGATTCGATAAAAAAAACGGTGGAAGAAAGGGGGAATCAAGATTGCAGTCGAGGCGACTTAAGGCGGTACAAAGCGAAAACCGTGGGCAAGGGTAAGTGGACGAGTTTGGGATTTACAGACAAGGAAGGCACGATGGACCCAGGTGCTGGTCGGCACAAGTGCTTTCAATCGTTTACCCCGGACTCGGTAGTCGGTAAGCTACCAGACTCCATGCAAATGTTGCCAGTCGAGAACCTTGGACGTTGATTCTGCTGTGCGTGCAGCTGAGCACAGAACATGGAAACATTGACCCAACACACGACGACGCGGCACCGTTGGTTGCCGTGCTGTCTTGGCTCGACGTCAGGCGCGAGAGGTCAGGTGAACACTGTGTCGGTTAACCACGGCCGATTTGGCCACCACCTCTGGCCTGCACACGGCGGCAACACAGCCCTCTCTTCAACTTGGCCTACGCGTGCTCCGTATGTATTTCACTGTCCAGCGTGCCTGGACATTGCCAGTGCCCGCCATATTATCGTCCCAGCATTGAATTCTCCAACCGTCAGTGGACACGAACCGTTGAATTCTCCGTACTAGTCCATGGGCATCGCAGCCGATTGGACCAAAGAGTGCGCCTGGGACAACGGCGTGTCAACTTCCGGTTGGGACTTGACCAAGCCATGCAGCCAGGCGGGCGACTTGCCGCCTTATGCCAACATTGAACATTGAAGCAGCCCGGCAGTGGGGCAATACGGCAGACAAGGAAACATCCTGAGGCGATGCAAAAACTACGAATCGCTTCGGATCGCTCAAAGAATTTCTGATACGACGTGATCCATTGGCTGTAAAGCGATATCCAAATAGCCTACGGCGCTTACCATTGGCTGGAGTCACAGGCCATTCCGTTCCAGCCAGTGGTAGGATTGCTTCCTGATGGGCTGCGCAGCTAACATTGAGATGGGTAGAGCTACAGTGGGTGCATGTTGCATCGTAAATCAACTGGTATATCAACCGTTGCCAAGGATCACGGCCGGCCCATCATGCCCGGACAAGTTGAGTGCAAAACTCGATTTCAGGCCACCCCTTTTTGCCTAGGACACTTGCTTATATTAAGCACTTACCTAAACTGCTCGGTGCACAACGTCAAACCTCAAGGCTGCCAATTGAGTACGCCAAACTGGCACGCATTACGGTTTCTGTTATAATCGTTTTATTATGCTTTCTGGATACTCTAAACTCGAGTAACGATTGCTAGAATAATGCCTGGTAAAACATGTTCTTTTGATATTAGTTTTATCTCTAGTGAAGCTAGTAGAGTAAAGACTACTACATACAAAGCTTTTCGGGTAATTAATGGATCGATGAGGAACTCTTCAAGAGTTTAAGCTCTGCTTACTTCCGCAACGTGCGTGGCGAATAGTTGGATTGTCCTTGTACACCAGCCTCGATAAAAGAGTTCCCAGGGAAGATGGTCGATACGCCCATCACGGTATAATCAAGTCATCAACCTGAACCCTCTCAAAGAAACTGATATGCCCAAAGCCAACCCAATACTGAGCCAGCCGATTCGGCCCAATGAGCAGGAGCTGACTTTCAATATACTTGTCTGCATGGCCGGCGTGGACGCCAATACCGTCAGCGATTGGTTCTAACAGCGGTGGCATCTCCCAATATACTGGGTTGCACGCCTTCAAAGACTCTTGATCCATTTGCTTACCTTGAATAAACCCTGTTGCAGCAACGTGTCCCTTGCTCTTCACCACCCTAGCCCCCGCGAAAGGAGGGTCTGTAGCCACCCCTACGTAACCTCCGGGGCCAAGATCATCAGAGACAAAAGTGTACTCACCCCGCGGCACGTTGGGATCGCCCGTCAATTTGATTGCTTCAAGACGGCCACGATACATGTGGGCTTCCCTCCTTCGCTTTTCCCAGGCTTCGTCCGTCTCGTCAGCGTCTCGCACCAGGCCAAGCTCGGCATCAGTGACATGAGGGTCGTCAGGTTGGTTAATGAGCAGGAATTCACATCCATGACCACTATAATCGCCAACCCATATACCTCGCCATGGCTTTGTCGACGTCGGTGTATATAGGACCGGGTCAAGAGTCGAGTATGTGATGACTTCTTCACCAATGTGGACACCCATAGCACCAGCAGCTAGCATGACGTTGTCTGCATCGGTTAATCCATTCAGAACCTGCACCATGCCTGTAAAGCTACCAGCCTGGCCGCCTATGAGGCTCGGCGGCGGTGGCGTTCCTGGCATTTGCATCCACTGCCGAATACGGAAGGTCTGATCAGAGACCTCACCTCGAGACCTGGGCCGATCATCTTGCGACAGGTCGATGACAGCTTGACCAGATCTTGCGCCAGACACGTGGTGACGAGCTGGGATGGTTGGTGGCGGCCAAACATGATCATAAGGGTAGTCAGCAGCGAGTTTCTCATCCGCCTTTTCAGGGTCTAATGGCCGGGTGAGTAAGAAGTTACTGAACATCGGATCTGAACGATTTCCACGCGCCATGGGTTTTTCGGAAGCAAAGCGGTTGGCGCCCTGCCTGACAGAAAAATTTCCGGTCTTCTGCCTGTCTTGGACATCAAACTGCAGAACAGGCTTATCAAGATGCAGCTTGACTTGTGGCTCGAAACCATGAATAATAACCTGGCTGTCCGTTGGCCAATGTTCGAAGGTGTTCCTATTGCTTACGGCTACCAATTGGTAGCCTTCTATACAACCTCTCCGTGGGTCGAAGCGCACGACGATTAGTTTGCCCGTTAAATCTCTATCACAGAACCAGATTTTATACTTCGGTAGAAACCATACGGGATCATGTGCAATATAAAGCTCCCGGAAGCTGCTGCAAGGCCCGGGGTTGGTCAATGTTAATCCCGGCACATTGTGCTGGATGCATCGAAGCCAATGGATGTCAGATATGGCTTGTCTATGAAGCTTCCGACAAGTGGCGGCAACGGAGGGCAGATCTGTGGCAGACAGGTGTGATAGAATGCAATCGATCAACTCTGGAGGCAAATTGCAGAGAGAGGATGTGTTTGAATCCCTATTTGAACTTTGTCTTGAGCGGGAAGCACTTTCGACCGCTTCCTCTGACAATAATAGATGCTTGCCTGTGGCGAAACGTCAGCTTACTCATTTCTTGCATTAAAAAACCCGTGCCATCTGATAAAATGATAAAGCCATCCAATCCGAGCCAAGTAGACTACTTGATCGCAAACTTGGACGCTGCTAACTGGGACTTAGAGGATGAGGCTCCGGCTGTAAGACAGCCAAGGTTGGTGTATAATTGCTATTAGAGAGGCATACACACACCACAAAATAGAGCTATCAGCCGCATGAAAATCAACAGTACAGACCCAGAGATGAATTGTGGCAATTGTGTGTCTTAACGTCGACGATGAACCCAGGGGCAAAGCAAGGAGTTGAACAGACATGGGCATACCTGCAAATGTGGTATCATGGTGCTCTCCGCCACTGGCAGTGCTAGTTTGGCCTGACATTTTCCTCAAAATGCGTTGTCGGTAATGATTGACTTCATTCGGCATGCTCTCAAGCAGGTCCAGGTTAGTTTCGTTTTCCGCGTTGATACGACCGTAGTTTGAAGGCGATGTAGTGGCTGAAGTAGGCACAATAGGCAGAAGGTCACGAATTTGGTTGTCAGGTAAGCCTGGCAAATCCCGTGCAGGAGGTGAATTAGGAGCGGGTGAGGGAGCCTGGCGCTTCGGAGGCCGCTGATGAGAAGACGATGGATCTGAAGTTGTAGTCGACTCTGTCCGAGAATCATGAGCTGGCTCCGCAGAACGCTTTTTTCTAGAGGCTGCGAAGCCAGCCATTTCGCGGATATATCACAGCAGGTCGAAGGAGAGGTACACGAGGCAAAAGTCGAGCAGGCCGCCGTGCTGTGTGATATAGATTCAATTCTGATGTGGCGTTTCTGAGTTGGAGAGCTCTGAAGAATTGTGCATTCAAAAGAGGAAAGGAGTTTACGGAGTCCCCAAGTGATGTGGATATTTGGCGGGCTAGTCAAAAATGCAAGACACGAGGTTGATATATTGTTGTAGTACCATTTGCAAGTGCCACTCGCTGTTTTGGACGGTGTCTGTTGTCTGAGATGCAGTTTTTGTGGCGAGACTCGGGGTTGTACGCCAAGTGCTGCACAATTCTAAGCTCAGCCAGGATCACCAGCACACCCGTGGGGGGGAGTGTATGAGCAAAAACGGGACAGCGGAATCCTTGCGGCAGTCAATGGGAAGCGGTAGGTGACAGTGAGACTGAGGTTGAAAGTTCTTGTTTTGGCCCGTGTTGGTAATTAGTTGGTCTGGTTGGGTGAGAGTACTCTCGTAGTCAACTTAGTCGACCAGTCCCTGGTGCCGCTCTCAGATGACAAAAGGCCCATAGATCCGCTCCAGCGCCCGCCATGGGATGGAGCTGATGGATCGGATGGCGCGGTCAGCCTACCAGCTTCTCAACGGGAAAGCCAGGGCCTGATGGTAACCTGGTTTGACGGCGGCTATAAAAGGGTTCCGGGCCAGACACAAGGTGTGGAATAAGTACCGCGCTCTGCTTGGGCTTCCTTTGTTTCGGCTTTGATGTGTGTCGTAACTGGGACGCTGTGGGGAGTAAGCCGTGGTGTTGTGCCGTGCCGTGATTCCGTGGTTCCGTGCAAGGCGATGCGAAAATCCCTGGCCTGGCATGTCCGCAAAGGAGGATTCACTAGGCACTCAACAGTTTACATAAACATGAGTGCAGCACAGCATTATGGTGTGTACCTGCCGCAACTAGTCGAGTGGCAAATTTGAGGCAAGAGCGACCAACCAGTAGACACGGTTGCACCGTTGATGGCTTAACCACCTAGGTAGGCAGCAGTCACGCAGCGGTGCGCACCTAGTAGGTACTTAGGCCTAGGTACCTAGTAGGTGCCACTTTGTAGTTCACCTACTCCAGAGTTGCTCCCAACATATCTCTTCAACAAGACCAACAGACTAGACGTTTGCTAACTGTGCATATGTCTATACCTGAACCACACAGCTTCCGAGGTCGACGACACTAGCTGGCACTTAGAGCTCCCAAAGTTCGGGGCACCAGATACCCGCTCCAAGTGGGTAAGTGGACTCAAAGTTCGAGAACTCGTTACACGACTCGAGACCTCCTCGGCTATGTGGAACTCGTGAAAACATTGAAACCTCAACCTCACTACACTAGCTTCGATGACATTGGAGTCCTCCTAATCTAGGAGATCCTGATGGAGGGCTAGCAATGCCTCGATTTTAAATGCTAATGTGTCTTCCAGATTTTCTCGGCCAGTTCGTACCAAAGATCGCATCCCTGCATTGAACCAAATCTACAGTTGGAGAGACTACGGAGTACACAAATATCGATGCATACATCAAGCACCAAAGACGATGACTATGTGTGTACATCGGCAGCGTCGAATGATTCGAAGACTTATGACCCTTCCCCTCCACTATAGAAGAACCAGGAGATGCAACTTCTAGGGCGGAGACCAGGACGCATCGCCCCCAAGATTAACCGTACCCGGCATTGACTATTATTAGCCTGGCTGGGCTGCAGGCAAACGCCTCGCCCATGTTCTTCTAAAGGTCAATTTGACCGAGAGACCACTGGCTAAAGTGGACCTGTCAGGAATACTAGGTCGTTTAAGACCCCGACTTCACAGTATGTATGTATGCTTGCTGTTGTCTAGCCATGCTACCAGACATAATAAGGACCTTTGTCAAGTCACGGAACATTCCGATTCTTTTACAGGTCACCATTAGCTTTGTTTACGAAGTGAGCTATGATCTCTGGTTAGATTTAAGAGCTGTTCTGCATGCCAGCCCCCGATGGAAAGCGCTTTTCCCACAGGAAACTTTCAGAAGTCCCGATAAATGCGCGCTTATATATTCCGTACTGCCCGCATCGGCATTGCCTCTCTCAGCTCTTCTTTCAAATGGCAACAGAGTGACAAAGACATGGAGGGCTGTTTACATCGACGACGATACTTCGGTAGCATCACTTTGTACCACGCGCAGTGACTAGCTCCTTGGGTGGCTTTGAAATGAAAGCTCCTGAGGCTTTTCCCATTCTCTTCTGAGCCGACCAAATGCTCCCATGGCCCACAATCCCCTCAATTGAAGAAATTTAGGCGGCGCCAGCTTCGCGCACGGAGCATCATGGCATCTTGTCTCGCTTCTTATGCCCTTCAATGTTACCTGCTAGAGTTGACGTGGTAATCACAGGGATCGGGCTTAAACACAGTGCTTGGCTAGCGCCAGGATGCTGCGTCTTCAGGCGGGAAAAACGTCCGATCACCACATGTCCAAACAGACATGCGTGAAATATTTACAGAACAAGCTGGGCAGGTGGGCTTCTCGTCTGAAAGCAAAGGAATTTTCTCCCAGTGTCTGTGTTTGTTGCAGTCGGGCTTTACGACACCCAAGGTACAAACGGACTCTCTCCACTCCGAGTCCAACGGCACCAGATAGAGAGAACCTGGGGGCTCCTGTCAGGAAAAGGGGAAAGCATCACCCACTAATGCGACTGTGCATGCAACTGTCCGATTATCTATACACCACGCCCTCCCTCGCTTGAAGCTTCTTCCTCCTTTGTGTCCCACATGCAGAACAAGGTACCGGAGCTGTTTCCGAGGATTCGCAAAGTACACCACCACCTGCAGGAGTCTGCCCAATTCAGCAAGCCAGCTAGTTACTTGCGTACAACACATGCTGTGCGTGTGCAATGCAACTTCTGGCTTTATTGCCACGAGCTTTCACCAACTGTCATATCTGTACATATTCCAAATACACTTATGTGGTTTGTCTGGACGCCTCCAAACTCAGCTAGTCGAGCCCATTGCTCAACAGGCCCAACATCACCAACCCATGGCAGCATACGTCGAGCGACTCCGTTTCTGGATTTGTGGAAAGCACATGCAGTGCCAATATACCCACGAACAGAGCACGCTGTTGTATCAGAACTTCTTGGTCCTGCTGCCAATGGTACCAGATCAGCTACTACATAGGTACTTGGTAGTTAAGCTCAAACCAGGCCTTGTCTGTCATGCCTGGCCAATATGATGACCAGCCATCCAAATACTCTATAGTTGCCATTGCACTGTGTCCGCTTTTAGTTATTGAAGAGAGGACGGGTGGCTCCGGGACCCTACCAATCACTTTTGAAGATCTACCGAGCCAGCTGCTCTTCTTGCAGATTGATCGAATGCTCCCAACATCCTTGACAGACTGGCCCCTGGCACCTGTCCAGCTCCACTGCAAATTCTTACTCCTCACCTCACTTCTGGCCGGAAGTGAGCATACATACACCGACTTCAGAATCTCGAATCCCGTCAGAGAGTGTTCAAAAAGGGGGGCGTAGGAAAGCGGCTAAACATCGACAAGTGAAAACTTCATACAGCATGCTTAATGGACACGGGGCTCACAGGAGCAGAATATATGCATGTGTAAAATGCTTGCATACCGCTAGCGGGCTTATCGCAGCGAGCATGCATAGTATTCTTCTTCTTTGACTGTCCGCGAACCTAGATTTACTCTTCACATTGTTCGGTTATGCATGAAAGAACAGGCCATGTCGCTGTCCTTGCTCTAATGACAAGAATTACGGTATCATGGTCTTCTCAACCAGCCGGCAGGCCCGGCAAACCTCGGCCGAAGCACCTGAAGATGGTCAGAACTGGGGCTTTTCGCATAGCGGATGACGGAAGACACGAACATCCGCAGGTCCCCGATTTTGAAGACACGGCGTCTGTACATATGCAGGTCCTTTTTTTTTTCTCTCATGTGGCAGGTTCTTTATGGCTTGGGGTCGTGTCCTGGCAATATCCGAACAGTGTGGTTCCATTACTCGCTAGGTCGCATCGGCATTCGCGCAGGCCCAACGTGTGGTGGGCTTCATCTCGGTTGTCACCAACCTGATTTAGACTTGGGTACCTTGCTTCTCGAAGACTATTCTACAGTTTGTTCGGTCTTGGATAGATGTGCGGAATCTGCCTCGGGCTAATGCAATACTATGGACATGGTACTCCGTATCGAGTTTTAGTTTTGCCAAGCCAGCTGCTCGTCATGGCGGGAGGGAACCGCGCATGTTTTATGAAGTGATGTCACCACTCCGCGCAGCAAAGCGAGCCTTCCGCACTCGTACAATTTGGCTTGTTACTATCGAATCCATAGTGAGTGCCAAGGCTAACTGGTGCATGTCGAAAAGTTCCTGGACAGTTCACAATCATCTGACCCAAACGGTCAAGTAAGCAACCAAATAACTACTTGGAGTACCAAGTCGGTGGGTGCTCCGGTGCCTTGGTGCCTTTGGAAGAGAGACAGAAACCCCACTGGCTTCTGTACCTACAAGAGGCCAGTACATGAATGTAATGTCTGGTACGGAGTACGCATCTTGATTACGCTTCAACTGCGTCACCACTACGCGGGACTATTATCAGATGGATTGTGGTGGTGGCCCTTCCCCCTCCCCCTTCTTCGATCGGTGTAACAGCGCGTCTCAGTCCCAGCCACGGCGTTCCGTGTTGGCGGTCGGCCTTCCTATTCTAGCCTCGCCCGTTCTTCGTCTTCATATACATTTTTGCGCCGCCGCCGCTGCGACAGGGTCAACTGGTCCTTTGTCGACTTTCTGCGGCTCTTGGCTGCGCCCATTGTATGTATAACTGACAGGGCCCCGTATTAACAAACAGAGTTTCAAAGTACGCGGGATCTGCATCCCGGTACCCGCGGTCAGCCACAACCTCCAACCCTCCCAGGCCGTGAGCCGGCGCGGATCCCGATTTTGCTGGTTCGAGCTTACAAACACAGACACAGACGCAGACGCGGACGCGGAATCCTTTAGCAGATCGCGCATATCCCTGCTCTTGCCCAACCAGAGAGGTCCTTGCTAGAGGCGAGGAGAGACTTTGACGTTGGACGAGGTGAAAAAGGCTCACCGTGTTTCTGTTTGCCGTTTTTTGCTTGCGGGGATTTTATTGTCAATCATGGCCTCGTTTTTCCCGCTCATCTCCGAGATCTTGCCTATGATCATGCCCGCCGCCACGCATGTGACGCGGGCTGGGGATCTGGAGCCCAAGCGTCCTACTGTTGAAGGTCCCGTTACTGTCAGAGCTGCCATTGTGGACAAGTGCGATAGAATGTCTGCTACAGGTTAGTGACACATCGCATGTCTCATGCCCACCTGCGAGAGCATGATGCTATATTTGGCCCTGTCATTGTAACATTTGCACATACATAGTCCTCACGGTTCGACCACAGTCCGAAACTCCAGTCCACCACAACAGCGAACAAGGTTTGTGTCCAGAACTTCACTCCCCCCCCCCTTTTTTTTTCCTGCCGGGCTTGAGGCTTGCAGCTGAGATCTGTGCCGCCGTTGGCTCGCCGTCCTGGCATGCCGGCATAGGCCAAGTTTCCATTACTAACATGAAATGCACACGCCTGCAGATGCAATCATGTACACTGTCTCGGGGACGGGTTGTCTGACAGTGAACGAGGGCTTTGAGTCGGAGCTGAGAAAACATGACTTGGGCGCTGGAGACTTTGCTTTCATCCCCGCCTGGACCGAGCATCAGGTTGTGAACGGGAGCCATGTAGATCTTGTGTGTGTCGTCATACATGGCGGGCCGCGTCCAGTTGGTGCTACTTTGGACGGTTGGGGAGGCGACGAAACCACACCGGGCAAATAAAGGTAGTAGTTCGATGTGCATCTGGCATCATCTTTGGTAGGTAAATTCGAGGGCTGGCTATGCTTGATCTACTCCCGTCCCCGTTGCCATATCGTCTTCTATACCGTTCCCAACTAACAAGTCAGTCAATGCGGGTTTTGAATAAGCTCGACAACTCTCTCGCGCTCACGCCTCCGGTCAAACACCTGGGCGTGGTCCAAGTGAGGAAACACGACAACTTGCACGTCGTCGGCAGCACACTCTCTGCTGCCTTCAATGTCCTCGGAAGCTGCTGGGACACCCGTCATATCCGGCCTGTTCGTTAAATACCGTGCAACTTCTGCCGTGTTCACAATCAAGTCCCGCCCGGACAAGCACACCGCGACCCTCTGAGTGCCCTGGGAATCATGCCGCCTTGTCTGTGGGGTATGCTCTGATACTAGATCCTCCTTCCATATGATGTTTTCTCTCCAGAAGAAATGCCTGCCGAGGCAGAGGGCTACTCCCAGGTCGGTGCCGGCAAAGTACCAAAGCTGCCATTCGTTTGCCCGCTGCGGCGTCCGTCGTGTGAAGTTGTAGGCGACGTTCGGCAAGTGAAGAAGAATTGTCACGGGGTCAATGAGGGTGATGGACTGGATTCTTCTTCTCAATTGCGGTGACCGCAGCATGTGAGTCGTGGGAACTGACCCGTATGAATGAGACACCAACGTGAACCTCTCCCAGCCCTGGTGGTGGTCCAAAATTCGCATCACCATGGTCAACAGTTCGTCTTTTCGAGGCGGCGGGTCCGTGAGTCGAAAGGAAATGGGAAGCATCTCTGGCACAATGATGCCTGTGTCATGGTTTGAAGCGCGGGAGGCACGCAATTGTATTATGAACCACACGTACGTCCATAGTCCTATCCCGATTCCGTGCCAGAAAATAATACATCGTTTGTTCCCACCGTTTGTGGTGTGCGGCAGGAACCAGTAGCTCAGCTCGGGTACTGTCGAGCGATGCTTGGCAAACAGCTCTTGTGGGCGAGGGGGAAACGTCCTCCGTGCAACACGAAATGTCCTGGCGTAATAACGAAACCCGTGCCGGGCCAATACGTAGTGTGTGGCCTGGTCGACTAGGAACACGATGAAATACCAGAGTAGACATCTGTACGCAGTAGCGATGCCGTCCAGTGTGAGACGAAGACTCTTGGCCGGCCCGCATCCCTCGCCTAGGGGGTGACCAAGTCGTTCTTCCGTCAGCGCGACGTAGTCGTTGATCTCGCTCCAGATGTCCTGGTCAATAGATGCCGGGTCGTTGTTTTCCACTTGGGTGTCGAAAAACGCCCAGAGGAAGAATTCGCGCAGGTTGTCTCGACGAATGTCTTCCAACTCGGCACCGAGGAACCACCCGCGCAAGTATTCGTTCACATGGGGCGTATTTGCCATGCACTTGTCGAATAAGCGTCTCCGTTCAGCATGCGATAAAGGAGCCGGGTGGATTGCGGTGCATTGCAATCTCCGCTTGTGCGGTGTGTAAATCAAGGTGAAGAACAAGGTTTCTGCTACTAGTAACAAGGCCGGGACGACGGTGGCCAAGCTATGCCACGGCAAATCTCTCTTTAGAACGTTGCAGAGTAGAATGACGACGTAAAGAGCCGGAAGATGTCGAAATAAAAGTATGGAAATGCGAATAAGTAGAAACTCGCCCAAAGATGTGCCAATCATAACGATCCGCTTTGGTCTGTCCGATTACTGTAACCACCTATTTAACCCCGGCGCTGGAAATCCGATTGGGGATGATATTGTGTTGCCTTTGAATTGATGAAATACCCCCCACATCATAGGAGTCAAGGTGTTATTTGTGTTTGGGGAGATGCCCCGGGTCACTAGCCGTCATGGTCGCTGGATATTGGGGATCGTCAGGCTGATGTGATCATTTCTCGACTAGCTCTTTTGGTCTTTCGATGGCGCCGGCAGAGAGGCACGAAAAGCTCAAGATTCCGGTTTCTTGGGTGGTGGCTGTTTTTGGTGTTTGCGTCACGTCTGATGAGGAGCCGGCGTTCCCTGAGGGCGGTGCATGTGCGGAGACTTTGATTTTGTAAGAATCATTGCCAGATACGCATGTACACGTCTCTCTGGGCAGCGCATCAATGGACACACTGTCGTACTTGGCCCGGTAGGAGCAGCAGGGAGCATTGACTGGCCGACCCTTGCGACATGGATCCGATGTCGTGATATTAAGGAAGCGGGTTTTTAGATGTACAGAGTACGGATGTAGAATTGATCTGGTGTCAAATCGGAGCCAGAGCGCGACCGGTCAGATTGACAGCACCGACGGTGTTTCGGCAGCGCTCTTTCAACATACGGTCAATGCGTAACATGGTGCGTATTTTCAAAACGCCAGTTTGAGCCAGCTGGAGTAGCCAGTTCTTTTTTTAATCCTTTTCCTTAAAAGCTAAGGAACAAACGAAGAAACTGCAACACTGTATAACATCATACGTCCTGCAACTGAGCAATACCACGCCGTCTGTCTGAATATTAATCCGTCCGCGCGCTGCGTTACATGGTCAACGAATTCGCCCCACGGCCGTTGCCAGTAGCCTGCTGGTTAGCTAGGACCAGAGCACCGGAGCCTCCGTTACTGCCTAACGGTCCAATAGCAGCCAAGCAAGCTTCATTCTGCCGCCTGCGTTGGTCGACGTCATGCAATCCAGCAATTCTCAAGCACCCACCCAGAGCTATTCGCAGCTCAGCCGAAGGCGGCAATTCTCCTCTCATGTCAGGAAATTCGTCTCTTCCACAAGCAAACCTCGTACATATAGCAATCAGCCCATGGCCGACAGATATATTCTACGTGTAACGGCAGGCCCAAGCTACGATGCCGCCACCCACGTCGAGGTGCCGGTGAATCAGCCCGAGCCAATCCGAATCCAGGGCCACAGTGCACATGTTGAGCTGAATATCAGAATTCGAGGCTATGGCGGTTTGCCCTTGGGGTCGCCCGCCACATCTCCCTACTTTGAGACGGAGCCGCACGCAAAGAACAACGACCAGTACAGCATCTCCTTTAGATTTAAGCCTCTGAAGCCCGCCGCAGGAAGTGATGAGAGTGTCGTGAGCGACGATAGCGACGCCAGCGCGGGGCCGAAACCAGAGGGCATCAACGGCCACGACCTCCAGTTCGGCAATGACTTTGATCGCCCAATTCGAGACAAGTTGCCCCCCGGCTTCAACACCGCCATGGGCATTGTTCGGTGGTGGATCGACCCCGGCTTGGATGGAGACGCCTACGCCGATAGACCCTACTTGTATGGCCCTGCATTGAGCTCTTTTAATTCCATTCATCTCGGCCCTGGGGACTATGCGGAGGAGAAGGGTGGCCTCTGGTTCGAAGAAGGGGGCGACGAGGAAGGAATGGAGGTCCGCCAGGCCATTGGCGCGCCCGTGGACAGCAAGGCTCGTATGAAGTGGGCGTTGAAGGATGACAGCAAAAGCAAATGGGTCTTCGAGTATGGAAAATCATATGGGTTAGACTTTTTCAATCCCTACCTCGATTTCACCAACTTGGCTCTAAATCTGCCTGGCTTCCAGCTGCCAATCGTCAAGTACTGGGATGGTCAGGGTCTCAGGTAAGAAACGTGACTACCCATCACCCACCATGCGCTGCTTGGTTGTGTATTTTCACCCGTGAAACGCAGTGGGTTACTAGTAACTCGTTTGTCTGTTTGTTTGCTTGTTTGCTTGGTGCCGTATTATCCATCTTGTGTTGGTTTAACATGAATTCCTAGGCGGTCGCACGAACTTAGATACGTCCTGCGTAACAAGCAAACAGCAGAGGCGTACCTAGTCGTCGTATTTACAATCTATCTTCGAGAAGACGTCAACGAGGATGGCACGCTTAAAGAGGGCGCCGCTGATAGGGTCGCGGAAAGGGCAAGCAATAATGAATCTAGACACGAAGGGCATGACGAGGCGCAGGTTTTACAACAAGCCAAAGAGGAATCAGCGCCCGGTAGCGGGGTTGGGGAAACAACAAGTCCAGATGATGTCGATTGAGCACGACTTTTTCTTTTATCAAATAGAACGTGTATTATAATGCGGGGTATCCTCATGGTCATGCTTCTTTTTCCAGACTTTCAGGACACAAGGGTGTACATTTTGTTTTTGGAGGGGATGTATGTCATATCTTTGGGAGCCAATGAGTACATGTAGTTTTAGACTCTCTCTTCTTTAATAGTTTAGACGGGTTTTATCTGCGCTATCGTTCTTGCAGTGGACGTACTTTTCTTTCGATCAAACCCCGCCGTAGGTCCTCTCTTCTGGCGAGGCTGGACGAATTTGATCTAGGGAGCTCAACTGGTCTTGCGCTGTGAGTTCCGTAATTCTCTGAATTTCCTCTATAATTTCGGAGTGACAGACTATAGGGAGTCAAGCCGAATCGCGGCTTGAAGCTGGCGGCTGTCGCATGTGGGAGTCGTGAGCGAGGCCCAATTCTTAAGTTCTGGCGGCAGTTTGCTCTCGTATCCGCCGCCGAATTGAATCGTCGGCTCCTGAAATCTCAAGTGTAAGGACTTCCATCTTCCATCATGAGTATAGAAACGCTTTCAAGAGGAAGCGATGTGATGAGATATATGCCCATGACCACGGGCGATTCCTTGCCCAGCGCCACTCTTGCCATCGGAATTTTTGCATTGTCGAGTTCCTGGCAGGTTGGCTCTGTAGGGAGATGGGGGTTTCTATTTCCCTGGTCAGTGTTTCGAAGGATATCGTCCACAATGCACACAAGTGACAGAACCACAGAGCGGGTGGTCGATACAGCCGGGAGAGATTGCCGTGAGATGTATTCCATTGTAAGATAATCCTCTCCCGATACGGAACATGTTTCTTGTTGAGCTAACAACAACGTCACGGGCAGCGGCTACGAATGCAATGAGACGAGGGAAGATCAACGATATGCTCATACAACGTTCGGGAAAAGCATTCTCTCGGTTCCGGCTTTCGAGATTCGATGGAGAAGGAAAGACCAAAGCAAGGCTCTACGAGAGTCTATTCGGCTACTAATGTATTCTGCTCACAATTGGCCCTCAAGTACCATTACTGTTGGGACAGAGTCTGAATTAGGGACCCCGAGAGCTCTACAGTCCTCACTACGCAGACTGTAGAGCCAAAAACGCGCAGGCCATCGCCATCAGATGGGAGCCCAAACGGAAGGATCGTGGCAGGAGTCACAACTGGGGTTGTTTGGCTATTTGGTTTTGCTTGCCATCGTCGTCATGGTGAGTAAGAAGGGAAGTGGTCAGTCACAAGGAAACCAGCGAACTCGGCCAGAGATGAACCACAAAGGAACGCTGCATCGCAGGGCCAGAATCAGTAGCAGGAAGCTGACTCCGTTTCGGCGGAATTATCTCACGACGCGACGGGCGCCCCCGAGCTTGCTCCGACCCAGCCCATAGGGGTTTGCCGACTTACAAATCGTGCAGAGGCTTGCCCGGGTTGTCGTAAACCCAGCCACACGGAATCGGCGCCAGCCGAGCTGTCTAGGGAGACAAGATGCGAGTCAATAGCCGACGTAACATATTCAAGTGGTTCTCGTTAGCATGGAGCATACTCATAGGGGTTGATAATCGCCGGCACTGGGCATGACATGTGATTGGCAGCTCAAGCAGCAGGGATCAAGGTCGAGGTTCATTCTAATTCGGACGTCAGTGGACCTGAGCAATGTAGCAGGGAGATGGCTGGTCGTCATATGAAATTTGCGAGGCGATTTCGACTTGGTCGAGGATTTGCCGCGAGTGATATCCGAGGATCGGGCAAGTCGCGACCCGTGCATTGACCGGTCATAGTCGGGAATATGAGGCTGCCTAGATGTCGGGGTGGGGAGAACATGGCCAGTTGACCGGAATTCTGGCCGATTGGACACGATTTCATGGAATGCTAGTTGCACAGTAGCATTTTGGATAAAGAGTCAAGATATATTAGTCAAGGGTTCGCTGGTATCCGGCGCGCTCAAAAGTTCTGGCCACGTCGAGGTTAGGGGTCAATGCGCGTCCACCTGGCCAGGCGGGTTGTGCCCGAGGCTTCAAATGTTGTTTCCGAAGGTTATTCCCGGCTGGAGACTTGATTCCATGTCCACACCCCAACTTTGAGCCGAATCAAAGTTTTGGCGCCTTCCACTTGACATTTCTCACCGTTGGGCTCCAGGCCCACGCGCCTCAGCAGCAATTTCTCATTAGCCATTCGCCAGTGCGCTCAATAGCGGCATTTGACACCCTGGGCATGGGCTAAGATGCGGAGCATGAAGGATCGCCTCTTATTCCCGCCAATGTCCGTCATCGCTCTTGGACTACGGGGCGCGGCCATATGTTCCTACAATATAAACCGAACCCCCCAATCTTCATGTTCCGAACCGTGAGATGGACGCCCTCGCTCCGAGTCGAGAGTCGGTCGTCAACCGCTCTCTACATTGACGTTGGGGTGGCATAGTCTACGCCTACCAGACGCCTCGAGTTCAAATTGCAACCGGGCCTGTTGAACTACCATTCATTGTCCCGTCTCTTGGTCCATCAACCCCTCAACCATCATCGCCAGTCTCCCTCCCGCCGTCGTCTGGTTCACGGCATACCGGCAGCCTTATATCTCCGCGCCATGGTCTCTGCCAGGGAGCTGGACAACACCACCGAAGCGGGAGGCTGTTGCTCTTTCGGCTTCGCCAGAGAACACAGCTCGATTACCGGCTTGGGTGAAAAAAGCCCAATCACATATTGCTACCTGTCCTTCGACACCGCCCTGCCCTCGGTGCCAAAGCCGCAACAGAGTGTCAGCGTCTACCCGCCTTGTCCTGACCTGAAGCCATACATGTCCCCGCTCAAATGGAGTCCAGCTCGAAAGAATGTTTCGTTGGCACTCTCGTGCGTCGCCACGTTTCTCACTGCCTACACTGCGGGTTGCTATTCACCCCCAGCCGGCATCATTGCCCAGGACCTTGGCACAACCCGGATCGTCACACTGGTTGGCATTACCACGTTTTGTGCAGGGTTCGCCTTCGCACCAATGGCACTGGCGCCCATCTCGGAGATTTGGGGTCGCTTCCCCGTCTTCATTGTTGCCGGCGTAGTATTCGTCGTGTTTCAGGCTATTTGCGCCGTCATGACTCACATTGCCGGGCTCCTCGTCGCACGCTTCTTCGTTGGAGCCGGTGCATCTGTATTTAGCTCCGTCGTCGGCGGTGTCATTGCGGACCTGTGGGACAAAAAGGAGCGCAACACGCCCATGGCCCTCTTCAGCGGCTCTGTTCTGGCTGGAACCGGAGCCGGGCCACTGGTCGGCACGGCTTTTATGAAGCGGTTTGGGCAAACTACCACGGCCTGGAAGTGGACATTTTGGCACCAGGTTGTCCTGGATGGCGTGCTTCTCATCCTGTTGATTCTCTTGTTCAAGGAAAGCCGCGCCTCAGTCCTACTAACCAGAAAAGCTAAAAGGCTAAACCAGTGGTATGAGAAGCTCGAGTCCAGGGGAATCTATGGCGTGTGTATGCCGGCCTCTTCGCCGCCGCTGCCCATTGCCTCCGGCGCATCTTCCGACGAGGATCAAAAGGGGGGACATGGCAGTCAAGACAGGTACTTGCGTATTCGCTGGGTTGTCAGGGAAGACGAACAACGCCCTCCTGTGTTCCAGATGATGAGTTTGTCCGTGAGGCGGCCCTTCCACATGCTTTTTACCGAGCCCGTCGTCTTTTCGTTTTCCCTCTGGGCGGCGTTTTCTTGGGCCGTTCTCTACATGTCTTTTTCTGTCGTGCCTTTTCTATATGAAAACAGTTTCGACCTCTCCAGCCGCGTCTATGGTGCCATCATGGCCGCCGCTGTGGTCGCAACAGCAGTGAGCATCTTGCAGCAGCATCTGCTCAAGCACCCGCAATGGCGTGTCCACAAGGGAGATTTTGAGTATTCTGATTCGAGGTTCTGGGCTTTTATGAGAAACCGTTTCCCGACTGACTCCCCCGAGGCGAGGCTTTACTTTGCTTGCGTTACCGCGCTGTTCCTACCCGCCGGCTTGTTCGGAGCCTTCCTGTGCCCCGAATCTATGAGTGGATATGCAGAAGCCGTAGGTCTCGGCTTTGCCGTCTGGGGCATATACTCCATCTATCTAGCGACGTTTAACTATCTTGCCGACTCGTACCAGAGTTATGCATCCTCGGCCTTGGCAGCTCAGAATTTCTGTCGCAACGTTTTGGGTGGCATATTCCCCCTCATTGTAAAGGCAATGTTTACCAATCTTGGCCTCAAGGGTGCAGGGGGCATGCTGGGCGGTATTGCCATGGTGTTGTCTGTCATCCCTTGGGTTCTGCTGCTTTTTGGTCAAAGAATTCGGTCACGGAGTAAACTTGCAAATGTGAGTGCTAAATGGCCCATACTCTTTTCCCTGGTGCTTCTTACTAACCACAAGTGAAGTCTCTCCAACACCAATAGAATCGCATGTGGTATGAGGAAGGTTTCTTCTCTGGTGGCGTATCATTTTGGCCCCGTGTAGCGGCGTTAAGGAAACCGCAAGGCTGTGTAGAAAATAAACAATAAACATTATGGATCTAGGGAACACCCCTCCCTGAGGATCAAGCCGTCCCATTTTCGGTATTTTCATTCATTTTGGGCTTTATTTGATTACTATCCTTAGCGAACGAAAAAGTTCTAGTGACAATGCCTACCCTATAACCTGTGCAGTATTTCCCCCTTTTCTATTTCCCTCTCTTGTCATGTCTATTGAGTTTGAGGAGGGTAACAATGATGTCGCAACAGGAGGCCAGACGGGCTTCCATATAACGTTTGAGAGTGATGTATATGGTTTACTCTCTTTAATGCTATTCCTTTAGTAATGGGCCATCCGCATATCTATTAGCCACGCATCAATAGGACAGTGCAAATAATGAATACATAGCGATTTTTTGACGCCGCTTATTCATTTTCAAATATAAAGCAAAGGCTGCTAGACGCTACAGCAATCCCACCCCCTGAATCTGATATAAGAATCGAATTTTCAATGCTTGTAAACCTATACTAAGGCTTACGATATTCCCGATAAAAAGTCCCATGAATTCGGCCACACTCTTGGTAGTGAAAACCTGCCCGTTCAAAGCGGGTTATTTAGTAACAGACTTCTTGCCCTCCTAGACAAGGAGACTAAGTAGCTAGAGTATTTTCATTTGAGCAACTCTCTTCCAATTTATAACCTAGGTAAGATTGAATAGAAAGGATAGAGCAAGGAACTGGACTAGTGTCTATGAATTAATACATTAATATACCCCACTACTCGTGGTAAAAGAAGAAAAATGGAGGCGCAAAGAAGCTCTTTCATGATGACTTAGCTTGCTGGCATCCCAACTACTGGGGAAGGAGGACAGTAGCTCCTTCCGGTCTATTTTTGTTGAGTAAATCTGTATGTTTTCCCCAAACACCGCACACTTTCCTATCCAACGCACCACGGTCTTGTGCCTCTGTTCATTAATCTGAGTCAATTGGCATATTCTTGAACATACTACTTCACAGTACTCGGCATGCCTTCATATAAGGACCTCGTGACTGCACTGCCCTATGGCCAAATGGTCTGCCGAGCTCATGGCCTCGTGGTTTGTGGTCGCTGCTGTGTGGACTTTAGCTTCACGCAGGACGATGAGGAAGATGCGGATTCCGGGTATCAAGGGCGGTCGTCTCATGCAAACATTGGAGTGAGCGGCCAAGCTTTAACTACGTTATACAGCCCCAGAATATCCGCTGCTCTTTCTACACCACTTAACGAGGTGGACTTGACACAGGGAGAAAGATCTGACAGTCTCAGCATTAGACGAGGCACGGGTCGCATTTTCCCAACCGCTTTCGTTCCACCACCCACGGCATCCACATCCACGCCCCCAGGAATTGTTTCCCCCAAATGTTAGCCGCCGTCGAGCTAGGCCACACGTACTTCGATTCCTTCACCGACATGATCCGGGTCAAATGTTGATTTATACTGATGGTGCCTGTCTCAACAATGGACAGGCCAACCCAAAGGCAGGATGGGCTTTCGTCTTCAGACCAACTGACGATCAGATACGAGGGGATGTGTCAGCCCGACTGGAGAACCAAGGGCCATTTGGTGACTTGTCGAGTCAAACAAATAATAGAGCTGAATTACGTGCCGTGCCCGCGGCGCTTCGTTTCCGAGACTGGAAGGGTGAAGGATGCGAGACGATAGTTATCGCAACAGACTCCGAGCACGTGGCTAAAGGCGCCACGCGGTGGGCTCGTACTTGGTTGCACAACGGATGGAGAACGTCATCTGGAGCGGTGATGAATAAGGATCTGTGGGAGATGCCCCTCGGCGAAGTTGAGCGATGCGACTTCTGCGGCGTGAAAGTACAATTTTGGAGAATTCCAAGAGCATTCAACGAGATGGCGGACTCCGCGGCGAAGCAAGCCGCACAAGGGACGGAGACGTATGATGCGTACCAGGAGTTCAGAGAGATCCCAGTATCCATAGGGTACGTAGGGTACGCAAGGTTGGCGTGATGAGCCGTCAATCAAAGTTCGTCTGCAAAAGTCGGATCAAGAGTCCCGTGCGCACGCGCTATGATGTGTAGCGTCCCATCGGCCAGGCCATAGTTTAGCCAGGTAGTTTTATTATGGCTTCCAAGTGCTGGAAGTATCTAGCCGCTAGCCGCTAGCTGCTCAGATATTGATAAATATCAAGTTTCCCGCATATATCAGCTTGTAAGCAGATGTATCCATTCGTTCCCGCTTGCGCGTTGCTAAATTTCAGGCAGATCTACTCTTGGGATGAGACTTTTGTAGCCAATTGCCGACAGAAGGGACCTTGAGTCTTCCCAGGCCGGAAAAGTCTAGTAATAGTTTGTGGCCAATTCTGGTCAGACTACTGGTAATTAGACAAAGAGGACAATCCGTCCAAATTGACAAAACACAAGACATCCACATTGTTGTTCCCCCTTGAAACTTTGTCTGGTTCTTGAAAGGCACGGTGTAAACCATTTTCTTATTTTTATTTGGCCTTCTGTCCTTGAGCCTGCTCGTAGATCCAGTCGTTTAGGCCGTTCTTGTTTCTACACGTGAATGACTTAACAACTGAGTCATTGTTGGCTTTGCGGAAATGGGAATCCTGGTACGTACCTTGCAATCTCAATAGCATAAAACTGCATTCGGGGTACTATGTATGAGACAGAGCACTATCAGCCCAACGCCCTGCTTTATCTTCGTCAATTAAGCATGATTGGTGCATTCTCACCAAAGATGGTAGTGTTTTCCTCATATTCTGCCTTGGCGTTATTGCGCACCATGGTTCCAAAGTTGTAGTCGTCAACCTTTTTCTCGTATGCCATCATGAAGTTCCTCCAGCGTTCCTTGCCGTCTTTGCTCTTCATCTCATCCTCGTCGACGATTGCGGCGGGGTCAAATTCAGGGAATGCTTCTTTGAGGTGGCTGTATATTTCATCGTCCATCTTTGTTAAACGCAGAGTCGAGCCCTTGACCTTCTCTAGGATAGACCAATAGGTTTGCATGTGCTGGACAACTGCAAGAGTGAGGGTTAGCGGCCGCTGCAGCTGTAAGACAAGGAGAATTACGTGTACGTACCTTTGACGGCAAATTGCTTCTCCATCTAGTAGTAAATATAGTTATATGGTCAGCGAGCCTGATCCTCGAATTGACATGGTTGGCAACAGCTGGGGTGTGTTGCGTTAACGCACATCCTCCATATTTCCGGCATCCTCCGCATTGAAGTTGGCCGGCACGCGGCCCCCGGACACTGACATGCTCTCCATGGGATCCATTTTGACGACCAGAATTCGTTCTTATTCTTTGCTGTTGTTGTTAATGTTGCATAAAGCAGTCAGTCGTCGTGGGGGTCGTGGCAGCAGGTCAAAGTCGTCTTGTCTTGGAAAAAGTCCAACGTGGGGTCAGCGGTGGAGCTTTTCTTGGAGGGGCATTGTGTTGCTTCTCGATGGGCCTAGAAAGCTCTCAATTGCTCGGCCTATGACATCAGTTGACCGTTTGTCACTGTGCCAGCTACCACTTAGCACCGTGAAAAAACACTGTGACTCCGTGGTGATTGGTTACGTACATGCAGTAAACATAACGACGACTGCCAAAATCTTCTTCCTATCTCAAATCCCTGTGTAGCCGGCATAGCTTCTTCGATCCAGTCATGCGAACGCCCAGCTCAAAGACCTGTAGCCAGCGGCCTTTGCATTGTCTTCTAGCACTTGGGTTTTTGACAGATCGCACGCACGCGCTCCATATTGGGGCAGATCTAAAATGGCACTGGCACACACCAAAAGGGTCAACCCGGCAGGACTTTTTCAGCAACGATACATCAATCGGGGAGTTTTTATCTCATAGCCGTTTAAATATAAGCATATAGTTTGCTAACAAAGCCCTTTGTCATGCATCGCGCTGTCACTGCTCCCGCTGTTGTTTTGGCCCGTCGCAAGGGCCGCGATGTCCTGAACAATAGTATGCAACTCGTGTGGGACAATGGGTTCGTGACAATCAACTTCCATATTTCCGCCTAGTAACAAGTCAATGCATTTCTAGACAGGGTCGTGCCATTGTACGTACCGTGTAGAGAGACTAGTTATTCCAGTCATGATCTTTGTTTCCGCAGCTTCCGCCTTGACGCCAGTTCTCAGCTTGCCCCGTGGTCTACTCTCTCATGCTCTTGTCATATTTTGTTAAATGACCGATTTCAGCCTCTACTACACGATGCTTGCATTATGGAGCCATCAAATCCAATGTCTGGGACCAAGAGCGAGCCTTCATTGGATTCGCTTCAAGTCTGCCCAAGCTCCAATGTCAGCAGCATGACTGGGTATTCCTGGAAACAGCTCCTTTTCTTCACCAGGAAACAGCATATTGGTGTTTTCTCTGCGGCCCTCGGAGCAGCAGCTTTGGTTTCAGCTTTGAGGACACTCCTTTCGATAGTCCTGGGTCGAGTCTTTGACATCATTTCGCAGCTTGGCCAAGGAGCACGCACAGGACAGATCGCTCTTGCTGATGTCTCTACTTGGTGCCTTGTGCTTGTCGGCCTGGGTATCGGAAGTTGGATGGTAAACAGCTCATTCCTCGGCCTTTGGATTATCTTTGGTGAATTGCAAGCGCGCGAAGCTCGCAGGCTTGTCTTCACCAGTCTCTTGTCCAAGAGGCCAGAGTGGTTTGCAACACTGCATGACGGTGTTGAGGGACTTCACATTCGATTACACACGTAAGATGACTCTTATTCGTATTAACACAGTCACCTTTCCGTATCGATTAACACGTCTATTGCTAGG